>NC_088179.1:25146434-25446434 GCF_028769735.1 Zonotrichia leucophrys gambelii | reverse complement strand
TGTGGCAAGTAGAAAAAGCTCCATGTTCACATTTTTCTGTTGAGAAGAAATAGTGGAAGGGAAAGTAGAAATGAATTAACAGAAAATGTCAGGGGGCAAACTCCTATGTTGTAATAATTTATGAGTACAAGTCACAAAATAGAGTAAATGCATTCATTGATACTGCATTCTGATAATCTCAAAGCTCTGTAATTGCTGTAGCTGGTAACTAAGTACCTACTGCTAATGTTCTTTCTATCAGCAACGACCACCTCTGGAACTGAGTTTGTATTTGATCTTTAAAATCTCTACATTTTCCTAGAGATTCTCATCCTGTCTGAGACTTGAATGCCAGTAGCTACTCATGACAGTGGTGTTTTCACATAGCAGTGACTGTCTATCTGGAGCCATATTGAAAACCAACCCTACTTTCTTCATGTTGTTTATTCCCCTTAGGACATTGGTGAAACTAATGTGGAGAGGAGGTGGTGCAGTCTGAGAAGAGAAAGCAGATTCGCCTGTGGCAATGCAAATGTTTCCATTGTTCTTCTTTGACTGACCTGTTTCCCAGAAGAAAGCAGAGCTCCTTTCCTGCACACTAGGAGAGGCCCCACAAGGCCAGAACTGGTGTCTCTGACTGCATCCACAGCTGAGTAATAAAGCCAGGTTAAGCAGTCTGGGTCTTGGTCTGTGGGACCCACATCGTCTGGCACATCCCATTCATATGTAAATGTGGTGCCGGGACTCACGTGAGAGGCTGGCGATTCAGTACCTATTACAGAAATCAGCATTGGGAATTATGCCGAGTGCACATTCTTTCATTTCTCACCTGCAGCTCGTGGGCAGGTGCTCAGCGGGTGCTCGGGCGCTGCAGCCCGCGGGCGCCTCACCGCTGCCGAAGCGCGCCCCGGCCCCGCTCCTGCGGGTGCGCACGCCGTGCGGCTGGATGCTGAACGGGCGGCTGGCCTTGTTCCGGAAGGTCACCCTGATGCGCTCGCCCACTTCAGCCCTGATCACAGGTCCTGGAAAAGTGTACACGGTCTAATTATGGCATATTTCTATCAAATGGTCACCCTGAATTTATGGCATGCAGTGGCTGGCTCCTTTTTCCCTTGCACGAGGAATGCCCCTGGGCCTCTGTGGCCACAAGCCAGGTCCCTGGCACGTGGCCTGAATCACACAACTGCCCAGCAGCAACCAATTCCAGTTCACTTGGAGGTCCAGTGGCTTTCAGGACAGTTCCATCCCTTTGGAAAGCGATTTACAGACATTAGCACCAACCCATGCCAGGAGCAGCAAGGTTATCGATAGAATTAGAACTGCCTAGCCTGGCCCTGTAATTAAGAGCCTGACCTTTGGAGACCATGGCATGCTCCTGCAGGGAAGCTGGGTACCGTGGCAGTGCTGTGTCAAGAGCTTCTTTACACCTTGGGGGAAACCACAGGCACTAGTGGCTGACGGAGGCAGGGAGAGCTAAGGGCTTCTCCTTGGAGGTTGGAGCACTGCTTACTAACCAGTGGAAGTGACTGTTTATTCTCATAAATATTTGATACAAAAAAATTTTAGACTTTCTTACCTAGGAGTCCAAGGTGTGCTTCCTCTGCAAGCCTTTTTTTATGTTCAGTGAAAGAGCCATCTGTATATTCTTTGTAAATTGCTTTTTTGTAGGAGCCACCAATTCTTGTCTCACTTTGTTCAAAAAAGATGTGAGATTCACTGTGTAAAAGAAATTACAAAAGATGCAAACGCTTCAAGTCAAAATGCTCAGTTGTAAAAAAGCAGTCAGACCTCAATTCTGTTTTCAGAGCTATGGCATGCTGAGTTTGTCTTTTGGGTTTCTTTTCAGTGGTAAGGTCACACACTTATATGCAGTGACTTAGAAGATGTGCAGGAATCCATTATCCTTCACTAACTTCTCATTAAGAAAAAGCCGCTGTGCTGAGCTGCCCTTACAAAGCCAGTCTGCTTAGAGACTCATTAACAATGATTTCTAGTCAACATTTCATAATCTTGAATTTACTCTTCTTTTAATTAGAAGTTACAAAAATTAAACAGGAGAAGATAAAAGTACCAAGAATATGTAACCTCTATATAAAAAGTGAAAAGATTCAGTCGACGCTTCTACTCTTTCAGCAAGGACCTTTCAGTGCTTTCCAAGAACTTTTCAAACATTGAACTGTGCCGCATTGCTTGTGGAAGAGCAAGCAGATGAAAAACTTGAGGAATCAATGTATTCAGTGTCTCCAGGTCATGAATACGTAAACACAGTGTAACGGGCAAAGCTATCTCTTGCAATTTGTTTTCTACATGAGATGCTGTTAACATGAGCTTCATCATCAAAGGCAATGGTCATGATCTTCTGCTTTGTTCCCTAACTCAGGATAATCAACCATCTTGAATAATAAGGAGTCATAGCCTATATATGACATAATAATTCACCTTAATCACAGTGAAACAACTAACATAGCAGCAAAATTTAAGGTAAGATTACAGGGAAAACAAATGACCTAATTTGGGGAGATATTTATTCTAGCACTAATACTTGAACACAGATGAGGACAATGAGCAATTATGCTTAAAAGTCAGTTCTGCCATATGCTTACCTTATTTAGCATGCTTAAATAAATTCTTCTTGGAAAATAAAACTCTTTAATTAGAGGCATTTACCTGTCAACAATTAATTCTTGTCCTGTAAAATGGTTCACTGCAGATGGGCCATAATTCCAGATGATCTCTTCAGCAGCAAGGAAGTACTGTCTTATCTTTGTACTCTCACTGTGACCTGGTACGGATTTCTTACAATCTTCTACTTTGAAAAGGGCCTGCATACCACCTGGGAAAAAAAGAGGTAGAGAAACCTGGGCAGAAGGAACTGCATTTTGTTTTCTCTTTCCCTGCGTCCAACAGCTCTTCTGTTCCCTGGACAATTCCCCCACCACTGATGGATGTGTAAATCACAAAATGGAAGGTAAATGCTACAAAAGAAGGTGTGCCAGCTGAGCTAGGATATAGAAACACAGCTGTGGTATCCAGGCGTGGTAAAGGGCATTCTGCTTGTAAAGCTGCCACTGGCATAGCAAAGAGGATTAGGGTAGAGTGGACACGGTGCTGTCCATGAACCATCCAGCCAAGGTCAGATGTTACCAGACGGACCATCCTCTATCTAAATATAAACAACTTACTTGTGGAACTCTCAAGTCTGCATCCTAAGGGAAGCAGTTAGCAAATCTGATTGCTGGAGACATAAATATTATAGTGAAGAGAGCCCTTTTACAGCTACAAATCAGGCCAATTTTTAGGGTTTAAGTCTGGGCCAGAATGCCTCAGCCATATCAGGATACTGCTTGATCTGATAAAGCTTGGAACCTCTGTGTCTTTGAATCTGCAGGTTACACACTTTTTATTTTGGAGTTTTCAAATCTTGGAGAATGATTTTCAGTTCTGTGTTCTTTCCCACTTCTGTGATAAATCACTTTGCTCACAGGAATATAGATCATTCAAAAGCCTGGAATTAGCTTCTAAGTATTTAATATGGCTATTAAAACTGAAAACACAGGATAATGCAGAGAAGCAAAAAGAACATATCTGTTTATTCATGAATGCACTTTCCAGAACATGTCTTTGTCAGCAGGCAAGTTAGCCTGCCTGTTCTGTGCCCCTTTTCAAAGACGGAATGAGCCCCAATTTTTCTGTTGGCAAACAGAAAATTGTGGTTTGTTATCTCCAGCAGGGGGCAAACATCATGCTGGTTTTTTGCCAAACGGCGAAGCTTGCAAAAATGCAGTTGGGCTAAGTGCTGCCAGCTGATGATGATGATGTCCATTAGGGAAAAGAATCCCTTGATTCCCATGGATACAGGCTCAAACCCATCTAATGCACGTGTAGGCATTTCCATTACTCTGAGAGTTTTTTTTTACCTAGAGGAGAATATTGCCTGGCATATCACCAGGTCAAGAGCCCTGCAAAAGTGACTCAGTAAACTCTTAAGGTAAAAAATTCTGATCACTGAAACTTGTACTGTACCTTCGATGTGGTCATTCACTTGGCAGCTGAGCAGCCATTCCCCAGGGCTCCTCGGGACCATGACAGCATCAATGAATGTGGCTGGGAAGAGGCTGATGGTGTCAACTCGATGATGCCTTTCTATTAAAGTCTGTCCATGAAAGTAGGCTGAATGGATATCAGCTTCATTACCCATGCCAAAAAGATGCCATTTTATCTTATCTTCCACACACATTGTGAGGTTTGGGAGGTATCCATACATGTATCCATTGATTGCTAAAATAAATGTTATTTATTACAGTTAATTTCACAGACCTTAGGATGTTTTCTTCAAATGCAGGTATCATACAACCATTGCTCTATTCTTCAAAATAGAAAGAGCTTCAAAAGCAAGCTCCACACTTTTGAAAATCACTGCCAGTACCAGACACATGCTTCCTCTACATAGCTATGATTCTGGAATATGTGCCAGAGCCAGAGGTATCTTATTTGTTTACACTAACAGTAAGAACTGCTTTTCTAAACTATGAAATTATAGTAGAGAGCTCAGGACTAAGAAACAGAACAAAGTAACACAACTCTGTTTACACTGCCTGGGAAAATTACACTGGCAAAGATCTTCATGGCCCTAAGAATTTTCTATCACAACTCCAAAGATTTGATTGTACAATACTTGCCATCACTTTTAAAATTTAAAATTTTTATTTAAAAGAATCTGTCTTAATCCTCTAAGAAATATTTCTGATTTAAAAAAAAAAAAAAATTCTACAATTCATCTTTAAAAGGGACAAGAAAAATATTACTTCATGAGATCAGTGACAAGCAACATTGATATAAAGTTCTCTCACAGTGCATTTTATTGCTTTCCTGGAAGTCCTCGTCATCTTTGTCCACTTTGGAAGGCTCAAAACAGTATGTTCTGATATTGTCCTCTAGGTACCAACTGAGATTTTCATCCACCACAGAAAACATAAGGATAAATTCAGCATCAAAGTGTTGATCAGTGTCCCTATTCATTGTATCTGAAAAACAAAAGGTTATATTCAAAATCTTGGAAACTAACATTAATATTTTTGTCAGTTTTAACTCTAGTCTCAGTAGGGCTGGACCCTGTTTACTTCATGTTTTGACACTTTCCTTGCGCATGACTGTATACATAACCTTATATGCACACTTAAGAAAATATCCCTTTTGATAGATTCTATAAAATTACTGAGAATAAATATTGCATGTTAATCTCTTTCTTATATTAGTATTTACAATTCCTTGCACATTGCTAGCATAGCACATCTCATATGGGTTTGTGAACAAAGCATTCTGCAAATTATATTCACTCTCATACACAAAATCAGACTACTTCCTACACTATTGAAGGCAGCTGATTGCGAAGACCAAAATCAGTTATTTCAAAATAAATTGTAATCTTCTCCTCTTCCAGGAAATTATTTCACTGATATTTATTAATAATAATTACCAATCACCTTGCATGTGTATTTATTTACTCATTTATTTATGGTTTACCTTTCCTGCAAATTATTAAAGGCCCAACAAGCCCTGAGGCAACATCTCTGGGAGCATCTATGTGGGAGTGGTAAGCCCTGGTTATGCAGTCTGCATCTGCTTCAGCTGGACCTTGATCTTCTGTCACATCCCACGTGTAAGTGTACTGGCCGCCAGGCTCGACAGCATCATCTCGCTTCTGTAAATCTTTGGTGGTGTCGGGATAAAAGGCACCTGAAGAATTCCACACAGTCACCATTAGCACAACACACAACGGGGTGTTAGGATAGCACCTGCCATGTGAAAGTTGATTACATGCTGCAGTAAAATGGACTGAACATCTGAACACAGGTTAAAACCCCACAACTCTTAAATCAGATAAGTAGATGTTTTCTTTTTCGTTAGGAATCTTTTCATTGGCTTTTGAAGTTCATAGGAGTACTTCAATTAATGGCCCATTAAAGTTAGTCCTTAATTTATTTGGAGGGGACTACGTGCTTCCTGTAAAAAAGAGAATAATTCAAATATTTGTAAAACATTTGTTAAATATTAATCTTGGAAACTGTTCTAAAACATTGCATATGCCCTGAAGGAATATAGGTGTTGCTGGAGTGATAGCAATAGAAATAATTCTGAAAAGTGTACGTACTGCTACATAATACACTGTTTTGATCTGACAGAGTGCGTCACATGCTAGTTATAGTGAAAACAAATTACTAAGCAGTATCTGTTTACCCATTTTAAGAAATTCTTGTGTATCTTATATACTATATACATAAATTTAGTGTTAAAAATTTGGAGCAGTACATTATTATTGTTAACGTCTTCCTCACAACATCAAATTTTTATATATCCTCCATACCTCAATCTCTTATATACCTTTATACCTTTATTTTAGTTGAAACACAAATATTCTTATTTCAGGTAAAATGTTGATCTAAAATTGCCTCCTTCACAAATTCCACTTTTGGCTTTGTATTTTACTCTTGAAAATTTCTCAAACTTGGCTCCTATTTTAATTTGATTGTGTCCTAATTTAAAACTCTTTTTACTTGACCAGTCTTCTCTCTGATGGAGGAATACCCCTTACATTCAAAGGGACGATTAACTTTTGATAAATTCTGGTCCAGAATGGAATCAAGCTTACCTTCATTTTCTTTTGTGTATCTTACACCATGGGGATGCAGTGTGTAGTTTCTGGAAGCAAAGTTTTTCAAGTGAATAGTAATGGAATCTCCAACTTCTCCCTTAATTATAGGACCTAAAAAACCCAGCCAGGAAGGTTTTTCAACTATCACATCATATAAATGATTAGTATACTGAATGTAGATAGCCTTCTTGTAAGTGTTTCCTATCCTGTGTGGTCCTCTTTTCAGAAAGACTTCAGCCTGCCTGTAAAGAAAATACATAAATGCATCTGTCATGTGGTTTTTAATTAATAGTCTCAAATAAAGACCAGGTAACTGCAGCACTGTGCACAACACAACACACTACATGCAAGTCTTGTGGTGAAATAAGTTAATACTGCCCAAAAATGCAAAGCATTTTCTACAAGGTGGAGTATTGTTTGAGCATATGGGGAAGGAATTGTAGGTGCCTTGGCAAGTGCAGGTCAGAAGTGCAATTAAAATGCCAGACCAGAGCTCCACTTGGAGAGAAAAGGCTCAGGTACTATAATTCTGAGTACATGAGGCTCTTGAGCTGCAACCCAAAGCGAACATGTATGGTACGGCTCTTCTTGGACCATTTAAATAGCTGCCATTTAGTTGTGGAGTATTCCTCCTGCACTGTTTTTCCCTGCCCCTATAAACATCAATCTCTACACAAGCACACCTTCAAAAAGCGTCCAGGTGGAGAAGGGGAATCAGAGAAGCTGAAACTGGAAAGTACAATACAAAGGACTGGCTCCATCGCAGGCATACAACCACCGAGAACCTGACATTACTGTAGCACGCAGCATGCCGGCACAGACCAGGGGAAAGCAGTGAAAGTGCAGTGAACAGCAGCGGCTTGCTGTATTGCAACACAGCTCTGCGATGCTCAGACAGGATGCCCTGCTTCCACCCCCAGTCAGAATTACCAGCCTGCCGAATCCCTGGCAGTGTCTTACAGCTCACAAAGTTTGTGAGTGGAAAAAATGAAAAGCTAACTGCTTCATCTCACCTGATTGAGTAGCAGGTTATGGCTGAGGCTCTCACTAAAGGAAACAAACCACAGGAAATCTTTCAGTCCCTCATCCACAGATTAAATGAGAACTGCATTTTTGAGATTTCTGACTTTCTAATTTCTGATTTCTCTCATCATTGTTTTTGCTTTGATACAGTCCTATATAATTTTTAAGGCACTGAAAAAAGAGAAGAAACGAACAGTTTTCCTCTCTGAAATATTTTTCTGATGCCTTTTATATCTGGATTTTCTTCATTGATTATTCAGACCTCAGAATGCTTCCCCCCTCGTCACCCTACAAATCTTCAGCCTACTCACTGCTCTCACTCTACACAGGACCCTCTTTGCCTTGTAATGAGCAACCCAGCTCCTCCACTGCGGGTGAAAGTACCCAGCTGTGCTTCTGCACCAGAGAAAACCACCCCTGCCGACAAAGAATAACTAAAAAGAAAACCTGTGCTCAGTAGGAAAGTTTTAAATTTATAATTTGTTTTTAAATTTGTCAGTTCTGCATTTAAAAACAAAAACCATCTCTTCAGCACTAGCACCTTAGACATTCAAAATTAAACACCATTAGACATTCAGGGTCTTATTCTAGTCTCTACTGAGTAAATATTTCATTACAACAAGTTCGCACTCTACTGCATATTCCAAGGCTTTGAATTAGCACAACATTGGAATGCAATTCTCAAGCAAGCCAGGAAAAAAAATCAAAATTCCCATATATGTTTGACAGAAAATCCACTGACACCAAGACTCATTTCACTGCCTTCACCAAGTTTTCAGTACAGCCCTGGTGACTAAGCCAGATGAAGTTGTAAAATAGAACTCAACACTGCTTTACTTACTCTTCTTCTGCAAAAAGCTGCCCAGAGATGGCGTTGGCATTGCCCGGTGCATAGTTCCAGACAGTCTCTCTAATGCCAATGTAGTACTCCCGGTTCACTGCCCCAGCGTGGCCACAGCAAGAAACCAGCAAGCAGATTAGGAGAAATAGCTTCATTTTGCATCCATGGACCTTGAGGAAAACATGAAATAAAAACACAGGATGGACACAGGCAATTTCCTTTTATATGCTCCTATCTCTCCTACTCCCCATATCCTTAACTCCCCCTCCCTGCTCCTGTTTGCTTTTGTGGAAACAATAAAAACAATTGCACAATGTCTCTGTGTGTCAAGAGCAAACAAAAGATTCTGGTAACTTCATCAGTTCAGAAACGCAAAGAAATTTTTCTATTTCTGCCAACCGACAATCACACAAAATAGCATTCAGATTGTTGTAGAGTGCAAATCTTGCCACTGAATTGAAAGCAGATTTAAAAGGATTTACAGACTTGGGAATTCTTTAAAAATGTCATCTGTGCTCTGAGCACTGACACAATTATACTCATTCTAAACTAAAATTACAAGTTTCCATTGTATGGCAACTTAAAATTATCTGTAATAAGCAGGATATCCTTTGCAGCTATTTTAATACTGGGCAGAAAAATTATGATTATTTTGGATAGAAGACTAATATTCAGAATATAATTAAAATATAGCAGTTTTACCTTAATGACATAAAAATCTAAGTCTCGTTCACCAGGACTATGGTATAAGATAATTCATAAATTTTAATCACTATTCCTATCAGTCACTGTCAGAATATTTAATTTCTTCATATTTCTACACATCTGGATTAAATTAAGGATTCTACTTCTCTCTAAATGACAAAGCCGAAGCTGAGATTTTGAAATCTGCCCAAATCTGTGATGAAATTCTGGAGTTTCACAGGTTGATGTCACCTGTCACAGCCTATTGGGGTTGCAAATACCCCTATTGTAAATTAGGTGAGATAAAAATGAGAAACCTTTTACCTCCTATTAAAATACTTTAATTCAAAGTCATTCCTTCATAAATCAGTTGTTCATGAGTATGTAGGTTTTTGATATATTTTTGTTCAGATTTCCATTTGATTGTGGAAGAGACAAAACAACACCAGCAATACCCTTGAAATCTCCACATTTATTTGAGGGTAAAAGTATATGCTTTACTTTGCCTCACACCTCCAAATATTCTAAATTACTCTTCCTTGATTTCCAAAATAACTGAATGGTTTTTTTATGTAAAAATATAACAAAAACTTCTGACAATATTTTCCACTCCTGCTTTTAATTGCACCTCTCCCAAACTTTCAGATTATCTGTATGCCTAAACACACTCCTCTTATCTTTTTCTTAAGGAGCTCAAAAGTACCTCAGTTTCTGAAGTCTCTATTATCTTCAGAAGGTGTCTGAAAAGCAGGAACTTCTCTCAGGACCTAAATAAAAAGACGCTATTTAATTAGTTAAATTATGGGTCTGCAGTTTGGTGTCATTAACGCTCCTTAATTGTTTTAAACCATAGTACCTAATTTCTCATATTGAGGATACTGAAATACTTGGACTGTTTTTGAAATCCCCAAAATTGCATTGAAAAGATAAAGCAAATATTTTACTTCCAAAATTTTCCTTGAAAGAAAAGAATAAATAAACCCCCAAATGGAATATTCTGACAAAAGGTCACATATATATTCATATTCATAAGATATGCATATCATATATATATATATATATATATATAATTCATAAGACCACACAGTGATGCTGAATTGAGCCCCCACCATTTCACAGTTCTTGCATTTGGCTGATGTGTGTCTGTTGCCTGCAGCCCATGCTGCTGCTCTGGTTGCCTGTAAACCTCTGCAGTTAAACACCATTTAAAGAGCTGGTGCAGCCTCATTTATCCTCTGCTGCTCCATGTGTAAAACCCCTCTATCCATAATGGGAACAATAAGGAAATTGTAGTTTTGCCAGAGTCACTTTTACCTACACGGATATTAATATACCCTAAAATGCAAAGGTGTAGGTGGGGCTCCACAGTATTTTACTACAAAACTGAATGTCTACTGTGATTTCCACCTGCAGTCTTTTAAATGAATGGCATTACTGTCCCAGACACAGAATCCTGATCCTCTGGCAAAACGCACTGGCTGTGGGGGACAAACAATGCTTGAACTCCTACTGCAGATTCAGCACTAATTCCTCTCTGCCAGGAGTTCATGAACTCATATCCGCGGCTTTCTTCCTCCTGTGCCTGGGGTGTTTTACGTGGGGATTTCAGCATTTTGTGTCCAGGAACTCTTGCGCAAAGAGGGGTTTCTCCACATTCCAACATGGTGCAAGCCTTGTTCTGGCCCTGAGGGCCACTTCTCCCTGTTGTTGGGCGAGGTCCGTTCTGCAGCTGCACAGTCACATTGCCTGAAGCACCACCATCAGGATCGTTGGTTATGTCTAGATTTCCAGACAGTTAATTAAAATCCTTTGCAGGAATCTTGGTTCTGCTACCAGAGACAGCTCATAGCACCACTTTTTAAAGACAATATACTTAGGTTTGAATCAGGACTTAAATGATCAGATCAAGATTAACTTTGCCTTACATCCAAAAGGCCTGTGTGAAACTGGCTGTTAAATTTGGAAATACAGCCCACTGTTAGCCTTTAGTATTCTTAACAATTTCAAATCAATAAACTGCATCTTTAAAAGCAGAACCACCAAGTTGCAGCTGAGGCTGGTTATGGTAATGGAGATGCTAGGTTCTGAATTATGGGTAAAAAGTGTTGCAGGATCAGGAAGCCAAACAAGAACTATATTACATGTCTCTTTATTTAATTTAAGCCCCAAAATTAAGAGATGTCTGTGATACAGTGGAAATGTAAATTCACCAGGCACAATCACACAAAAAATGATAAAGACAGATCCAGATTTTGTAGGCAAGAAATCAGCAAGATTCTCTGAGATGTTTGGTGGGAGTACAGGTTGCTTTTTAATTTTTCTTTCTTTTCCTTCTGTTCACAAACAACATCCACAAATCCATAAAAATGCAGGACTATAATTTAAGATAAATGATATGTCACATATTTAAGTCTAAAGAAAAACAAGTGTGCAATGACACAGTCCTCATTTTATCATCATGCCTTTGTATCATGCATCCCTGACAATCCATGCCAGGTTGAACCATCTCCCAAAAGACTAGCCCTATTTTTAGATGTTATTAATTACTTTATACTTCTTGCAACTTAAAAGAAACTAAGCAATAAAAATTTTAGATGCATTCTTGAAATCCTACAGGAAGAAATCAGCTATTCAAAACCATCTGACAAAGGAATATGAAGGCAAAAACTCAACAATGTCTTGAAACAGAGCTAAATGACTGATATATTCTAATTTTTTCTAAATAATTTACCCAAAGCTGACACTTATTGTATGGTTTGCATTTCTAACAGTGTTTAGTATTTGATGACAATGTACCTGAGTTGCACTAGTTCTGATGTAATAGGCATACATGCATTATTGCAAGTCTGAAGTACATATTTCTCTTTCCTCTTAGGGCTCAGAAGAAAAAACTTTTAAAAACCCCCAAAACCATGAGTGCTAAATACAGTCAAATGCTGGCCATGCAACTGCAAATGAGCCAGTTGTCCACTTCATTGTGAATCCCTGAATTTTCACTGAGAATGAAAAAATAATTCTCTGAGACAGTAAAAATACCTTTTAGCTGCTAATTTAAAACAAGTTATTCTTTTTCATTGGATCATCATTGTCAAGAATGTTAGCCTTTCATTGTAGCAAGGTCAGGATACTCGGAAGGATATTAATAAGCTAGCGCTGGGTGCTCACAAGGTTCCCTCACATGTTCCCTCAAGTCCAATCATACTTGACTGAAAGAAAAAAAAATTTCCTCAAAATGCAAAGTGAAAAGAAACCCAGTGCAGCTATTGAAATGTACCAATTAGTAGAGCTGAGTTCAGACCTGCATGTCCAATAAGTCAATCAGGCCCAGGTGCCTTTTTTACCACAGAAAGACTTGATAGACTTTTTTTCAGTAATTGCTTTTTGCAGTTACAAACTTCTAAGGTGGAAGGACGAGGGTAGGCTCTGCCCACCTCCTTCCATGATTGCCATCATGGTCTGTCTGTAATTAAAATTCATTCATTTAGAAATCATGGCTTCACTCACTGCACTAACAGCCCCTCTTGATGTACTAGGCTTTGAACCAGGCCCTTTTGAAACCACAAACAGTCATATGGTCTAAGCAATGACAAGGGAGTACAAAAGCAGTTCTACAGCATCCTATTAAGAAAAAACAATAAGGTAATTTCAATACAAAAGCAGTTCCATTACAGTAAAATATCCCTACTGTCACAAGTTGGAGGGTAAGTTCCTGCCAGGCTCAACAGGACAGGTGAAGAAGAATGTAGATGTCAGATAGTTCAAATAGACTTCATCCAAAACACAGAAGTTTGATGGCTAGAGATTTAAGACGAGGGTAACATTTTTCTTTGTAGCACTCAAATCTACCGCTATGGATTACGGAGAGGCCATTTCTCTCTTTTTTTGGGGATGGGGGAGAAGCAGCAACAATTTCCTTGCCATTTTCAGAGAATTCCAGCCTGCAAGTAAAAAAAAATGTGCTAATCTTTCTCATCATTGCTGTGAAAGCCACACATTAGTAAGAATGTCTGTCAATTGAATGTTAGAACAAAGGTGTTCAGCAACCTCTGCTGACATAATAGTAATGGCATCCAAGTTAATTTCCTAAACACTTTTGTTTCTTCTCAGTCCTAGTCTAAAAGGTCAGAATGAGCAGCCACCAGCCTCTGTATACCACAAGAAATTAGTGTATGAATCAAAACAAACAAATGTATTATCAGTACATATTCTCTGGAAAAAATATGCTGTAGCATAGAGAATGCATAAATCAAAAGGGTAGGTCTCCAACTGAGAGAAATTGCTGAAGCTACAGTGACAAGGAGATGCTGAATAAATAAACCTCAGATGTTTTGTTACCTGCACAAAAACAGAATAGGTCCCACAGAGTGTTCGTTTCAACTCAGCGGCTACTTTGAGAATACAGATGATCAACTGCAGTCCGCTGAGTGCTATCAAAATCGAGAGTAAAATAATATTCCACTCCACTATGTTAGCAGGTTCTGTGCACTTAGACCAGGCAGGGTAATCTGTGAGGTACCTATTAGAGAAACCCCAGACTGAAGTAAGAAGAGTGTTTCTGACTACGGATTTGGTAAACAATTTCTTCCCGAAGAGTTACACCAATGTTTCTTACCCCCCAGCAGTGTCTTTGAAAATATAATTCCATCCACTTGATGAATTGCAGAAAGGGCCTTGAATCAAATGCAGGGTAAAAATGATGCAACTGTATCCCGAGAAAGCAATTCCAAGCAGGGCTAGCACAATAGAAATAAAACTCTGAAGTAAAGAGAGAGAGAGAAGTATTACCTTGTGAGGATAGTGTCAACAGCAAATATGATCATTCAGTCTGTCTAGCTACTTCCTTGGGGCTGAATTTCACATTTGATTTTCCCAGTCTTCAAAACTCAGGAAGAAAAATAGCAGGTAAAGAATAGTAAGAATACACATACAAAATAAAGATTAAGACAGAGTTTAAGACAGTTCTACAACTATAAGTTATATATTAATTGTGTGGGGTTTTTAAACTTCCATTTTTGTAAAGTTGTTTCCCAAAATACAAGAGGAATACAGCTGTGTATTAAATATGTCTGCATCCCAGACAGAGTGTATTGAGTAATTTCTGAAATAAAACACTTCCAGATAATACAGGCAAAGGGATGCAGCTATTTAGCTGGTGTGCTTCATTCTATGTTCTTATTTTATTTTACAAGGATTTGGGGAAATGTGTCTAATGTGTCTAATTTTTTTTAATCCTGTTTATGCTCCAGATGAAAGAAGCTACACTTTCTGTGACCTTGCAACCCAATTTAGAATCTTCTGTGAAAGGAAGTGAAAACAGAGCAGTGGAGAGGGCAGCAGGATGTGCAGGAGCAGGAGCAGGGAGGTGTTGGAAACAAATGCTAATGTGATGTGCAGAAATAAAACACAGACTCACCCTGTAGGTTTTGTTACAGCTCTCACTCTGGCAGCACCGATAGAATACACTACACTCCAGTGTTATCAGAATTACTGCCAAAAGAAGGATCTGCAAGAGAACATCATAAGGTCAGTGAGATAACTGCAGATACTAAGCCAGAGTCTCCTTCACCTTTGGAAGGCAGGGACTGCATCTCATCTGCTGTCTTGATATTTTAAAGCTGATCCAGAGGACGGCACAATTACTCAAGGCATACATGGAACTGGAGGGGTTTTAGTAGGCTGCTGGTGTACTTGTGTCTTGTACTTGAAAGACAAAGAGTACAGCCTCTACCATCACGGTAAAGTGCTATGACCTTGGGCACAGCCACACCAGTGAAGCTGAAACTATAAAACCAAGGTCACAAACTAAAGAATCAATACCAATGAAAAGAAGGATATTTTATTGATACAAACACATCAGTTCAACATCTTCTTGCTGACACAGGCACACAAATCAGAGTACTGCCTTCCTTACCAACACATTCACTCTAGAAAAAGTCAGTAAAGCAAACTTTTGATTACATTCACCTGGACTTTCATTTGTCTTTCAAGTTCATTTGGGTAAAAGAGCTCTAATTCAACCTCCACAGGTGATTAAATCAACATCGTGTTTGCCTCCATAATGCAAGCATAAATTACCTATAAACAAAAAGACAGCAGAAAAAAAACCCCAACACACCCTGCAATATCATTTGATATCATTTACACTTAATAACATACATAACTTCAGTCATTCAGTATACTATTTTTTTCAGTTTGATTGAGTTTTCTCCCTGCAGTGGTTTTTGTAGAAGAAATCCATATGCTCTTTTTTAAAAGCAATTACATTACTGAAGAGTAATCCAATATTATTTGCAGTAGAATGCAATTCATTAAAAATTCACAGACTGAGCACTTACCATCACACCTGAGAAACAGATGCCTTCAAAATACCACTCATGGTTGGGGAACTGGTAACTGGCAGCAGGCAGAGCTTTCCCATTTGGAAAGTATAGGAGGACATTCACAACAATACTCCAAAGTGCAAGAGGCACCAGCAGGCAACTCAAACAGTTTCCACATGTCTCCAAAGCCATCTCTCAAGAACTCTTGAAGTTTTCTTCTTCTAAGCTAATAAAAGTTTACAACACCTTCAATATAAGAAATATTTTGACCTCCCCAGCTTGATTCAGTAATTCATATTCACAGGAACCAGCGACTGGGGTGTGAGTCCAGGAACAGAAGTGCTTAACAATTAGCAGAACAACAGATGAATATCACTGCATAAACTCACTGTCCTGTGTTAAAGATGGCTTTATGTAGTCATTTCCCTTTTAAAAGATCCTCCTTTGTGATCTTCCAAATGAAATATGTCTAGGAGTCAGACTCAGGAAGGAACTTCAAAGCTGTCATTTCCTAGTGACTGCTCAAAAATGTCCTCCTCCCCACACACAAACTCAACATAGTTTGTGACAGAAGCAAGATTTTTCAACCTTACTGCAGCATAGGGAAGGGGGCTGTAGGCAGATAAATATGCCCACTCTCTGTACAGAAGACCACACTTTGCCTTATACTACAGAGATTTATTAGGAGGACCCTAAGGGGGAACCAATGAGTTAATGACTTGCAGCAGCAGCTGAGTCTGGGCCATCTTGCAGAGACTACAGAAGCCCAAATAACACTGGCTAGAAACTGCAAGGCAGACTTATTTTAACACTTTTAATCAATTACTCTTTCCCACAGCATTATGCGGCTCCAGTACTTTGTGAATTAAATCCTGCTATGTCTCCAACTGTTTCATTCTGTGCTTACAGCTGAGCTTGCACAGCTACAAGCCTGACCTATGTACATGTGACTTCTTGCGCAGGACAAAAGGTCTGGCTGTTGTTTTGAAATGCCTGCTGTTTGCAGAGTGCAAAGCCAAAGTCAGACAGCTTTCCCATAATCAATGTCATCATTCCCCAACCCCTGAGCACCTAAACGCTATCCCAGTAACACAGAACCAGGGCAGTTTGAACACTTGCAGCACAGCCCAAGCCTTCAGTCTTATGCCCCTGTGAGTCACCAGAAAAGTAACTCAAGAATGACCTTACGCTTTACTCAATAGCAAAGTTGCAGCCAGAGAAAAAAACACCAAACAAACAAAAAAAACCCCAACCACAAAACAAACCAAAAAACAAAAAAAAAACCAACTCAAAAAACCAAAAAAAATCCCCCCCAAAAACCCCACCACAAAACAAATAAAAAAGGCGCCTCTATCAAAAGCAGGAAGGCCGTTTTTAGAAGCAATGACATCCCAATGTATTTTCCTTGTGTTTCCTTGTGAGCTGTTTCAGGCTTGTCACACATGAGGCTCCTCTCATCCTCTCATAAAAGCTGTGTGGATTGCATGTTGTAACTAATTCCATACTATCGCTTAACATGAGATCATACAAGGAAATGGGCAGGGTGGTACTCACACAATTACATCATTCTTCTACCTGTTCTCTGCTGTGACTCTCCTCTTTTCCTAGGAGGCTTCATTTTTAAGTCCTCACTCTTGATCTTCTCATATTTTGTGTTTTACTCTCTCACCACTGCGGATACTTTTTTTCAGGTCTTCCTCTAATCAGAATTAGTAGCAAACCTGCCTTTCCAGACTCATAGGCAGAGACAGAGCTCACGTCATCAACACTATGCCACAGAGAGCACAGAAAACAGCTGCATAAAAATCATGCACATCCAGTCCCCATGAGCTTTTAGTACAGAACTTAAAGATCATATAATTGGCTGAAATATTTTCTTAAAAACAAAGGCCAAAATTAGTAGCAAGCATCTTATTTTATAATCAAATTTAATGTCATTTCCATTATAACCTCTTCAGATTAGAAGTTAACTTGAGAAATGATGACTGAAGCAGCATTTGTTCTGCAGTACAGCAGTCTGCTTCATGACTTTGCTTTTAAACTGAGCCCTGCAAAGCTCAGTGTGGTTATTTTTCTGGCACACAATGCCACTAGAACAGGAAACAACTACTTTATACCAAGAATTAAGCAAACCTGTAAGATAGTTTCTCAAGCATCTTGCCAAGTGTTGCAAGCACTGCTTTTACATTGCTGTCATTATTCAGGAATTGATTCCAAGCCTGTTACTGAAAATTCATGTTTACTCTGTGTGACTTTGCTGCCAGCTGATATGAATGCAACCTAAACCAATCACTTCTTCACAGTGTAACTGATAAATCTCCTGACACACTGTCTTATGCACCAGACAACAAAATAATCCAGCTGGCCATTTTTTACATGACAATACAGAGAGTAATGCTGTGCATTAGGGCTACAGTAATCTATTGGTGCTGCATGCATTTGTGCTGAAGTTTTGAGTCTGAACACTAGCCTAATCATTCTATATATTGGAATTCTATATATTGCAAAATTGTTTCAGTTCTTTAAGTTATTGTGTGTACTAGAAAAACAAATAATCATTATACAAGAATAAAGGCAAAAATCCTTGCATGGTAATTACACATTATTCCATTGAGGACTTTCTTTTCCATTTTCTCTTCTTCCACACCCCATTTAAACTTGCAGATATTTTTTTCAAAACTGTATCTTCACACACACAGACACTGTATCACACAGCTGCAAGGAATTCTGTGTGTATACATATGTGCATGCACATATTCTCCTTCCTCCCTCCCATAGCAAGACAGGACAGGGATAGACACTACAAAGAAATGGCATTAAATGGCATCAAAGTCCCTCAATTACCTCTATGTATTTAGAGTAATCCAATATTATGTATTTAGGTATGAATAAACACTCTTACAAAATTCAGGTATCCTAAGATTCTAGATACAAACTCTTGTCATATGAGAATTCTTTTGCTGATGTAGATGTACGTAGACAATTTTGCTTTCACAGTTCACTTCTTTTTTTCAGGTATGTATTTGTACAGGGCAGACTTAACTGTGCAGACAGCCTGAGATACACCTGAAGTTTCTGGCTGTCTTTAAGGACCACCCTCCTCGTTACAAATAGCCTAAGGATGCACTGACACCCACTGGAACTTCTTTTTATCCCATGAATAGAAACTAACTTGTTTGTTTTCAAAGACAGTATGAGCAGCTAAATTCCAAAACTGACTCATTCCTTTGAAATTAACAGCACATAACATTTTGGTTTTCACTTGAAGAATGCCATTGCCAGCAGCAATTCTACCATGCTGGCTTTGCCAGCAATGCTGTCAGTAGCACATTATTCAGATGTACTTGTGATGGAACATTCACTCTAATATGCAACAAGCTATACTTCAGAGATTCTTACCCAGGACCTTACAGTAATGCCTTCAGGCTGATAACTGGTAAAGTCAGGTATTTCAGATTAATCTGTCTTTACTGACCTGAATTTGGACTGCATTCCTTGAACGCTGTGAGGCCTGAGGGTAGCTGAGGCACAAAACAAGAGTCATGCCCACATCTTGTTTTATCTCAGGCCTGTAATGGAGCAATCAGGGGTGATCCCCCTTGGAGAGCAGGAGGTGCTAAGCTGGGCTCAGGTGTGCCAGGACCCCCTCAGCTCCCTGGCTGAGACCTGCCAGCCCTGACCCAGGGCTGAGTCTCCACATGTGCTGTTGCATCTGACCCAGAGCTGTTGGTGAACCCTTATTGAGGAACAAACACCTGTTTCAGTTCAATGAGCCAAACCAAGCAAGGAAGCAGTTCCTACTCTGGCAGAGCCTGCTGGAGAGGAAAAACAGGTTATAACCTGACTGCATTAAATCCATGTTCTCAGGCCACCACTGTCCTTTACTCCAAGACCAGACAAGCAGTGTTTCAACATAGGCAGGGAAGGAATCACTGACACCTCCTGGGTATTTTTAATACAAATCTTTATTTGTGAAATACAGGGAAAGTTCAGAAAAATCCTTAAAAGCCCTCAGTCATCCACATTTTACTGCTGCTTTGGTTTTGGTCCAGCGAACCAAAACCTTTTATCCAGGCCAGACTGGATTTGGTTTGTGTTCATTCCAAGATCGGAATGAAAGAGCAACTTTATTGGGAAAACAGGACAAAGTACAGAGCTGTTGTGTCAGTGGAAAGAGAAAAATAAATAAAGTCACTTTAGTGACATATTTTAAGGCAGTTTCATTTTAGATGAAATGAACCAAAGATATTCAGGATACATTTACTTTCAGTTCAGGCAGGTTAGTGGAAAACCTGCATATGACTCCAACAGCAAAGGCCCCAAGTCAGTTAAATTCATGGCAACAGCACAGTTTGACAACAATGTGTATTTCAGTTTGCCTGGAATATTTAAAAAAAAAATCCACAGTGTATTCATTACAGCACACACATGCAGCGATGTCAATACATGGTGAGGTTTCTAGCAAACATATGTCTGTGGAGAGGAACAAAAAGAAAGAAACATATTAATGGAAAGAATGCTAATATTGTATCCAACTAAAAATGCAAAAATTACCTGATCACATTTAGAAAACCATAGCATAGCTCTTCTATACTGGAGTTAGAGCAAGGTAGACAGGAGGAAGAAAGCAGCAATAGCTTTGAAAGAGGCCCCAGCACTCAACTGTGTCAATTGAAAATGTGAAACACATGCTTACCTATAGTGTGTGATATAAATTATATCTGGTTCATGCTTTAAACCATGGTTTTTCCAACACTAGCACTCTGATACTGATTTTGGAATATGTTCAAACTATTTAACAAGGCTTTAAAGAAATTTGGAGAAAATTTCCTTTCCTCACTCACAAAACCTTCCAGAACTGTCTGCAGATTTTATTAGTTATTTGCAGTTTAATTCTTTCTCTTATCTTACTTCCACTATGCAAGGATGCTGCAGTTTTCATTATATGCAACATATTATCAGTAGCTTATGAGCTGCTGTGGACAAAAGCCAAGACTAATACCATATAGTTAGAACAAGCACCACAAAACACCACAATGGTTTAGGCAAAGACCACAAACACCAGGAGATCTGTATCTCAGTTATATCACCTACGCAGTGTGATGATTGCATGTGTCATCGGACAGACAAAAGCCCTCTAGCTCCCAGCTCTTAGGCAGATTAACATTACTGTGACAGTTGAGCAATCAGCTGAAAGCATGTGATCAAACACTACATGAGAATTCCAATCACAGCAGAGCTATAGGAACAGCTATACAGGGAATTGTTGCTTAAGAATACCTATAAAGTAACTGCTGAGTAAAACTTCGCAGTAGTACAAGTAACAAGTTACACGTTCATCTGAGAAGCATGGGTATATCTGCAAACTACTTACCTCCTCATGACTGCAGCACAACCCACACAATCCTCCAAGAATGCCATTGATTATCTGTATGAAGCACAGAATGAATTCTATTCCTCCCAAAACAAGCAGGATGGAAAAGAGGGTGACGTTCCACTGCACGATGTTTTGAGGTTCCTGACATTCAGACCACTTGTTATACTCAAACAAGTACCTGTACACAGCAATTAAAAGCATATTAACATTGTGTTAGAGTAGGATACTTACCATATACTATAACCAAATTATGTCTAGCCTGTAACTGCATTGAGGCTATGGAGTCCTAATTCACTCTATGGAGTCCTAATAGGCTAGGTTCCCTTGGAAATAGATTCCTAAGGGAATAGAAAAAGCAATGGTTTACTCCATGCAAGGTTTCTTTGGTTTAGGAAGATGTTGAAATATCAACCACACATTTTTGCTAAGTCTTAATTTCTTTTTTAAAAAATAATCTAAGGTATAAAGGCAGGTTAGGGTTTCCTATCGCTGGTTAAAGTGAGAGATAAACTCAAGTAAGCTGAAAGAGCAAAGGTTTTTCTCAAAACAAACACATGAGCTTTGCAAGATTGGGCTTTTTTTCTAAAGATAGCAATCATTGATCTGAAGCAAATGGGTCACTTTCTCTCCTGTGTCACTGTCTTTGGGCCCTCATATGCTTACTTGGATGAGCCAAACACAGAAAACATTTGGTGAGGTACTGCAGTATTTCAGCTGTTACTGCTCAGTCACATCTTGAGAACGTCAGCACTTGCCTTCAGCAAGGACCTAAACTAGTTCTTCTACACTCAGTCACAGTCAGAAAGATGGAGAAAGAGGAATGAAATAAGTGAAATACAAGATACACAAGAGATACAAGTGAAATATAAAATTCAAACTCTGCTGCAAAGAGCTTTATGTGGCTTCTTAGTACTCCAGCTGTCTCTAGTCTGGCATCAGCCATAAAATGTTGCTAGATACACCCTTGAGGTTGCCAGCCATACAGCCACTTTAAATGCCCACCATGATATGAACCACATCAGAATTTATGTGCATTAATGGAGAATAGCACACTGAGACTTTTTTTGCAGGAGAACCTTAATTAGGGTTAGTTAGGAGCTTCTTGCCCTCTCTGCCCTGCAGTGTACAAAGATTCTTATAAATCATCTCAAGTTTCATTTATGAGATTCTATGCCATTGTCACTAATGTGGGCATTGTGCCACTTAATGCTGGAGCAAAGCAGCTTCAGAGGCAAATTTGACAAAACAGACTCTTACAAACGATAAGACAAATATCTTAACAACCTCTATTCCTAGTTTGTAATTCCTTCAAAGTCCTAAAGCTTTATATTTTGTTAGAGATGTTCCTGGACATGAACAGTATATGATGTATAGATTTGATCACCTATATTTTTTATGGCTTTGATTTTATACTCTAGCAGCAAGGGTAATTGATGCCATTTGTTAAGTTTGAATTGGGAAGGATAGAGTTATGAATAGATTTTGGTATATGGTTACTGAACATTGTTGAAAGGTACTGGAATAAAGCCCATGTGTACATTGGCAAGAGATAACATCCTCATGAACAGATGACTTACCCTCCAGAGGAGTCAGTGAAAGGATAGATCCAGTTTCTTTCTAGGTGGGTAAAACAATACGGTCCTTGAGACAAGCCCAGCGCTGAAATGATTATACAGTACCCAGAGCCAAGGATCCCAACAAGGGCTGCCAGAACTGAGGACAGCATCTGCAGAGCAGACATTAACATGAACTTTCAGCACAGCCATGGCCTTGTGTTTGGGATTACCTGGACTGGGATGTACAGGCTCACTTACCGCGCAGCTCTTTCCACAGCCCTCCTGGCCAAAGCACCCACAGCAGTTGTCATCGTGAAGCCCAATGAACACTGCAGCTGGAATGAGTACCTGGGTATGGAGCAAAAAACCCACACTGTTCCTTTTGGTTGCACAGAGAGGGCAGATATAATACAGTACTCAAACTGCATTCATTTATGTTGCTTCTTGGCAGTAAGCTGTACAGGTCATTCAGCTTCACTCCTATTTAACACAGTCGGCATGTCACTGCTGACATCACCAACCCCAGGACACGTATGTGTCTATTGCCACTGCTGCAATATTGCACTTAAATACAGAAAGAAAGTGTTGGGGTGTTGCTGCATTTAAAGTATTTCAGCTTTAAAAATTTCTCTTTTCATTAAACACTGTATTTGCAAATAAAATGCTTTGCAAAAAAAAAAAAAAAGGCATTAGCTTTATTCCAATGAGGACTACAAAATAGTTATTTGAAAAACAGCTGCTGCTAATATACTTGTTACTTAAGAGCAATCATCATTACCTGTGTGAAAAACCAGTCTGACTACAGTAGAAAGTCTAATAAAATTTTGCTCAATTCAGACAAACATCTTATTATAGACATCTACTTTTTTCCAAGATTTCACAACCAGTTCCCAGTGACAGAAATGCAAAGTAACAAAGCAGAAGCTATCCATGAAAAGCATAAACCATCCAGAGTTTTTAGCATAAAATCAAGAATGAACTGAAGGAGCTGAATGAACAAGAAGGAGCTGATTAAAAAGAGGATCCTCCCACCAGCAATAATAGCACTTAACAGTGTCCACTTAAGACTCTACACCCAAGAGTACTCTGGAAAAAAAATAAAAAAGGGTAGAGAGTTATTTGCAAATGCCACAGACTTACTTAACATGAAACTGGAATAACAACTATCCTGTTGAACAGACTCATACTTGTCAACCCTTACTCAAACCCGATGCTGAGCCTCAATGCTTCAAGTCCAGAAGAGGTTGTACAAGCACACTGCAGGAGAAGTTCCACTGGTTCCATTTGTATTATCTTGTGTGTAAAGCCCAGTCTTTGCAATTCCCACTCTAGGTCCCAATGGGACTGTAATACAGCTGTAAGCACCTCTCACAACACAAAACACCTTAGCATGCAATTGTTTTCAACCTGTGATTTGCAGACACCTTGAGAGCATAAAATCATACAGTCTTACGAATTGGAAGGGACCTATAACCTATTTCTAAGAGGACTTGTAAAAGAAGATGAAAAAGGAAGCCTGGAGTTAGAGGTCTAAAATATGCTGCAGTGTGATCCACAAGACTGAAAAGATAGAAACTAAGAACTTCAGCTTAATGACATCCTACAACAAACACACTCAGTCCTTGCATCCTGTTACTCAAATGCAAAGCTTTGACAACTACCACTCAATTCCTCTGAATAAACAGCTAAGTCAGAGAAATACCTGTCAGCATGTCAGATAATAGAAATTAAGGAATTATATCTAAATGCTCATTATTTAGGGACATTTAAAATTAAAGTAGTTCAGTAATATAACAAAAATTTAAGATTTAACCCTTTATGCTAACTGTGACTTGCTGAGAGGCTTGGTTTCACTTTTGCATTTGGATTCTGTGCCCCTGACCCTATGATTTTTTAGCTTTAAAGTGACATAATGTTGTAGATAACAAAATCAATAATAATTAATTATAGCTATAACAGATAATATAGCTCTTTTTTATATATACAACTACAGAGACACCTGTTGACAAAGATATTTGATGAATAAATTCAGGTAACCAGTAGAGAAAGAGCAGTACCAAGTACCTCCAAAATAAATTTGAAAGAAGACACTAGGTTATTACTTACCAGAAAGCCTCCACCTAGAATGCCATGAAGGCACTCCACATATTTGCTGAGGTGATGCTCTGAAGCAAATCTTGTTTCACCATTGGGAAAATAAAGTAAAGTGTTGGCCACAATGCAGAGGAGGGCAAGGATGAGCAACTTATAACCAACACATCTAGCACACCTTCCAAAACACATATTTTCAACTTTAAAAATCCTCCTTCCACTTGTCCAATTCAACCTATCTCACAACTGTCCACACCTAAAAGAAGATCAGTGAGTATTCTCACCTCCTTAAATACCAGGGGTTACCTAACTACCTAGATGACGCTTAAAACCCTTCCTAACCACCATTCTCAATTGCAGAGTGAGAGGGCAGGGATGGCAGAACACCACCGCCCTTTTAAAATGCATTAATTGTAGATTAACCAAATGCAATGAAGGAAATACTGAATACTATGTGATTTCACACAAACATATGATGCTTGGAATAATCACTGGTCAACATGATTAGATGTGAACAACAGGCTTAAACCTCAACACAAGTTCTGTAAGGAACTGAAGGAAAGATGTTTTGTTTTCTTTGTTAGAAGCAGCTTTGAATTTTAGGTTTATAGGCTGATTCAGAACAACCTGAAGCCAGGGAGAGACTTGGCTGACTTCAACAGCATTGAGTCAGAGTTTTGGGTATAAACAGAAAAAGGTCTACAGCAATGAGAAGTATGTAGAGCAACCTCTAACTTTACTATCCTGTTGATGGAACAACAGAAAACCTCACCAGGAGGTTGGAAAACAAATAAAAGGAACAGGTAAGCTTCTTAGGATTGTTCTTATTCTTTCCATTATAAGACAAGCTGATTTTAGATTAACAATCAATTAGTAAATGGTTTGGTAACAGCTAAACCAAGCAAACACTCATGAAAAATACTGCTTAAAAAAAGGATTATAAAAGAGAGCTCTTGCACTGAAATATCATGTATAGAACACACACAAAAAGAAAAATGCCAAGAAAGAAACAGATTATATCCAAGGTTTCCAAATAGTGTTTTATGTACCAGTAACATTAATTTCCATAGTAAATAGAGACACAAAGTGCACTATAAAAATTAAGATTTAGCCTTTTCTCTTGTCCCTCTTGCAAATTTTTCTAAAATAGCACAGAGCCTTTTTCTTCAGACACAGCTCAACACAAAGGTGTGAGCTGCCGTGCCTACTGCCCTCGCATGAGAGGAGCTAACAAAAATGCACAGGCCCAAACTAGATCCAGGCGGTGCTGCTGCTGCCATCATCACAGTACAATGTATTTCTCATGGAAAACCAGAAGCTAGACAAATGGAGTTTGGGAATGTACAGGTTATTAGAAGACTATAATGAAACTTTAAAAAAAAACATTCAGGTTTCATTTTTGAAGGTGGAGTGGGGTGTGTTTAATAGCTAAATAACAAGCCCAAATCAAAACCATGGTATTCTTGCAAGAGATGTGTGCAAAAATAAAAGGTGGGGGGTGAAGCAGGGGAAGAGAGCAGGCTGGTGCAGCTGTGGCTTTGTGATGTAACTTCTCCGGGTATTGTAGATGCTGACCTTGGAGACTTCCTTCATTATGAGAAATATCCTCCAATTGTACAAACATAGGCTGGCCATTATTGTGTGCTTCACCTCTAATGACTAAAACAACCCTAAACATTATTCTGCAAGTTTCCTCTGCAGAAGAAGACAGACGCTGAACTGAAAACTTCCTTTATTTTTTTGGGCTAAAAGCCCAAACCACTCCTTCCCCAAAACTCACCACCCAATACTCTTCCCCTCGCCTCAACAACCACACCAACATATCACCTGTGGGACATGGATTTAAAACCCTAGCCCTAGTCATATATTTGAAAACTTGTAAATTTGTTCTATTTACAACTTAAATAATGGTTTTCTAAATACTTCATTAAAAAAAAAGTCATCAAGAACACCCTGTATTTAAAATCAATTCTATATTTAAAATATCTTCCAATGACCTTGAAAACAGAAGAAAAAGAAAGAAAGAAAGAAAGAAAGAAAGAAAGAAAGAAAGAAAGAAAGAAAGAAAGAAAGAAAGAAAAAGAAAGAAAGAAAGAAAGAAAAAGAAAGAAAGAAAGAAAGAAAGAAAGAAAGAAAGAAAGAAAGAAAGAAAGAAAGAAAGAAAGAGCATGGTATTTGATGCAAATACAATTTTTTTACATTGAAAGATCTGGTCAGGTGTGAATCAAGGGGGCTTCACTAGTGCCACTGCCATTTGGACACCCTATGATACAGCTTCCACCAGAAAGTCTAACCAGAATATAACTTTTCTTTGCAGAATTTCTGGTGGTCCCACCCATCATCAGAAAAAGGTTAATGGAGGAAAGTGACTCTCATGGAAGCACTGACAGGATGTGGTAACTGTATGCCATCTGCCGTGAAACACAGCAAAGGAAAAAATGGCATGGGCTTCACAGACTCATTTGGAAAGACTGGGCAACATAACTTATGTATTTACACAGGTCAGTAATTCCCACTTGTATTCTCTTTTAAGCTGTTCTTCTTTGGTCTTTTACTGTTTATAGGTTGCTGCTCATGGAGGCCAGTGATGGCTCAGACAATTGCTGGGAGCACAGTGGGAATGCGTGGTCACCTGTTGGCCAAACTAAGGGCAGGGTCTTGGCCAGCTGTGCAGACAGAGCTCCTGGTGACCTTAGGACAGCTCCAACTCCCTTTGACCCATCAATGCTGCCGTCCTTTTCTCAATGTTCAAATGGTGCATTACCCATGTTTTCCAGTAATCATCCACAAAAAACACAGTGATGCAGCTGTAATTGTCCTCATCACCTCTTAAGCTTATATTGGTTGACAAACTCGACCTGGATAGTCACAAGAGGAAACTGCTCCTCATGAAGCCCTTGGTACCTATGGTCTCCTGGCCACAGAAAGAAGAAAGTCTCCAGATTACTTTTATTAATTAGATCACAGCTCCTCAGATGAACTAATGAGCTACTTATGAGCACAAGCAACTACCAACTGTTACGAGAGCAATTGCTGCTAACACAGCTGTAACACACATGCACGTGCTTGCTTGCTATCTCTGTCACCACTTTGAGACTGAAATCTGATCTGAACCATAGAAGTCAGTGTGGAGTG
The DNA here is from genome assembly GCF_028769735.1 of Zonotrichia leucophrys gambelii. Classification (NCBI taxonomy): domain Eukaryota; kingdom Metazoa; phylum Chordata; class Aves; order Passeriformes; family Passerellidae; genus Zonotrichia; species Zonotrichia leucophrys. Next base: position 25,418,776 of record NC_088179.1, on the reverse strand, counting down.
AGTGCTCACACCTCTGTGTAACACCACACACTGACACATTCAGAAAACATTTCGTTTATTAGTAATAATGCTGAACTAAGAAGGAGTCAGCAACTATGCAACAAAAGTAGCTTTTCCATTTAACCTACCAGTTTGGAGACTGAAAAGCTTACAATCAGGGCAGAGCTACCACTAAATGAGTGTACAGAAATCCCTCTCTTTAAAGAAGAACCCATAAACATTACTTAAGAACAACTATTACTGACCCTGGACTTGCAATACCACAATCAAATAAACCACTTCAAACACTGTTTTCTGGTGACATACAAAAACCATGCTGTAGCCTGCATTCATTAATTCTTCCAACAATGTTATTATGATAAAAGTAGGACATGGGACAAACAAATCCTTTTTCTATTTCTGCAACAGCCTGTGGGTGAAACCTTGGCCTTGAAAAATGGCCACAAAAGTTTGTTTCACCTGGACTGTACTATTTACCCTCAGGTTTGCATTTTAGATTTCTAGTCTATCCCTAAAAGTATGATGTTCTTCCAAAAGTTAAACAAGCGTGAGGCATTAGCATCACTCTGCTATAAGCATCCTCTCTTCTGCATTGTGTGTTTGTAATGACTTTATGGGTCAGAAAACTGACATCAGTTTGGCATACAAAGTCTGCATAGCACAGTACAAGGAACAGACGGTGTTACAGCTCTCAGTGTGTCACTGATGTCTCCCCTCTCCTGCAGCAACCACAAAAAACAGACATTGGAAACATGGAACAAAAATTACCAGTGTTATGTCTTTGGGTCTTGTGGTGCAAAAGTCAGTCATTAATTACCTTTGTGTTTTTCATAAAGTGATCCTGTTGGTAGTGAACTACTAATACAGAAGAAAAAAACAGACTACCTCTATCATACCATGTATTTTAGATCTGTAAGCCCCAAAAAAAGGAAAGAAAATTGAAAAGTACCAAATTATTTGCCCATTTTTTTTTTTCCTTAGCATATGCTTCATACATTGATCATGCAGTCATGCATCTGGAATTAGCCATTCGTAAGTTCATGTCAATTAAATGTTTTAATTATACTTGCTGAACAATCCCACAACTCTTGCTTTGGTTGGGAACAGTCTACATATTGATTCCACAGCAGCAGGATGGGAAATGAATTTTTAAATTTAACATGTCTTTCACATTAGCATGACTAATATTCCAGCATGTTGTCTTTACTTGCATATCTTTCAGCATCAGTAGCAGTTGAATCAGACATCACAACCAGAAAAGCAAATCAGACATGATCACAAGACTCTTAAAAAATTAATTATTTTCTAAACTGCAATCCCATCCTTCCATCAATCTTTGCTATCATCATTCAAACTGGAATTCTGAAATCCATTTAACAATATACACTCAGCACACAGAATCTTTGCTACAAGATGTTCCTTAAAATGGCGGTCAATGATAAAACCAACTATTTAACTCATGTTCCTCCAAGGGGTCTGAAAAATGTTATACAAAAGTAGCACACATTTTTAGTAGGATGGAATTTTTAGGAAAACCCCCAAAACATTATTTTAAAAATATTTTAAAAAACAATTAAAAAGAACCAATTAAAAACCATGATTAAAAAACTAATTAGTCACAGAGGATTATTTTTCATCTAAGTAACATTTGAGGGACAAAAGCAGAAGAAAATAACATTTAATGCTGATTATGATTTAATTAATTCTTAGTATTTTTTTAAGGTAACATACTGGAACAACACAGCTGAGACTGTATGCTCTGTAAATCTACAAGACATGTCTACCACGGGGTACTAGATACAGCACTCTACTGCAGCTGCTCCATTCACAAAGGTTTTCAAATGCACAGATTATGGTGCCTTTCTAACGAACTGCAATTGGCTTGGAGGATGGGGAAATACTAATTTCCTGAATTAGGACTTTTCTATTCCTTTGTACTGTAATTACAGCTAAAAGTAGCTGTGTCATTTGTGTACAAAACCATGGAATTTTGTGCTGCAGAGAGATGTGTTCATTGCAGAGCAGCATTGTGTCCTGCAGGCATCTCCTCCCAGGAGTCAGATCCTGCCCACGGCACTTTTTGCCGGTGCTCAGAAGACAGACCGCCCCAAGAATTCCAGCAGCTCCCTCTAGTGATAATCAGGCTGTGACCAGACGGGTCCTGCTGGGTCCATTCGTGGGCCTTTGCCTTCAGTGACCTCTAGCTCTCCAGTCTCCCACAACAGCACCTGAAGTGCCATCTTCAGGTGAGAGGCATCTGCCTTTGGTGGAACACAACAATGCTCAGTAACAGCTCCTGGTGGCACCATGGCGCCAGGCACAAGGCACTCTTACAGGAAGAGGAACTGAACTAAGGCACCACGCCCACCAAGTCACATCTTGAGGCTTTGACAGGACAGGCGGGATGTGGTTCAGGTGTTAGTTCCAAAAGAGAGTTCCTCCAAAAATATATATTATATATATAACTTATAAATGTTAAGTTAAGAAAGAAAATAAACCAACTTTCTTCTTTTACAGAAAAGTAGTCCTGCTCTCTGCTCTCCATAAGCACAAAGACAAAGGAAACAAAACAAACTGGAAGCTTCCTCTAAAGGTGAGGAGAAAAAAAACCCTCAAAAAAGCAAAATATCACAGTCCTTCCCCAGTGCCTACACTGAATCAGATGGAACTTCCCTCCAAAAAGGCAGGCACCGTCAGGCAGAGGAAACTGCAACCATGTCAACATAGTACTTGCCCGTCAAGCAAAACATCCTGGGCTTTTATGTGTTATACTCCATTGACTCCCACGATTTTGATAAATTACACTCTGCTCTAAGATGAAAACATAGGGTTACTAAAGGAGCACTACTTAGAGACTTCAAAGGGCTCAAGGAAAATTAGGATGCGTCCTGTGAAATCATTACAATTACAAAGCCATTGTTCATATGCAGACTTTTAAAGTAGGTTGCTGATTAGTCCAGCCTATGATTAATGTGCAATGAATAAAAATATTATCCCAACAGAAATTAGTTTACAGTCAATTTTCATTTCAATTTATTATTATTATTTTAATTATTAAACTCTTTATCTCAACCCATCAGTTTTCTCACTATTAACCCCCATCCCATCGAGGGCAGAGTCAGCAAGCAGCTCTGTGCTGGCTGGGTTAAACCATGACAAGTGTCTGAAAAGTACATGCCTAGTAAAGTTAACAACTAGGTTCTATTAAATTTTACTGCTAGTAACTCAATCCTGATAACCCCAGGATCATGAATGAATGAATGAATATTGCCAAGGCAGAATCTGGATTTTGTTTTTAATTATTTACGATTATAAGACAGTAATCTGAAAAATAGAAGACATTTCTACTTTTCCGTCAAAATAAAACGAAGACCTAAAATTTACAAGCTCATCTTGCAACGATCTCAAAGATCATCCTTAACGTTGTAAATTGTACTTAGAGGAAAAAGAAAAGTAATCATCATCGGTTAGAGGGTACACAGTTGCCAGGGCTATATAACTTTGCACTCTTGATAGAGTCATTTTACATTTTATCTTGATGATAAGGAGTCCCAGTACCTCAGAAGTCATGACAGACACTTCTGTCTTTCCTTGCCTTAAAGAAAAAAGGCTCAGATACGGCCACAGCATTGCAAGAGCAACTTCACCAACATCGCATTTGCGTAGTTCTGCATGGAACTATGGCACACGGCGGAACTTAGACTGTGAACTACAGACAAAAGGCCAGCCTGCTGAGGCTAGTGAAGGTGTGCAACACCCTCACCTGCCAGACTCAGCCACCTCACATCCGACAGTCTCTCCTCTCCAGGAATTTCATATCTGTGCTGCAGAATGAGAAAACAGGCAGAAGAGGCTACAACTCCATTCCTGTTCTCCTTTTGCATTAAGAAGGCACTGTGTGAGACAAAAATGAGTTCCTTTAGTCAGGCTGAGCTTAACATCAATAGAAAATACATATTTTTAAAAATTTGAAAATTAACTATCCTGTCATGTAAGAGTAGTATAGTTTGGACTCTCTGATCATCTTCTCAAACAGTCTTCACAGACACTAGAACATGCTTTATTGGTAAGTACTTTCTCACTTGTTGTCCAAGTTCTTAGCTATCTGGAACCAGACCTGTTCCAAAGCCCATGCAGATGTATTTGAGTAGAGTGCAAGCCTCAAGGCATTAGTTCGAGGATCCACCACAGTAAAGTAATTCATCTCAATTCTAGTGGCAATACATTTTCAAAGCTAGATTTCCTACTGCCTGAAACACAGAAAATAAAACTTAGCAGACACAAAAGTTCTGTGTCAGTTAAAAATTAACTACTTTATACCTATAAAACAAAACTTAGCCCTGTATTGTGAACTGTCCTACTGGAACCAAAGGATATATTCAAACAGGCATACGACAAAATAGGATCCTAATCCATATTCACTTTCTTAAAGCAAAGGACTGTATTAGGCTAGATGTCTCACACTAGTACATCACTGGAGAACTTTAAGGAGAGCAATTCCATATTGGTAGTATAAGCCATAATGTGCCAGCCTCATGTTGTGCCAAGGGAGGTTTAGATGAGATGCTTGGAAAAATTTCTTAGCCAAAAGGTTTGACCAGCCCTATGGTGGAGTCCCCATCCCCAGAGGGATTAAAAAGCTGTGTAGATGAGCCACTTGGGTGAAACAGTTAGGGTGGCCTTGGCAGTCCTGGGGGAATCATTTGACTCAACAGTCCCAGAGGGCTTTAATAAACTGATTCAATACTTCTGTGATAATCTGAAACAATCAAGACACACCAAGGTTTAGATAGACACTTGGAAATGATAGGTGTTATCATATGAAAGACAAAATACTACATGGAGCCAAGGTCCTCTAATAGTTTTATGGAGCCAAAGTCCACTAATAGCTATATAATGCCTATATCCATAAGACATTTCAACTTTATAACTAATAATTGGTTAGGTTCAAATACAATCCTGACAATAAATTAAAGTAAACACATCTATCTAAAGTACACAAACCCAGACTAACACAGCCTGTTACTTACACACATGGTAATTTCTACCTCTGCATAAGTAATCACTGTGATCATGGATTTCCTTTGGTTCATTTTATAAAGCTGTCATTATGCAAAGCATTAAGACGATTTTTAGCTACAAGATCTTACTAAGCATGGATCCTATTGAATTTAACCTGACTGCAAATCTCATCAGCCTCCAATATTTCATTTCTGCCCCTCAAACACACTAATGAAACAAAACCCTTAAACAGAAAGATCACTGCTGACAGCCAGCTCTTTGGGAAGCAGAATGGCGTGGTGAGTGTTTGGGGAGCTTCACTCCAGGGTCCTTCTTCCAAGCTCTGCTCCACACACACTGGTGCCGCTCCTGCCACGCTGAGCTCTCAGCTGGGAACAGAAACTCTGGGCCTGGACATCTGCCGTGGAAAACAGAGGAGCTTTGGGAGAGCTGCAGCTCTCTTTGTTTGAAGGCAATCTCCCTCTTCTCCCCTTCACCCGAGAAAGAAAGGTTGGCTGGGATCCTGCAGGTACTGCACGTGCTGCCCCATGTGACAGCGACCAGCTGTGAACAAAACAGCTGCCAAGAGGAACCAGCACCTAAAGACACAGAGACTTAGGAGCTCCAAGCTGTGCCGCAGCATTCGTTTGCTTCTCTGATCACGGTGACTGAGATCTAAGGTTTAAACCAACTCTTTTTCCTTTTTACTATTCTCTGACTGTCCAAGCAAAATTTTTTATGTTACTGTTAGGCAAGAGGAAAATATCATGCAGTCATTACACAGTAATTTTTTTAATTGAACACTTTCCAGCTTTTGCTTAAAATTAGATTAAAATATCAGTGCATGTCTTCCCTTTCTTTACTTTTTAGTTGATTTACAATCCACAGATTACTTGTTTCTAATAGGTATTTGCAGCTTTACTACTTTAACAATAGTTATTTTCTTTTTTCTAACTACTTTTAATTTTTTTCAAGTAGCACATGGACTAATGTTATAAAAATCCCAGGACTAATGTTATAAAAATGAACAACTTTTTTAGCTGAATTATTTAATGGTGACATGCTTCAAATACTTGTGAGGGAGGTCTGACAACCATTATATGTACAGACATGGTTAGAATCCCCAGAGACAGATTTCCTCCTCATACTACAGAGTATGCAAGGGAAGAGAAAATATCTCTAAAATAACCAGCTGAGAACACCCCTTAGCATCACATCTGGGCAGCTGTTTTCCCAGGTACCTTGTCTGTCAGCACAGACTGAGTGAAATGAAGCTGAGTTGCACAGCCTCAGCACCTGAGAGCAGCAGCAGCAAAGCTGCAATTGCAATAGATTTACTACACATTGTAACACAGCCTGTGCTATTAACACTGCACAGGAAAAAGCAGTAAAAAACACTGTGTATCCAGACATTATTCACATTGCTCAAGGTACTAATTTCATCATATTGTTCACAGAATTGTGCAGTAGTTAGCAATGAGAAATTCTGAAAAGATATAGAGTTCTTTATAAAAATCAGTTAAATCATACTGGAAATTTTCTTTAAAGTTTATTTTGTAGCTTGCAAAACATAATATTTTCAACACAGAATTTAAAATGGTCTCATACTAATAACCTCTCTCCAATAAAATCACACTTCAATTAGAAGTAGAAAACTATTCATTGTACAGCTTACCTGATCTGGAGCCTTGCCTTTCACCTGTGTCAAGGAATACTTCTTTTGAACATTTTGAACAGTGCCTGAAAAATTTTATGGATTCATTCTTCTGTGTCTGAATCTTACTTTCAGAGTTGATCAGACTTGAAAAACAAATACATGCCTCTGAAATTTCTTACTGGATATAAAAGACATATCTTTAACATTAGAGCTCTCCAAAACATTTAGAGTCAAACCTATGATTCTTTCTTCATTTGGAGGCATTTCCCAAATGTTCACGCACTACAGGGAAGAAAAAAAGCTTTTTCTTCCGGCTTTAAACAAAACAAAACAAAAAGCATTATTAGAAATTCATATTAAAACCAGCAGAATGAATGTATTTCTTCATAATACAAGCTCCCAAAAGCAAGGTAGTCTTTTCCCACTTCTCTAAATCAATCTTAGAATAAGATATAAGCATTATGAATTAGTACAGTGTTCTGCAGTAGCAACCCAATTTGCCCAATCCAATGTAAGAAAGTCCTAAAACTGTCATTATTACTACATGAGGGGAAATCTTGTTCCTTCACACAGAATAGATTTCACTTGCAGATGAGTTACAGAAGGGTGGTTTTCATAACGCACTTGAAATTTGCTTATATGTAACAGTCAAAACAGTTTATAAGAAATATGTAAAGTTATGAAAAACCCTTTTTTACCTTCAGCATATCATCTTGAAACAAAATAAAAAGCCTGGAGTGCCAGTCTGCCAGTCCACAAGAGGACATCAGTGGAAGCAAAGTGTGCTGTAAATCCTGCCAAATATATTCACACCTGAACTTTTACTTTGTGGGGAAAATGTTGCTCTAGTCCTGAGCTCCAGGACACAGCTCCCTGGGCTGCTGCTGCTCTGCTGTCCTGGCGTCTCTCAAAACCTTTTGCTGCTTGAGATGGCACACAAGAAGGCAGCACAGCCAGCTTGACCTGCCTACTGATAAGGTGTTTGACAAAAAGATGTGGTCTAGTAAGTCCCAAGGCTGAGGAAGGCCTGTGACTTTCCTCATGTTGAGGAGGAGTTTTAATGATCTGTTGTCAAGAATTGGGCATCCCAACTTTTCCTACATCTGTACTCTAAAAGCAGTGACGTTCACTCCACTTTTAAAATGTGCGTCTGCACACAATGATTTGCTCCAGCCTCCAAAATCTACCTCATTTCTTTGACAGGATCAAGGCATGACTCACTCCTCCTGGCCAACAACAAACCCAAGCATCCAGCTAAATCCATCCCATTGGAAGGAATTCCCTCTCCCTGCCACAAGGCTGACACAGTTATCCGCACACCTGTTGGAAATTAGAGTCAGTTCTGAGGTGCCTTTCAGGTGTCACTACAAACCATGTCATGGCAGATCAAGCACTTCTCTTCCAGCATACATCATCCTGACCTCAAGATAACCCAAATTATCTTGCTAAGTCTACAAAAATCTTGTGAAGTTTTATGTCTGCTTTCAAAGATGCTATGTACCTGGATGTTTGGGTTTTAGTTCTGCTCAGCACACGAACGTTCCCTCCTTGAAAATAGTTGATTCACTTGCCCAACAGGTAGCCCATTATGTTTAAGAGTCTTTCCTCTGTTGCTCAACCTGGACACAGATGTCATGGATGTAATTAAAAAGTTTTCTCAAGTAAAGGCTGCAAGCATGGGTGTGGATGTAGCCAGGAATTTCAAAATAGTCTCTGTGAGCCATGCTGTAGACTTCTGCTGCTTTCTAAAAATACTTCTTAATAGGCAATGTGTGTGCCACTGAAGGAATGACTAAGAACTTTTTCCTGTGGGCCCCAGATTAGATGGAATGCTCTCCCTTGGTGTTACAGGGTACTGTGTGTAAGAGGCAGGTGTGCAGAGTGTGCTGACCTGCCTGCTGAGAAAATGCAGCTCATAACTTCTAATAAAAGCCTTCCCTTTTCCTACACACTTTGCAACCCAACTATCATTATCTAGTCTCACTATAAAACAGAAATGCACAAGTTTTCAGGAGTATTAGGGATATTAGGAAGAATAAGGAGGCAAAGCTGAAATATCTAATCAGAAATAAATATCTAATAAAATTTTTAAAATGCAACTCTGCTTTTCTAAGTATAGTACTTATGAGGCATACCTATACATTCAATCATATCTACACCTTTTGGGTAGAAGCATTCCAACTGAAAAATAACTTGGGAACAAACTCTCTGTGTATCAAATGCCCTAGAATATTATGTAGAACCAAAGATATTGGTCATTATTTTTTGTAGGTTTTTTTTCTAATATTCTTATTATGTTGTAACATCTGCTATGCATTTAGCAGAAATGCCTGTTATCAGGGATAATTATTGGAACAGTCAAGAAAACAGAGATCACTTTTTTAAAAAGCCTTTGCCTTAAAACTCCCATATTTGTTACTTTTTAAAGACTAACAGAAGTTCTGAAAACACCTGTTTCCACATCATTACAGATATGACCTAAATGCAACACCACTAAGGAAGTATCATTTCTACAGTCTACCAGCACTATTCAGAAGATTTCCTGTTTTCAAGTGGAACAGGAGGAAAATACCCACTCAGCACACACCATCAGGTTCAGCGGCACATTTCTCACCATTTAAATCTAAAGAGCACAGTGCATTATTAGTAGCTGCCTCCAGCATTACATGGCTGAACAGGCATGGGAACTCCTCAGTGATCTCCACACGCTCCACAAGGGAGAAGGCAGAGCAGACATATCTGCCATCTGTCAAGTCAAATCTTCAGACAGAAATTCACCACCTGAGCTTGTCCCAAAGAGCATCAGGCAAAAAGGGCACTGTTTTCAGGGAGGAAACAGAATGCTCCTGTGTGAGCAGCACAGCACAGGGACTGAGCAGGAACAGTGAAGGAGCACAGAGCCAGGCTGCGCACCAAGTTTCTAACACCACTAATAGCAGAGGAAGATCTCTGCATGAGTGCTACGTGCGTTTCCTGGAAAGACATACAGCTTGTACGTTCCTGCTGAATTGTTGTTCCTGCTGCAAATTGGTTGCAGTTTACGCACCAAATCCCAAGGGGATTTCAACTAGTGTATTGTGATTTTCAGCATCTTGAAATTCAGGTCACTTACTCTGTTGCCTAAATAGAAATCAGAAATAGGAAAGCCCACGTCCCTCAGTGATTTTCATTTAAAGACAGACAAAAACTAAGAAAAGCCAGGAGTTTTGACAAAATCAAAGTGCATATCTGCTGTATCTGAGAGAAACTGGTTCTACCTGCGAGCATAAACATGGATCTGAAACAGCTATTCAGCCAGAGCTTCTTCTCTTCAATGCTAGAGAAATGGCAATTTTATCCCATGCCAAAGAACATACAAAAGGCTACAAAAAGCTTAGCACTTTCAAAGCTGTTGTCAAATTCACAGGATGAGCTCTACATTGTAATTAGAGACTAATAAGTCAGTAAAAACAGCAAAATACAAAGATGAGGCTGGGAATAAAGACCTCATTGTATTAAGATGACAATTCATGTAGCAAGTCAGGTAGTTTTAAGCTAGTATTGATATACATATTTCAAGAGTACACAATAGCTTTATTCAAAAAAGGCTAGGGTGTGACAAGAGGAGAAGCCCTTGCACAAGATCATACGGTAACTACCATTGGACGAGCCAAGGGCAATCTTGACAGGCCACTTAAGGGCAACCTGGAGTGGCACTATGACGCATAGTGGTGATGATCTAAAAGAACCTACTTTGCTACAACCAGGTTGTAAAGGTATACTAAGGTTTTGGAACATATTCACCAGTTAAAAAAAAATTTTGGTCTCCACTCTAGAAAGGTAGTGTTATTTATTCCCAGTTCCTCTAAATGGTGTGAGAATTGGCTACCAAGAAGCTGACAAACAAATAGCAATATCCTGCACATTGAACTTGAAAACAAATGTTATTAAAACAGACCTTTAGTACCATACATGTAAGTTCATTCTGGAGTCCTAAAATCACTCCAGACTGCTAGAAGTCCAAGAGGGAAAATTGAAACAGACAGACACCTCAAAAAGAGTTTGATTAAACTATTTGCACTTAATCTAACCAGGGACTTCGCTTGTCAAAAACAGCTGCATGCAACCCAGCCCACCAGCGCAGCCCTCAACAGTAAACTCCCTGTATTCTTCTGAGATCCTGTTCACACTCATTCCCTGATATTGGCCCTAGCATTCCTGTGGTCTTACTCAGACTGGATCAGAGAACTAACAAGCATGAAAACTAGCACAGTGGTGGAAATTACAAATTTTCAAACCGCTTGTGTTCAGCCAGATCAGCCCATCTGCAAAGAGCAGTGGCACCATGCCAGCACCATGCCTGCTCCTCTGGGTGCTGGTGGAAGCTCAGGTGGACACTGCTGACCCCCAGCCACCAGGAGGCCCAGCTCTGCTGCCCGCGCCAGGACAGGAGCCCTGCAGCCTGGAGCAGCCAAAGCACTCCTCACTACCAAAAAGGTGCTTTCTGTGCTCTTGGTGAAGCACCAAAAGCACAACAAAGGGAGCAAGGGAAGCAATTGGAGGGTCTTAACAAAGTGATCCCTGTTTCTGTAGAACAGAGGCACCTGCTGCAATATTCCTTGCATCAGTGTCTCACTTGCAGAGGTGCTGGTGCTGTGCGGGGGGACGGGGGATGACCAGGACACAGCTGGGGAGGCAGAGCCATGGCCATGGTGGAAGTGGCAGCGGAAGGCACCACATCTCAGGGGTGCAATTGATCTCTGGCCATGGTGACAGGAGGAGATGATACAAAAGATGGCTTAAGGGATAGACAGGCAAAGCAGAAAATGTGAACTCTAAGGTCTGCCACAGATCCTTGACCTCAGGCCAGCTTCAAATGCTCAGCATATTTTTCACTATGAAATACAGATAACTAACTAGAATGATCTCTTTTTAAAAAAATCTAAATTATTCCTAATTTCTTGCTAATCACTGTAAGGCCAGAATTAGGGTCTTGGAATCTGAATGTTTGCACTGTTACGATCCATGGCAGCCCTTACATAAAGATAAACACAGCAGAAGCATTGCACTTTTGAGGTCATAGAGTACACCTCATCCCAGATCCCTGGTATAAATACAGGAGGTCCATTATCTGTCAAAACAATATGGGAGTGTTCTGAAAGGAACAGGGTACAGCCTGGTACCGTACCATTAAATATTAACACAAGTGATAACTAATCTACTCAAAGTGAGTCAACTCTGACCACAGTTTTAACCATTTACCAAAAAAAGGAAAGTTTAATAAATCAAGACTAAGCACATAAATTGTTGTAAAACATGCTACATTATAGTTTTGTGAGAAAACATATATGTGAAAAAGATCCAAATTTTATTTTGCTGCTTGAAAAAAAAATAAAAAGAAAAAATTTTGTAACCAACGCTGAGTTTGCAGTTCTAACAATTTCACAAATCCAGTGTTTTGCATTCAAACTGGATTACTTCTGCGCCTTTAGAAAACAAAATAAACCATTAACCTCTACATGATAAATCTCAAAAATAAACAGCATTCTGGTAAATGTCTCTCTGGGTTTTCCAACTACATGGTAGCCAACATAAAATTTGATGCAGAAGCATCAAACTGAAACAGAAGCAAGAGGTTATTTTCCAGAATAGACTAATAGTTACCTGGCTCTATCACACTCCTAAACACATTAAAAATTCAAGAGACAAAGCGAGAGAGAGAGAGGGGGAGAGAGAGAGAAAGAAAGAGAGAGAGAGAAAGAGAGAGACCATTGCATTATGCTTCCTGCAGCTGAGATCCTGTATGAGCTTTTAGCCTGGATGAACCCACATTATCAACAGGCTCACTCTCAATTACCTGTTTATTTTTTGCTGACATTTGATTCTCATCAAACTGTAACATTGCATTTCCTACACAACAATCCGTTCGTGATATGCAAATTTATTGTAGTTGCCCACTTACAACTGCACAGAAAGACCTATCTTTCTCTCTGTTCAGCCTTACTGACACAAAGTTGTCCATGAAGCAGAAAGAGTTGCCATGGAAACAAAACCAATTTAACAAAAGCTGCTGAAAGACCCTCATTTATTAAACTATTATGGTAAAACAATTTTTCCTCTCAATAAGTGTAGCTGGTATTATCTCAGTGACACAACAAGAAAAACTTGTTGTTCTCTTCTGTAGATTCCCTGCTTTAAGGAAAAAGGTTTCAGTAGACAGTCTTGCACCACTCATGGTAGAGTTTAAACTGAAGTGGTGGAAGGGAATTAATTTTTTGTGTCAACTTTGAAAACCCAAGTGAAGGTCACCGAATATAATTTGTTCCTGACAATAAAGGTTTTTTACTTGTTTTGAAACAAAAAGATTTGATTTAAAATACCACTTGTTTCAAGTTTTTTTTCACTTCTGAAATCAAGACTGTCAATTTCTTTTGGAAACACACATCATGCCTGTCTTCACTATGTTGACAAAACGATATGGTCCATGTAAGTCTCAGAAAAGAAACGAAACTTTAAACTATCGAGTATAATAAAAAACACATCTGTGAAGTAGTTAAGACATTCCAACTCTGCGTACGATATACTACACCTAAAAACCATATGGGCTTTCAATGAGGGAGTAACAGCTAATTTGGTTTCAAGCTGGGACAAACTTGGTTTGCAAAATAAAAAAAAATAGGAAGGTGTAATCAAATGAAGGGAGAGCTAGAATGTCCTTTTGTTTAGTAACAACACAACAACAGAACCCAAAAAAGACACTACACAGTGGCAATGACAAGAATTATGCTGTAAGAAGGGACAGAGCATGCCCAGAGGCAAGATTTCCATTGCTAAGGTTCATTTGAAGCTTAATGTGCATACTGTGACCAGCAGTATAACTCTACTCCTAGCCTAGCAAATTTAATAGCAACTAATCCATAATCACCAGGCACAAGCAGCGCCTAATACAAAACATTTGCCTTAGACCATCTGGATGTCTATTTACAGAGCAACCACTTTGTTGCTGTGCCTGCTGGAGATTTCATGATTGCAAAGGGATGTAGTGGAGGGTGAGGGAGCAGCATGGAACATGCACCCCTCTCCCGTGAATTCTCCAGACACAGGGACAGGGCAAGCTTCTCAAAGCTGCAACAGCACAGAAAGAACTGAAGGGGCAAAGATGCTGGGAGAAGGTGTAGAGGTTGTCCCATCTTCCCTCTGAAACTCTAATTAAGAAATCCAAGTTTAAAAAAAAGCACTAATGGTCTGATAACAGGAATAGCATGGCATGTCTTTGCTCTGTGGGCTTTTCTTTGGAGAGTTGTCTTTGGGGCTGTCAGTAGACAGCGTGTCAGTAGACAGCATACAATTCACAAAACCCCCAAGTTTTCACACATTTTCAACCAGTTCATAAAAAGAACACAAACTTCCAAAAAAATTGTTGGAAATTAGACTTAATGTTGCATGGTCTGTCTCAGTTTTTAAATGTTTTTGTTAACGGAGGAATCAGTGAATTACTACAACGGTGCAAACGCAAATGCTCAGCCTCAGATCTCCACTACTGCAGTGGCTACTGCAGGCATGGCCACAAACATGTAGTCTCACATTGCCCTCCACGAGCCTGTGGAGCCTATTGCTGATAACCAGGAACTCCAAAGTCAAGCCACCAGCAACTTGAGCATATTGGGTAAAATAATAGCATTTAAATTGTGTATGAAGAAGGATTTGGGTAAGACAATTCCTCATTTCTTCTACAGAAAGGTTTCCCACAGAAGTTTGAGGGAGAGATGGATACATTCGAGGTATACAACTAGGTTCTTAATGTATTAAGTAAAAACTAAATGTTTTATTGATTTTGGAAAAGTGGAGAAAAAGTCACAGCTGTGAGTTCTAGGCATTCCACACATAAAAACCCAACCAGCTGCTTCCTCTAGAATTTCTTGATTCTTGCTATCAGAGGAGAGCAGCATAGGAGAACATACTATTCAGTCTTGAAAATCTTTCTGTAATAGAATTACAGCATGAGGATAATAAAGAAAACTGAAGAGGAAATAAGTTGTAAACCTGGACTATGACCCCACTCTTAACAAATGTCCGGGTGAAATCAACACAGGAGGTGGACTAGCCAGCTGGAGGCATGTTTGTAGTTATGAGTAAGATAAATATGAGGCATTACACATCCCAGTCTCTCATCAGATGGATTAAAAAGAATGGTGTATATAGCATTCTTACTGTCAATCAAAAGCGGTACAGAATTGCATCTAAGTACATGAGACATACAGTTTGGAATGACCTACAGCAATCCTTAGATTTGAATACACTCAAAACTGTAACAGTCTTTCAGATTTCACCCAAAATGGAAACAGTTGTACTTCCACAGAACAGATAGCCTTCCTTCCTTTCGTTCTTCATTCTGCCTCCCTACACAAGCCTTAAGGCAGACATATCCCTTACAGAATTCTGGAGAAGCAAGAGAGCAAAGAGCCAATTAGCCACAATCATGCCATTTTCATGGAGTACGTGAACAATTCAGCTGAACAACTCAAGTGGAGAATATGAAACAAAGCAGCAAGGATGAAACTTGACAGAGAAACTGACTTTGACAGATGTGGAGCTCACATCTCCTCATCACCACGGGAACCAGCATATGGGAAAGCTGTTTATCATCACAAACAAGCTGTAGAAAGAAAGAGCTGGTTCTCTTCTACTCCCATCTCCTCCAAGACTAGAAAGAAAGATGAGAGGTAAGTATTCTCTTCCAGGGTGAAAGCAAAGCAACTCCATGAAAGTTTGAGGCATTATTCCTGTTTTGCATTTGGGGCCACATAAGGTTCCTAGCTGAGTTAATGAATTCACGAAAGGATGTTCATCTCAATTACACTGGTATCTAGCAAGGGGTAAGAATGCACAGGCTTTATCTCTGGCACCTACCTTCCCTGAAGGCTATGTGTACACTTGAGGTTTGCACCCCAGTAAAGACAGGAGCAATCTCCACCTGCACCAGCCCTGATGGTTTGCAAACAAGGAAGGCAGCACCACAGCCTCAGCAGCCACAGCAGCACTCCTGGCATCCTGGCGGGCATTTGCACCAGGAAGGCTGGGAAAACCCTGGGCTGTCTGTAAGGCCTCTTGACAGGAGAGTGGGAGGACTAAGCCAGCTGAATGGCTTTTGTCACACACTATAAGAATCTGAGTGCTTATAAAAGCAAAGAAGGAAATTCCAGGTCCAGGCATGTGATGTGAAAACTTAAAGATGTTAGTTGTTGCAAAAGACAAAACCAACAATACAAGAATTAAAATCTGCCCTCCCTGAATATGATTGGAGCTATGTGTTTCAAGTTGTAGCCAAGATTTCACTCAAGCAACAGTAATTTCAATTTCTCATATATTCAAAGATTTAGAGTCTTTGTACAAATATTTCTTACAACTGAAATTTTCTTGTGAAATATCAGGTACCCTGACTGCTAGAAAATGAAACTAGAAGCAGACCAAAGCAGGAAAAGCACTGGGTTTTTGTGAGGATAGTACACATGGAGACACACTGTATATTGCTGCACTCCTCAGAAACACACTGAATCAGGATGAACACTGGGCTCTGAAGACATATAAGTGACTGACTAATAGTCACTTTGATACAGAAAACCAAGCCTGGTGATAGCATCCTGCGACTCTTCCCTGCGAAGCAGGGAAAGAATAAACGCATCTGGTAAAAATAGGAGGCAGATTCATCCGTTTCTAAAATTTGAAGCAACTGGCATAATTTCCCAGGTGTCTACTGCTTGTTTGCTTGCTTTTGTAAAGTCAAGAGGAAGAAGAAAAACTAAATTCCAGCAAGAGGATAATGGTACCTGATGGACAGTTGTGCACTTCAGCAGGCATACTGACAAGAAGAAAATATAACTGCAAATGCTGTATAACCACTGTAAATAATAATTTGTGTGACTTGGCAAAAACTTGTAACAAGACAATAAAGAATACACAGGCCCACAGAGAAACAAATAACAGGTAACCCTAAAGGAAACAATTCCTTTGTTTTCTCATTTTTGGAAATACCTTAGGTGGAATTTTTGTCCTCATTGTTAAAAGTACTTCAGTGGTGCTTAGATGGTCCACCACAATTCTGAAGTTCCTTTGTTTTCTCTTACAGACATTGTGGATTACAAAAAGGTCAATTTCATTAATACATAACAACACACCTTTCATATAAATGAACAAAAATAAATATCACAAGATTCAAGAAATGCAACAGTAGAAAAAGAGAGGTATTACATACATATAGTTATGTAATTTTTGCTTACTTTAAAGTAATATAAATTAGAGAAGTATCAGAGATTGCTTAGAGCCCACATGCCCATTTGCTACTGGTCGACAGTTACTTTTGGACTCATGTTCAGAGTATGCCTCCAGGAGAAAGAAGGAATGGAATTTTATTAAAACCCTTACAGAACATGCCCCATGTCAAAAAGGGTATTTGTGGGAAAGCTGGTGAATGAGCAGTGGGGACATGAAAACAGAACATGACTATGGAACAGCGAAGTATAAAGATGAGTCACAGTACAGTTGAATACAGTAGTTCTAATGTGCCTTCCAGCCCACTTCTCCTAGACACTCGTCATCAGCATACTTGGCTTTTCTGTATTCATGGTGATGCAATGTCCATGTGTCACTGAGGACACCACCCAGTCCAAGCTACGTTTTCCATAAGCTCTGATCTTTGACAAAGGTCAAAAAGCTATGAGGGAAATACTGCGTACATCAACAGACTGTCCTCAGAGCTTGGGAGAGTCCCGCAGCTGGGGCTGGGACAGGAAAAGCTGTCGAGAGCAAACCCATGAGACTGAGCTTTTCCTTAGGCATCTTCCCCTCTCTGCTCTCAGGTGCCTCACACACAGCCAGCCCACAGCTCTGACAGAGGAGCCTGGGCACAGGAGAGGGAATCAATTTCTCCCATGCCAAAGCTGTGTATATGGGTGCAATGGTGGCTTTTACTATTGTGCATAGCCCCATTTTCAGCTTCTCCCTGACATGCATTGCATATCCATGCATTTCACAGGGAAGGAGTGCCTGAATCTCCAGCAAGAGGAGCAGGTTCTGCTTCCTCAGTACATCCCACTGGATGTACCCCTTTACTACACAGCTGTCAGAGCTGGAGGGCTTTTTAGAGGTCTCCAAAGAACAGCTTGTTCTAACGTGATCTTTCACTGCAATGAAGATTTGGGTCACAGGAAGGGACACATTTTTCAGCTCATTCTCCTTTGCACTCTCTTGAAAGAAAGAAATTTGGTGCACAGTTTACCAGCCTCTCTCCAGCCCTCAATGGAGCTGCACAACACCAAGCATGCATTGTGTTACATGTGTTAAGAGCAATTTGATGCAGGAACTCCTTCAGTATTTCTTGCTTGACATCTATGTGTCATCATATATATTTTGTAAATTATTAAATATGTATATGTGTAAATGCATACACACAAGTCTACTAGCAACAGCAGAGGCTTGAACAGACCTGTTTTCTACTAGGCTAGTGTAAATCCCATCCTACCTATGAATTTGTACCATCCCACTCCCTCCTGGCTCAGTTTAAGGGAGGGTCAGTGCTTGTCACAAGTTTATCAAGCTCCAGGTACCAAAAATACATTTAGAATATGGAAGCAGCCACACAAATCACAAGAGCAAGGACTTATAACCTCAGGTCATAACTGTCTAATGAGTTCAGTAATTGACACAAAAAACTGACCAAGACAAACCTATCTACAATTCCAAATTACCAGACACATCAAAATACAAAATTTGAAAGGTATCAGCACTGCTTACATCCTCCTGAAAGTACCAAAACTGAGTGGCCTGATATTCCTATAATTTTCCATAGGAAAATCTGTCATTTCTCTTTTCTACACAGCATGGACTTTGTATGACTCAGGAGATGAAGAGTGAAGGAAACACCTTCCTCGAGTACACCAGAAAGGAGTGCCTTCCATTATGATACTACAGTTTCTATATACATGCTGCTCAAGAGGACAGGATGACACAACATTCAAAACTGGTTCCACCCTGGTTACCAGAGTCTCTAGGATGAAGCATTTATTCCAGGACTAGAATTGTGCCTAATGTTTGACAATGGGTCACTCCTCCCAAATAGATGCCAGAGGTGGAAAACATGGGTGGGAATGGAAGGGAAGAGCCTCTTTCAGAGCACCTGAGTGTGCAAGCCAGCCAGTTTTTCCCCGGAGAAAATGCTTGGCTCAATCTGAGTGCTGCTTTCCAGATCAGGTTGGATGCCACTTCCCTGCTAAAAATAATGTGCAGCTTAACTCCTCACATAAAAGCTGGCAATAGTTTAAAAACTCCATGCATAAATGAGTATAGTTGAACAGAGGGGTCTGGCTAGACTTCAGTGGCACCGGCAATGTTAGTGAGTGGAGGAAGGAAAAGTGCAGGAGTGCTGTGAACACCTGGCAACAACCTGATGGAAGCATCTGCCTTTGAACCACTTGCTGTGAAATAGGATGGCAGGGTGCTGGATGCAATAAAACTCAAAACTTTTCCTCTTTACTGCAAAGCCATGATTCACTGGCTGCAAAAAAAAAAAAAGCCACATTGTAGTCAGATAGAGAAGGGGGAAAAGCCAACTAAGACACATATTCCAGCTACAGGAAACATTTTCCCAGTGCCTGTTACCAAGCCACTGTAAGTGGGAGACATGGGGATCTTCCAGTACACCAGGAACAACCACTGTCACTGTCCAGGCTGTTCTGCTAGAGCTGCACTTCATACCAAGAACCTGTTCACTTAATTCCTGTTGCATTTTGTGCCAACTTGAGAAGCCACTCAAAAATTTGTCTGAATAAATACCTGAATAAAACATTTTACAAAGTAAACTAGCGTCATTTCCTCAGAAATCATGAGTCTGCTGAGCACTACAGACACTCCAGTTCCTAGGACTGGTCCTCACAAAAAAATCATCCTCTGATCTTCCTAATATAATAACAAATACATATGATTGGCACTAGTGACAATCATTTCTTGCCATTCTTTATTGAATAAGCTTAAGTTTATGTGCTATTAAATATTCTCCTATGAAAGTAAAAAAATGTATGAGTTATCATAAAACATGGCATATGCCTTAATTTCAAAATAAAATCTATGGAAAATACTGTCAGGTTTTTGTTCATCTTCATCATATAACTTAATATTTGGTGAAGAGAGCTATTAAATATTAGAGCATTTCTAATTCAGTCTTTCCTGCAGTTTTCCATCATGCAGAGTATGAAATTACAGAATAAATATAAAATCAATCTTTTGATCCCAAAAATAGAGAAGAAATGCATGCCCTGAGGCACAGTCAAACTACCTAACTTCAATAAATAAGTGCTTCTCATCTTGCTGCAACCCAAGAGCTTTCTTGGGTTTGTGGATGTGTATCTTTACTGGTCTAAAATGGCTAATTTTTGTATTAGTTAGTTTCTCTACTGTTTCAATTACAGAACTGTCTCACAACATGTAAAAACTTGGGCTATGAATATGTTATTCCTATCAGCTGACTCATTACACATTTTTTGTCAGTCCTTGCAAAATAAGTGTTTTCTAGTATGAAGAAAGATCATGTGTTGTAAAAATGATGATCCAGAGCTGAGACACATATCAACCTATGACCTGAGCCCAGATTATGAAATGTGTCAGCCACCTTAGTAAAATATTAACCGATTTTGTGGGTTGTCATAGTAAAATGAGAGGCTGCCCTGAACGTAATTTCATTTACGGACGTTCAGAAAATTGACATCACAGCTGCAAGGACATATAAAGGACCAGCACGGTGCATTTTCAACTGACTGCAGGAACACTGACAGGAGCATTCTACAGGCTCAATTCCTCTAACAGCACAACAGAAACTGGATTTTGCAAAGTACACCCAGAAGCTTCTTTTTATAAATCAGTTCTGAGAACATCTGAGAGACTTTATCTTCAATTGTGTTTACAATTCCTTTAAAGAAGCATGTGCACGGGAGGCTGTGCCAAGTGCCTGGGAGGTACTCTCATCCCCCTGGCTGTGCTCTGCACCCTTGCTAACATTTTGTTGTTTTTCCCTGGAGGAAAAGTTGAAGAGAGTGCACACATTACAGATGAAGTTTGGTACTTTGGAGGGATCTTGGGATCGGGTGTATTGGTAAGTGTCTAAATTTATATCTTCCCCCCATCCACAGCCATGACTTGCATTGTTGAATTTTCTCAGGACTGCAAATTCCTCTTGGATAAACAAATAAGTTATAAGCCATCCAAAGGTTTGGCAATAAGTAACTTAAACTAGTGATAAGGAAAAAAACCCAAACCCATAGAATTACTATATTTAAAAGGAGATGTAATTTGAATTCATCCCAGTTCAAACTATATTTCTATTATTCATAGATGATCTTCCCTGCCTTGGTATTTTTGGGCCTCCAGAATAATGATTGCTGTGGATGCTGTGGTAATCGGAGCTGTGGAAAGAGGTTTGCGGTAAGTGAAAGGAAACATGGCAAAAAAAGTAAAAGCTGAATTGTTATTGATATATGTTTTTTCCTCTCACAGTCATTGCAAGTCTAGATAGAGGCTATCTTGAGTGTCGGACAAAAAGCCCTGCCATTTGTTTGAGTGCTGGGAAGTAGAAATAGCAGGCTGTAAAAATTGTATTATGCCTCTGATGTTTTACCTCCGGTACTAGAACAGTATAGCCTCATTGTTTTTTGCTATCAGGACAGCAAAAGGATATCAAGATACTTATAGTTACTATCACAATTAAAATTTATTGCTGAAAGATCTACCTTTTGTTTTGCAGAGTACAACAGTCCTCTCCTTAACCATTTTTTGTTGGCAACTTTTAAAATCACTCTGGCAGTTAGGCACTACATTCCCAACTCACTGCAGGCCAACAAAATGAGATGTGTTTCATTAGATTCACAGAAAGATTTTCAGGAAGGAATACACCTCAGGACATCACCTAACCCAACCTCCTACTTTAAGCAGTGTGGGTGAGGCTCCACTTTAAATTTATAGCTAACTTATTGTCACACTAGAAAAGCTTCCAAAGAATACTTTCAGACACTAATAAATACCTCAAGCATTTTAGTTTAAAACTTAAATTAGAAAAAAAATATTTCTAGTAGGAAAATATGTCTTTTTGAAATAAATTCTCTTGATCCAGTAGATCAGTACAGTTTTTAAATAAAGGAACAGAGTTTCCACTGAGAATTAAAAAAAAGAGAGAAATACAAATAGGAAAAGATTCATGCCTATGAGGTTGACTGAAGAACTTTCCCTAAATTCTCTCTTTGATGCTGTCTTCATGCAATACCAACAAAGCAGGTTGAACCTTGAGAAGGAGGAAATGGAGCCATCTGTTTGTCTTTACAACACTGCATGGTCCATTTTCTGCAACAGTGAAGAGAAGCTGGTTGAGTTTTGCAGAGCACACACTGCTCACAGGCAGCCAAGAACTGCAGGGCTGCTACTGCTCAGCCGGCAGTGACCAGGGCCGGGCACAGGCGGTGACCAGGGCCGGGCACAGGCGGTGACCAGGGCCGGGCACACGCAGTGACCAGGGCCGGGCACACGCAGTGACCAGGGCTGGCACAGGCAGTGACCAGGGCCGGCCACATGCGGTGACCAGGGCCGGCCACAGGCGGTGACCAGGGCCGGCCACAGGCGGTGACCAGGGCCAGCACTGGCTGCGTGGGGGCCAACCTGCAGGTGTGTGGTGCTGCTTGCAAAGCAGCCTGCCTTCCCTGCTGACAGCGTGCTAGAGTGCAGCTGACTGGCAGTATTGATACAGTCCAGAGTGCCAAGTACACTCTACTCCAAGAGACCTATGGACCTTATCAGCATCAGCGTGTCTGAGAACCAAATTTGGTATTTTAGCTGAAATCCATTATTATGATGTCTACTACAAAATCATAATTTTTAAGTTAGCCCTGACAGGTATATCAACATAAAAATGTATGCTAGGACTCAAGACAAGACTCTTGCAATGAGGTCTGAACAAAAAATCACATTGTACTTGATTATACTAGAGGTAATTTCCAACCCAAATGATTCTGTAACATGAAAGTATTGGGTTTTTTTCTTCACCCGTATCACTTTATTCCAACAAAATACATATCCTTAACCTACAAATTGTGATGGCTACAAGTATTTCAGAATTCAAGCAGGGCATTAGTTCTTCATGACTTTACTTACATATTAGTATATATGCAAAATTCTGTAACAGAAACCAGAAAAATAAAGACATACTTTCCCATTCACTCCAATTGTAATACTAGAGCTCACACCTGTGAGGAGGTAAAGTATACTAATATGAAACCTAAAGGGAGACTTGGGAAAAAAACCTGTAATTATTTGGTTTTTTACAACCAAGATACCAAAGCTGACTTGTAAAGGATACTGAAGATTTTTTTAATGCCTTGAGTGGTCCAAGACTTTAGTCTTGCTTGCAGTGTCCCGAGATGAACATCTGGCCACAGGGGAGCAGGAGGCCCCAGAGGGCAGCAGTGCCATCTGCTGCCAGGCCCTGCCTTCTCCTCCTCAGGCACACAGGGCCAATGCTGCCAAAGCTTTAAAAAACCAATACACATTTTCTATGCAATGAAAACTAATAGGCTTCAGCTGTTCAGGTGTTGACTATTTGACTGTTAACAGCTGAATTTAGGGAACATTTCAGGGAACAGCTGAATTTAGGGAACCAAAATAACATTATTTTTCTCTTCATCAGATGTTTTCTTCTATAATATTTGCTGCCGTTGGAGTTGTGGGAGCTGGATACTGCTTTATTTTGTCAGCAGTAGCCCTAAACAAAGGCCCTAAATGTCAAACTCAAGGAGGCTGGAACTACCCTTTTGAGGATGGGTAAGACAAGGCAATAAGAAAAAAAGATATACGTTTTAAGTTTGTGAGATGATTCAAATTCTAAATCCATTGTATAAAAGTGAGAATGATATTGCTTGTATAAATTATATAAGCTCTTACAAGTGTTTGCAGCACACAGCAAGACTTCATAAGGTTCAAGAGCATGGATTTAAAGAAAAGCAAGTACAATGAAAACTACTGAGTTTCAAAGGGGCCTATAAAGAGAAAGGTTATTCTTGGGATGATAAGCAACATAGGGGGATAAATTCCACTTTGATGAATAGCAATGACACATTGAGACATCTCTCAGAGTCTTGAAGGAATTGGCTGAAGTAACTGCTAAGCCACTCCCCATATTTGAAAAGTCCCGGCAGCCAGGTGGATCCCCAGGTGTCTGGAAAAGAGGAAACAATACACCCATTCTTTTAAAAGGGTAGAAAGGAGGAGCCTGGGAACCACCAACCTGTCAGTCTCCCCTCTGTGCCTGGGAAGATCATGGATCAGCTCCTCCTAGCATGATGATGGAGGACAGGGAAGAGATTTGTGTCAAGCAGAATGTCTTCACCAAAGGCAAGCCCTGCCTGACCAACCCAGGGGCCTTCTATGATGGGGTGACTCCATCAGTGAATAATGGAAGAACAGCAGAAGTCATTTATCTGGACACAATCCCCCACAATATCCTGCTCCCTAAATTGGAGAGGGATGGATTTGATGGGTGAACTGCTAGATGGAGAAGAAAGTATTTGGATGGTTGCACCCGCAGGGTGGTGGTCAGTGGCTCAGGATCCTTGGACATCAGTGGCAGGAGGTGTCTCTAAGGGACTGGTGTTATTTCATATTTTCACTAATGACACAGATGAAGGGGGCTACCAATGATGATCAGAGGGATGGAACACCTCTTCTATGAAGAAAGGCTGTGAGAATTTGGTTTCTTCTGCCTGGAGAAGAGAAGCTTCAGGGTGATTGTGGCTTTCCAGTACCCGATGGGAGCCTACAAGAAAGATGGAGAGGGACGTTTTATAGGAGCACGTAATGACAGGACAAGATAATGGCTTTAAACTAAGAGCAGGTTTAGATCAATTATTAGGAAAAAATTCTCCCCTATGAGGGTGGTGAGGCACTGGCACAGGCTGCCCAGAGAAGTTGTGGATGGCCCATCCCTGGCAGTGTTTAAGGCCAGGTCGGGCAGGGTGTGGAACAACCTAGGACGGTGGAAGGGGTCCCTGACCTTGGCAGGGGGATCAGAATGAGAAGATCTTTCAGACCCCTTCCAACCCAAACCATTCTGTGAGTCTACGATTATATGCAGTTTAATGGCATTCAAATAATTACATAACATAACATAATATAATATAATATAATATAATATATGTATAATTTTATTTTGGCTATAGCATTTCGAAGCTGCTTGCTCCTCATGCTCTGCAACTCAAAGATGTTCACTTTCATGTATATTTATCACTTAAACCCAGCTATCCCACTGCTCAGACTGAAGTCAAGACAAGTTCAACAAACAACAGGGCACAATGTGCTACTGAGGAGAGCAGGTGTGATCAGAACAGAATGGCAAGGGCTGCAGTAAACTCTCCATTACCTCAGAGCCTTTAATGTAGTTTGCCTCAGTCAAGAGTGACCTGGCAGCATTTCTTACATAATATACAAAAAAAAAAAATTACCTGAAAAAAAAAAAGAAAAAGAAAAAAAAGAAAAAAGAAAAGAAAAAAAAAAAAGAAAATGAGAAGTGCACAGGTAGAGGATTATTTGTTCATGGGCCACTGAGGGCCAGAAACCAACTCACTTGGTCTCATTCTGAGTCTTTGGAAATATGCTCTGTTTCAAACATTGTTTTGATTGCAGTCCAGAAATCACTTGACAAAAACACAAGTCAGCACTAAGAAGATGCAGTTGAAATCTAGCCAGTGGTTAAGCAGTTTACAATTAAATCAAAAAGTGAAGGTAAAAAATATGGAATTTATTACCTTTATTTTAGATGAGGCATCTAGAACAGCAAAAGCTGTTATTTTCAGCTCAGTGGACAAGAGGTGACATGTATAATTTCATGATTTGTTTTGATAATTCAGTTGTTTTGATTACAATGTACTCCCTTGTTCTCAACTCTACTTTGAGATACTGGATTACCTGCCCTGATCACAGTCTCCCGCCCACCCCCATACACAAAAAAATGCTGTAATCAAGTAAAAGCAGCAAAAATGCCCCTGACAAAACACTGTGACAGACAAAACCCATTTGGCACATGCTTGGCTAAGATCTTTTCTTCCCAAAACACTAAAAACGGTTCAATTGTATCAAACACATACTTGTCTCCAATTGCTCCCTTCTGATGTCTTGTTTTATCCAAATCACTTGCTTCGACTTATCTAGAAACTAAGCTGAAGTCAATTTCTAGACAAGTAGCACCAGTGTGGCAATGGAAATTCACCGAAGTGAGCAGAACCATGTCGCAGCAGTGACAGCCTCTCAGTGGTGAGAGACCCCTTTATGAGTTAATATGGTCTTCTTCCTAACTGTTTTATTCTCATGCAGGGATTACCTTGGTGACCACGGATTGTGGATAAAGTGTGCATCACCTTCTAACATTGTCCCATGGCACCTGACCCTCTTCTCCTTGCTGCTGGTGATGAGTGGGATCCAGGCAGTGCTGTGCGGCATTCAGGTGGTGAACGGCATCTTTGGAACCATCTGTGGGGACTGCAAATGCTGCGGATGCTGTGGGGTGAGCAGCTGATGGCTCTCCTTTGTTGTTCTGTGTACTGATGAGTTCCTCCAGCTCCGTGATCATGTTTTCTAACATACTGCCAAAACCATGCATTGCTGCCATTAGGAAATAATAAAAGCCTTTGAGAGTCGCACCAATAGCAGCCAGGAAATTACCTCCATGTTTTTATTCTTCCAGGGAGAAGGAACTGTCTAATGAATAGGAATATTGCAGACGACTCTCCTCATCCTGAGAGAATCCCTTCTGCAGCTACTCCAGAAAGCAGCCCTCAGATGCACTGGCTCTGGCTAAGATGAGAATGAAGGGCTCCTCCTCCCACCAGTGTTATGAAGCCCTGACTCCCTTTCCAGCCTTCCTGAAATCTCTCATCATGGAATAAAATAAATGGAATACAACTCTCACATTCATATTTATTTTTGTAAAAGAGCTTCCATTTAAAAAGAGGGTATTCTCAGGCAAAATACAAATTTGTGTTACTATTTCTATTCAGGTCAGTTAAGTAGCTTGTAAATCTCCAAAGTTTCCAATCTACACATGAGCACAAATGCTGTTTATTAATCTTTTTGTACAAGTTCAATTTAGCTGTATTTGGCACAATACTATGAAAGAGAGAGGAAAGACAATGACAGCTCGCTCAAAGGCAAAAATAACTTTTAGAAAGAACTTTTAACACTTTAAAAGAAAAAGCTACTTCCTGAAGGAAGCAAGGAGAAGATAGGAGGGATTGGAGACATTTGAGGGATTCAAATAAACTAATAAGCTTCTTTTAAAAATTCTGAAACAAATTTTCACATACCAGCTTGCCAGGTTGGATGTCTCAATGCTTCTCAATATTGGCCATAACTGCTCTGAAAATTTTCCTTCTAAAATAATGATTCTGTGGTGGGTGCTTTCAGAAAATGTATGTCATGTACTGTGTATTTACACTAGGAGATATCTGAAGAATCTAGAAGTATTTGAAAGCACTGGAAGCTGTTGAGCAATATGCAGAAATGTTAAAAAGTTTGATATAGGTACTGAGAATTATGTTGTACAAGATGATAAATTACAAAAAACCTCTTCAGAAACAGCTCTCTATCCCACCTGTTCTACTGCATTGCCCAGGAACTTGAGAGCACCCTTTATTTCAACACAAACACACTGTGCAAGTATCTCACATCTATTCTTTCATCTGTGGTGAGCAGCTGTCCTGCACCTCATCTCACACTTGCCCTGTTTGATTTTTATGAAGCCTTTGGGAACAAGGAATATTTCTCATCAGTGTTCAACAAGGGGATGGGTAGCTGCACTGAGTACAGCTTTGATATATCAATAAGCAGAGCATATAAAATTTTGTGGGAGATGGGGTAAGAAATAACAGACAGCAAGCTATGATACCTAAAACCATAATCAATGAGCTACTGCTTCTAAGAGGCACCCAGGTATGTGATGGCTTTCCAATATGAGCTAATATAGAACTGATACACAAGGCACACACACTTCAACTTGTGATCCAGACTGCATTCACACCTTGGCCTTCAGGTGTACTGAAAAAGGGTAAATGAGCCAGAATCAGCAGCCCAGCTGAACCCACACTTTGGAGTACCACAATCATATTCCAAAATCTATTCAGTTAAACTAACACCTGAGGCTCTCCCTTAGCACTTAATTTCAAGCAAATGACACATCTGCAGTATCAATTCTTCAGTAACTGGAGATTGTTCTGTGTTTTTACTCAGCAGAGCATCCAGTAAAATGAAGGAGAGGGATTAATCCTAGAACCTCATAACAGAGAATTATGTAAAAAGCCAGTGTTAATTATTGAAAAGAAGGCACAGATAAAGAGAGTGCAGCACTAGGAAGGGACAGAAAGATGGTGGTAAGAAAGAAGGCACAAACAAGGATAACTGAAAGTGTTAACAGACCTCAGGAACCCTGACCAACTTAAAAGACCACACTGTGTTACAGTGTGTAGAATTATGAACATACACTAAAACCAAAGTAAAAATAATAGTAGTCAAAAGAAAGAATATTAGTATGCTTTGTAAAAATCTCAGAAATACCCATGCTGGCTGAAGCTTCTTTATTCACCCATTAACACTGCTGGGTGAACACTGTGCTGAGAGCATGGCAGCTTCAACACTGCATGACACTGTTTTAGCTGAGAGCTATCATAAAAGGATACACATTGGTTATCTAACAACTCAGATTACAACATGTGGAGCATGAGCATGTGATTTTGAGCCCATGCATTTCAGTGGGACAAAATTAAGGTTAAGCCCCTGCACAGCTGAACTATATACAGTTAGTCTTTTTTGACTGTCTTCAATAAATAGACTGCAGAAAAATGATAGATTAACCACAGGACAGGGTCATCTTTCAGGGAATGATGCATTAACTGGAGACTCTGCAAAAGGTTCATCTCTAAAGCAGGGAAGTAACATATACCATGTTGAAAAAATAGTTGCTCAGCCCAGAACAAGGGATGTTTTCTCACATCATTCCAGTCTTGAATGTTCATTACCTGTCTCCTGTTCAACTTTAACTCTCTCTTCATGGATTGTACATTACTCATAGTATAACCAGTTGCAAGGCAAACAACGTAAAACCCTGGAGACATTCCAGCTGTCAGAGGTTGGGAAGGCTGGCTTCTTCCATTATCCTGACACAGGTGGGGTCTTTGCCCCCATATTTTAATTCAAATGTATATTGAATATATATATTGAATATGTATATACATACATGAATAACTGACTATACAATATAAAACTGAATATTTTAATTAAAAATGCATGCCTTTTTCACAGAATAGTATGTCCACACCTTTATTCTAAGCAGTGTTCTACAGTTCCCTGGAAGCCCATACTAAAACCCTCAAACCCATCCCTCCCCTAAAGAAATTATTTTAAAAAAACAATATGCATCCAAAATCTTTTAAGTTCATTTGTATTTTTTCATGTAAAAGATCAAAGGAATAATTTAAAAAAAAAAAACAAACCAAAATAGAATCAAACACAGGATACAACAGTTTGATCTGATTGCCTCTAGTACAATCTATTGCAAGGTACTAAAAATTAAAAATAAATGCTCACACAAGTCATATAAAAATGAAAAAAGTAAATAAAATAGTTAAAGAACTAGCATGTACATGGATGTATGTATTAGGAAACAAGTTTATTTGGACAACCACCCACATTTTTCTGTAATTAAAACAGAGATTTAAATCCTTCCTTTCCCCCAAACAGTATTTGTTGACAAAAAGTCAAACCCAATCCCTCCCCAAGTTACATTCTAACAGTATTACCAGAATACAAACTCTAATTAACCATGTCCCATTACTTCTGTATCACCAAGACTTACATATGACCCCTCAGGGATGGTCACAGCAAAATTGTCCAGCTGGCACATTGGTTGTATTTATACTACAAGCAGACAGTGTACAATTTAGTACAGTAAATGCTCAAAACCTGAAATAGTACAGTGAAATATTGTCAACAATAAATTTACTTTCATATTACATATGCTTTGAATACTGAAAAATTCTGCCATAAGCCTGTTTAAAGCCAGAAACTTTTTAAAAGATAACTGTGAAGAATAGATTTTATTGTCATTGCACTTCATTGGATACATTATCTCCGTAACAAAAATTAAAAGCTGAGAGTGTAAAGAATCACTTTTAATTTAACCAAGATTTGTTTCATGACTGAGTAAAGATCTAACCTAAGATTCTGGCAGCTCTTTCAGCCTGAAGTGCTGCTCCACTCAGTACCTTCCTGTTCCAGATCTACGGCTGGTTTACTATGGAAGTGACACAGAAACAGAGTTTATGATTGCTTTATCCTTTTAAAGGACTGCACCAAGACACTCAACCACCAGAAATACAAATAAAAAAGGAATCAAGCTTGCAGCTTCACAGTTATGATAAACACCTGGTGTGATTTCACTAGAAAGCTGCATTAGTTTTCCCCATAGACAGAACAGCCTTTGGCTGACAACAATGCGTGTGGCTGGGCAGGAATCAGCACCAGCTACTGCACAGAGCTGCTAGCCAACCTGCTCAGAATATCTTCTCTTATGACAAGCTTACATGTTAAATGGTGCAGATTTGCCAGAAAATGAACAAACTGCATTCTCTGTGGATAGGCTCTACCACCTGGAGCACACCAGCGCAGATCCACAGCTGCTGTGGGTCATTCCAGCACCTGTGGCTGTCGGCTCCTTACGCCAAATGAGCGGTGCTGGTGACGTGGCCTTCAAAGCTGGCCAGAAAACCTCCAATTCTTTACAAACACCAGTCATGGTACTAAATAACAAAGCCTTAGGACCATCTGTTTTTCATTTAGGCTGACAACCTGAAGAAATCCTTAAAAGAGAGAGATTAAAACCAATTACAGTAATATTGGTCAGCCCTGCCCGGCCCCCGTTTATTGAAAAGTTTATGGTATCTCAACAGTTAGCAAAACTAGCAAGAATAAAAAAAGAAAAACCCAACTAATAACCCCCAAAAGAATAAAAGAAACACAATGCCCATTCAGCGATTAAATTCTGTGCAGACACAACTCTGCTGTTGCATTTCTTTTTCTGTTAAAAAAAACCAAAATGAGAACATTTTTAAAAAGCTACCTTTTACTATGTCATAAAACCTCACAACTGTAGGTCTTTGCCTAATATCTTTTTTTTCAAAATTTCAGTGTGTGTGCTTTTTATTTTCCTTCCTGTGACACCATGTACACTTAGAAGTTCATCACAGACATGGTCATTTACTTTTTTGAGCGCTTCTCTTATGTTTTTCACAGAACGCTGAGATTTATTTGCTATGCACCCCTGTCTGCAGCCATCCTTCCCAGCAAGGATCTACATTTATTACCTCATCATTCATCTTCCAAATCTACTCTGTATTCCCACCACTTCATCGCTGACCTTTTCACCTACCTTCACCCAACCAGATGGAAAAAAGGCCTTTAAGGGTCAATATTCTGATGCATCACTAATATCTTGCTAAGTGTTATCAGACCTGGCAAACGCACATTTACACTTAGTGCTACATCTCTTCTTCTCTTTACATAGCCTGGATTAAGCTTAGAGAAAAGTTATAATGCCTTTCATAAAATTACCTATTCTTCAATACAAAATGCTTATATCCATTAATTATAAATAAGATAATTCCAAAACAAGAATATTCAGGACTTCATTTGCATTTCAGGAGAACTGCAGACTTAATGCTCTTGATGTCTTCTCAGTCCCAAACCTCTGATAAAGAAGTTTTGTAGGATATATAGCAGGCAAAACCACACAGCACATGCCTCGTGTCCTGCGCACCAGTTATGGTAAATGAAAGACATAAAAACTAAGCAGCTTTACCAAGTGAGTCCCAATGCTGCTTTAGCAGTGCCCTGATAAAGTTCCTGGTTCTTTTTCATGTATAGAACTACATGTATTTTTACATTGTCAGTTATAAACATCACTGAAAACAGTATGAGGAAGGTTTATCTCCCCCTATGTATGACATTGACAATTTGTGCCACATTTGCCAGAACTGATTTTAAAAGAATATTTTTGCACTTAAGATACTTGCCACAGATTTTATATATATAAAAAATTGCTTGTTCATGTGTTAAGTTACAAAACTGTAGTGCTTAATATAATAAACTAAAAAACCTAATAATTTTTTTAAAAATGCTTGTTTATAATACATTTCTTTGTTTCTAAAAGGCAACAGTCAGTACCAGCCTGGTTTATTTTGTAACAATATTGTAGTGTAAAAATGTTGCTAAATAATTCTGGTACATTGAGACTAGACGTAATTATTTTCTGAAAACTATACAGTAATTTACTGAAAAAAAGAAACTGCTATAGTAGTGTTTGTGCCTTCACAAATATATAATGGGAATTATTATGCTCGATTAAATCATATTTGAACTGTATTCTATACAGTATAGTTAGTCACTAAGAACTAAAAAAGCTTTTTAAGGCTTAAGTAATTTGATTTTAAAAAAGCTTCTGATAGTATTGTCATAAACATAATAATAAAACTGCTCTCATGTCCTGATCCTTTGCACTTTTTTTGAACCAGGCAAGCTAGGAGTTAGCTTTTCTGACTCACAAAGGCTCTGTGATGTCAATCAGTACCCAGGAGAGCAGTCAGGGATGTGTACAAACATCAGCCACTTTCTGTCCTAAAAGTGAAGCATTTCCACCTGGTTTGAAAATGTAAAAAAGTACACAGATGTGTAAAGTGGTATGGGGTTTTTTCAAGAAATATATATCCATGTATGTATTTTTTATATATATATATAAATGTATTTCATACTTAAATTAGTATCAATCAAATTCAGGCAGCTATTAAACTGACCATACAGACGATGTAACAAACGTCAATACGGCAGTATGTTGTATCTCTTGAGGACATTCAGATATTCTATGCCTACCCCAAGAGGAAAAAGAAATCTGAATTGCACTGCAGGCCCAACAAGCATTGCCTGATTACAGCCAGGTGAGGAAGGGCTCGTTTTTGTTAAGCACTGACTCCACGTCGTTGAGAATCGGGATCAAGTCTTCTGACTCTAGAGTCCCAAGATCAACGTTCGTCCCTGGAAGGCAGTCGAGGAAATCGGGGAAACGTGTTTGCTGTGCATTTATGTTCATTGCTGTCTGTGCTAGAGTTTCTCCTAGGAAAAGGAAAGAAGAACTTTTGAAGTACCAAAGTCTTATTGTGAGTAATTTAAAACAACAGAACTACATAAAAATGTATTCCCCCTTTCCCACAAGCACTCAGGAGCACTCCTACTCCACACAAATGTTATCTCAAAACTGCATTTAGGTATAGGGTACATATCCCCATAAGAATACATTTCACCCCCTTGCTTTGATCTCAAAAGTACAAAAGGTCCTTTCCAGCAGTGCTCAAAGCATCCAGCTCTGCTCTGCCACTTGGGAAGCACGACAGTTTCAAGTGTGAAGCAGCAAAGGGGCCTGATGTACACCTCCATCCTGTGCCCTGCACCAGGGGCAATGCTGTCCATAGGAAATAACTGAAAAAAGTGCTTCACAGCAATTTAGATCTGTAATATTACACGTTTTTTCCACATAAATTAATAAGAACAAGCATGAAAAACTTTAACAGATAAATCTTTCGTTCTCTGCATAATACTGTACTTCTAATGATTTCAAAAGGAAGTTTAGGTGAGGAAGTGCTGAGAATTTCACTCTCTGAAAAAACCCTTGATTTCCTAGTAAATTATTTCAGTATTTTAAACACCATGGACACTAACATAAAATAAATATGTACCAAAATGTAAGCTAGCTGAATACATTCTGTTTGAAGGCAAATGCAACTTTGCCAATGTAAGAGACTTACAATCAGGACTGATTTCCCAGAGTTAGAAAATGTATTGATTCGTACATGTAACCCATAACAAGCTTTTTTGTCCCTCTACCATGGACAATAGTATGAAAACAGAAATTAAGTCTTGCAATTTCCAGGTTTTATTTATTCTGTTTAATATCAGTCTGAGGTAAAAGAGCAGAATCTGGATCTAAGTTAAAGCTGAGAACCTTCTGGGCACTAAGCACCTTCAAGGCATTTTCTCCCACAATGTCAGTCTGTTCTCTTGATTAGGAAAGCTGCAGATTATCGTTCAGTCATGCAATCATAAAACATTACTAGCCATAATACATGGATTATACTTTACGCTAAATCTGAGTATTCTACCTGTATCCATCTCATCTACGTTGCTGAGGAAATCTTCAGGTGTTGTTGGTATACTGTAGCATCCTAATCCCAAGCCACTGTCTGTACTCTGTTCCCTGGAGTGGTATGGCCCACTACAAATTGAAACATGAAAAACACTCAGTAAAGATCCTCTGACAGACACAGTTCCTGAGCACAGTGTCAGAAGAGAACACAGAAACAGATACTGAGTCATTAAGCCTCATCCTGTAACTGCTGGCCACTGATCAGCCAACATAATATTTGCATCACATCAGCCCAAACAACAAAGTAATTTAAGCGAGGTCACTCTTAAATTTTGAAATACACACATTCATATATAACTCTCTAGCTGAAATCAGTTCTGACAGCCTAAAAAGTTGCATGTATTTACATGTAGGTAACACACCTATTCTACCTAGTCTTCTACATACACTAACAATAGAATTAAAACCACCTGTTAAAATTTATTGCTTTTTTTAAAAGATTCCTTCTGGAAGCATAATCTGAAAAGATTTCAGGCCAGCCACTCAGCCATCCCCTCTGTTTACAGTAAGAAAAAAAGAAGGTGATATAGGGATTATTTTAGAGAGACACCAGTAACAGCCTAGAGAAGGCAACAGAAGCAACTGCCTAATGAAGAAGAATGAACTTGCCTGTTCAAGAAAGGATCTGATCCATTATTTGTGATAGCCCTCATGTCCTGTGTCATGGCAGGGGTGTTCACAGCTGTCTGAACTGGGACCATGTTTTCTGGGTCCATAGGAAGTTGTCTGCAAAGAGCAGCCTCCTGAAAAGACAAATAAATACCAGGGAGGGGTTATTCCAACACTCAGAAATACTGTAGTCTTGTAACAACATATAACGAACACATAACATATACGCTGAAGGAAAGTAATTCTGAGTGATGTCACCATGAGTATTTGTTTACTCTGATATGAAGAAAACCATGACCGTGTCTTAAAGCACCACAGAATTTAGCTGTCAGTTCTACCATGTCTGGAAGCCAGGCCTGTAATTCAGCTACCACAAAGTACTTAACATGTTACAAGAAAACCACTGGAACCAAGACTGTGATTCAATAATCTTTAGAATGAACACTCTGCCTAATAACAAGCATTTGCTTAATGACCTGTCTCATGTCCATTATCTGCAGGATGACAAACAAGCAACCAGAGCCAAAGGAAACTTATTTTGCAACTCTTCCTGAAAGATAAATTCTTCCAGCATTATCTCTGTGAAACACATATGACATCTAGTGGTACAGAGTTCTATACAGAGGTTGTCTGACCCCTATTGGATGTTCCAAACAAAAATCCTAAGACCTTAAAATAATAAAGCTATATCTCTTTTTACCATAATTAACTCCACTCACTTTTTTTAATGAAACAAACAAAGTAAATATTTAATTTAAATCCTAGTAGAAAACTTCTCTGACTCAATCATTCAGTCTCCCCAGCACAGAAAGGATTAACAGGTCTTCAAGGCTAGAATATGATGTTTTACTATGTTTTCAATTATTTGTTTCATTGAGGAGGAATGGTCTGGTCTCTTTGTGAATAAAGTAGCACATATTGGTGCCCATAAAAGAAATATTTCCTTTATAACTAATTTATCAATATATTCATTGATAAATTACAATTTACTTTAGATGGTGTCAGTATTTAGCAAGTGTTAAGAACAAACATTCTTAAGATTCTTAATAGCTTATGTACACTAGGTTTTTGATTAAATTTGTCAAGTGACAATTTTAATGGTGACATTTCTACTTAGAATTTAATCAGCTGGAGTCTGTGAAAATGTACAAACCTCTTAGAAGGAGAAGGTCGTTTTTTTAGCTGTCTACAGGCAGATATTTTCAGAACTTTTAAAAAAATATAAGAATGACATCTACAGCCACACGAGATTTAGACAGGCCATCCAAAACAAAACATCTGTCAGCTGAAAAGCCTGCAGCACCATAAAGAAAAACTCCCACTATCAGTTACATAATCTAACTTCCTGTCTCTTCTTTGTTGCAAAAACCACCATATTTATTATAGAGCTACTTGATTGACTCTCCCTTGGGGAATGGCTCACCTCCCATGTCTTTATTTCAACATATTGCCTGTTGCTTGTAATATGAACTCCATGTGTACTTTTAAAATGTGGAAGAACAGACTCTTGCACACTGGAGTCAGATTTGGCTGTGGAAGCAGACAGAATGCTGGCTCCACCATACATGACATATGCTCTTCAGCTGTAGGTCATTTGTTCAGAAGTCACATTGCAAGTTTATTACTACTACAGATGTCAGATTCCTTTGCTCCTTTGACATTATTACAGCAATGGTAATGGAGAAATGGATCAACTACACAATACCCAAAGCTTTATGGTACCCTACTATGTCCTGTTCTATATTCTAAGCATGACTACAAGGTTTTTAAGAAGAATATTTGTTAATCTTCTACCCTAGGATGAAAGTCTGGCAAAAAATGGCAGGCCTGTGAGCAGCAATATCAGTCTCAGCCACACCAGCGAGCTCCCAGTCTCTGAGTGTAGGAGGATGCCTCCTCCTTGGCCAGCAGAGACCATCTCTGGCATTCAGCTAACAAAGGACCAAGTGCCTTTAGTGATCTGCTTGGCACTGTGATGCACATAAACCCAAAGAACACTTTCAAAATAAGTAACGAAATAAACGAAAAAAACCCACAGAATTCTAATATCAAAAAGTCATGTCAAATGCTTCATGAGTGGTTATCTTCAAAACCTTTTAAAGCTTCACAGCATTACAGTGAGTGGAATGATTCACTGCCTCAGAAAACGTAAACCCTTTTTTAGCTGCATGCCTGACAAGCACAGAAATTTCTTGTCAAATTTCCTAGAACTGTTCTTGGCAGAACTGACCTGAGTTCCACCCTTAGTTGCCAAACTCTCATTTCCAGCTGGGGGAGATGAGTGAGAGCATTTTTACAGTGGGTTTACATTGCTGGTAGATGCAGTTCCTCTTCTGCCAGTCCTCAGCGTGGAAAGCAAGAGATGTAGACATTGCCTGTGCCACCAGTAAATCACACCCTCGGCCAGTCTGTGCAGTGGGAGCAGCACAGCACAGGAGCACAGGGGCATTTTTATCTTCAGGTTGTAGCAGGCCACTAAAGGTCTATTCTGCGAGGACAAAACAGTGATAAATGTTCCTCTACATGTTGCTCCACTGCTTCTTCAGCCTCTTCTAAGCCTCTGTAACATTCTGTGGACAATCTCTGCAATAGGAGCCCTGGACCAGAAGGAAGCCTCTGAGAAGTTCTGCCTTTTTGGGACTATTTGTACCCTTCAAATGTATGCACAAATACAGCGCATAATGGCCCTGGTGCACACAGAGAAGTGCTGGGGCACCTTCTCTGCAGGACCTTTCAGAGATTTCTGACTGACATTACCTCTACCAACTTCCATTTCCAAGAAGCTCTTTAGTAGCAAGCAGATTCTCTCTTTTCCTTTGGAAAGCTGGCAAACCCACATTAGTGTAAAAGAACGTTAACTCCTTTATCATCCTTATAGAATGATAAAACTGAGTAAGGAAACCTTTAAGTAGATGCTATCATACTGGTTTTCTGAAATGCTGCCCTTCTGGAATGCACTCAATCTAGAGTTCTAGGGTTTTAGCAACTCCATGAAGAGGAGGACAAAGAAGGAAAGAAATTCCCTAAGCCCAGAGCTTCCAGAGCTATGACCCCTTCCAGGCTGGGCACGCTGCTCCACCCCAGCAGCTGCGGCCAGGAATGGCTGCGGGGAGCAGCAGCTGCTGCTGGGCTGAAAGGTTTGTGACCCTCCAAAGAATCCTGTCCCTCGCGCAAATGCTCTGCAGCTCCTCACAGCTGCTAGCAGCAGCGTACACCCTTACTCAGCATTTTCCCCTTAGGTTACACTGGAAAAGCAAAAACAGCAAGGGAGGGTCAGGACAGGAGTAACTGTACTTGGACACTGATGATCCAAGAGGATAATTGCACCCTCAGCTGCCAGGATTCAGGATTCTGAGGTTACTGGAAGGAAGTTCACAACATTCTGTTAGGAAGAAGAGATTTTGCATCTTGCTTTCCTCTCTAAGAGTTACACCAGTTGTAAAACTTCAGTAACACAAAGTGATGGTGTGCTTCTTTATGCAATGTGGAGCTTCAACAAACACTACAAGGGCAGGGTGGTACTGGGCTCAGTGAAGTGGAAGTCTTGGCTGAGTATGGCACAGCTGCAGAGTGCTCTGAATGTATTGGTTTCAAAGTCAGCAAAGCAGCAAAACCCTCCCTTGTGTTAATGGCACAACTGTTTTGAAGCCTAATTTGCTCACCTTGAAAAAAGAATAGAGCCAAAGAGAGTAAGCTATGATGACAATCATGACTAAGCTGGTACCAAATACCCTCACTCTCTTCTCACATCCATCTCTGTCATGAGCCCTTCATGGGAAAGGAGAAGCCACACAAAAGACTTGAGAGCACTGCCTGTGTCAGAGACTGCCACCTTAATCTTGTGAAAGTTGCTGTTTTTAAAGGTACTTAGAACTGGTAACTGCAGCATTTGCAAGGCCACAAACAACGATATGTTTCTTGATAAAGTATACTTCTTTCATGCTGTTTCTGAGAGAAACGGATTATCTATTTTTTCCATTAAGGAATCTGATTAATATGCCATACAAACACAACACCACTAGTGGACTTGACTGTAACAGATGAAACACAATTCTTAAAACTTTGTTTTCTTAAGGCAGTATAAAGGAAATTACATATCTATTTTGTACAGAATGAGTCATTTTATAGAGCTGAAACTTTAGATATAGAACAATAAGCAAAACATCCACAAATAACCAACTCTGAAAAGTCTTTAGATCAGAGGTGTTCATGTAAGATGTGAATGTGATTTTATTTGAACTAAAAGGCAAAGGGTGCAAATTAAGAGAGTACAGACTGGAGTCAAGAACAATTCCATAAGTTCTTCCTTTATCTTCAATGAAGTATGAGCATGGTCTCCTGTGCAAACCAAGTTAAACTGCACATGAATCAGTGTTGCCCTAGTTGCTTATGGACAGACACAGAACAGAATTAGGCCCTTACATGACTATTAAGAAAGACTGGTAAGAAAGATGGCAGGTCAGTAACTTCTGACGGATGGCCATCCTGTGTTCTATTCAGTGCTAGTTTTGAGAAAAAAAATGAAATTATCTGTTTATATTAGTTTTTTGGTTAACCTTTTGTAAAACCATAGTTAGTCTTGGCATACAGTAACAGAGCTACTAGGCATACTTGTTAAGAATGATGCATTGAACGAAAAGCTCTTGAGCAAAGTAAGAGTATCTTTGGCGTTACCTGTCGCAGTAACTCCTCCTGGCGCATCCGGATCCGCTCCCTCTCCATCTGGATTCTCTGGAGCCGCAGTTTCTGCTGCTGCTGCTGCTGCTGCTGCTGCGAGGCCAGCGCGCCGGGCAGGGTGAGCAGGGCCGGGGGGCGGCCGGGGGGCGGCAGGGCTGCGCCGGGGGGCAGCGGCGGCGGCGCGCTCAGCACTGCAACGACAGGAGCCGTGGCACCCACGGGAGCCCGTGGCACCGGCTGCAAGCACCCACGGGAGCCATGGCACCCACGGGAGCCCGTGGTACCGACAGAGCCCGTGGCACCAGCTGCAAGCACCCACGGGAGCCACGGCACCCACGGGAGCCCGTGGCACCGGCTGCAAGCACCCACGGGAGCCATGGCCCCCACAGGAGCCCGTGGCACCAGCTGCAAGCACCCACGGGAGCCCGTGGCACCCACAGAGCCCGTGGCACCCACGGGAGCCCATGGCACCGACAGAGCCTGTGGCACCCACGGGAGCCCGTGGCACCGGCTGCAAGCACCCACAGGAGCCATGGCACCCACGGGAGCCCGTGGCACCGACAGAGCCCGTGGCACCCACGGGAGCCCGTGGCACCGGCTGCAAGCACCCACAGGAGCCATGGCACCCACGGGAGCCCGTGGCACCCACAGGAGCCCGTGGTACCCACAGGAGCCCGTGGCACCGACAGAGCCCGTGGCACCCACGGGAGCCCGTGGCACCCACAGGAGCCCGTGGCACCGGCTGCAAGCACACACAGGAGCCATGGCACCCACGGGAGCCCGTGGCACCAACAGAGCCCGTGGCACCGGCTGCAAGCACCCACGGGAGCCCGGGGCACCCACGGGAGCCCGTGGCACCGGCTGCAAGCACCCACAGGAGCCATGGCACCCACGGGAGCCCGTGGCACCCACAGGAGCCCATGGCACCGGCTGCAAGCACCCACAGGAGCCCGTGGCACCCACAGGAGCCCGTGGTACCCACAGGAGCCCTGGCACCCA
This sequence comes from Zonotrichia leucophrys gambelii, assembly GCF_028769735.1. Classification (NCBI taxonomy): domain Eukaryota; kingdom Metazoa; phylum Chordata; class Aves; order Passeriformes; family Passerellidae; genus Zonotrichia; species Zonotrichia leucophrys. The sequence goes on along the minus strand of NC_088179.1, from coordinate 25,378,532 downwards.
CGGGAGCCCGTGGCACCCACAGAGCCCATGGCACCCACGGGAGCCCGTGGCACTGGCTGCAAGCACCCACAGGAGCCCGTGGCACCCACGGGAGCCCATGGCACTGACAGAGTCTGTGGCACCCACAGAGCCCGTGGCACCCACAGGAGCCCGTGGCACCCACAGGAGCCCGTGGCACCCACAGGAGCCCGTGGCACCGACAGAGCCCGCGGCACCGACAGAGCCCGCGGCACCCACGGGAGCCCGTGGCACCCACAGAGCCCGTGGCACCGGCTGCAAGCACCCACGGGAGCCCGTGGCACCCACAGAAGCCCGTGGCACCGACAGAGCCCGTGGCACCCACGGGAGCCCGTGGCACCGGCTGCAAGCGCTGACCCGCTGCACAGGGCCAGGACACACCGCTCTCTCACAGGAATGCATCCTTAAAATTGCTGCGCTTCAAATGACTGAGACAACTACTCCTCTGGCAAGATCTGCACTAGCAATTTCTTAATAAATGATTTTATATGTTCTGAGTTTATCAAACAGGAATACTTACAATATAATAATACCTATCCTGGTATGTTCAAATATTTACCTAATGAACTAGTAAACAACATTTTTTCAAACTGAAAAATCCTAAAAATGTGTGCCTATAATAGGCAGTAAGCTAGTAAAAATATTTCAATTTAACATTGTCTTTATTGACAGATTTAAATCAATTATTACTGGAAGTAATTTCCAGTTAACAACTGAAACCTTTTCTGCTAGAATATGACCCATCAGTCCCCCACCTTTGGTAGGATATTCTAAAGGTTGACAGGGGAAGAACATCATAGATGGCAGGGTTAGAAACAGGACCTTTAGTCTTTAGTAAGCAAACCTGAGTTATAGCCAGGTAAACCCCTTCACTTGCTGACAGAAGGCTGTTGCTGAACAAGTTAATACTGCTTAGATTGTTAATATTTCTTAAATCAGCATAATCTTTTCTGATCAAATTCAGAAACTATAAATCAGAGCAGAATTCTCTGTGAGATGAACATTTTTATTCACAGAACTGCTATGAAAGAAACTAAGTCTGTGTAGCTCTCTGTGTGTCACTCTGGTGCCAAAATGCCACAAAGCTAATAGAATGCCCCATCCCCTCAGACAGCAGGTATCCCTCATAGCTTACCAAGAAAATTTCTTCCTGTTTATGGTGCTAAGAATAGTACCATAATCCAGCACTGAAATCCTCCAGACAAGCCAGGAGTGAAACACAGTGAATTTTCAACATTTTAACTCCATGGTTTGCTCAGGACCCAGGTTAGATTTATTGCTGATGCAGATCAGGACTAGCTGCATGGACCAGGTGAGAATTAGTCCTGGGCCATCACACGACCAGATGGATCTAAGGGCAGCTTTACTACCTGTAGGTGGTGCAAAGCCCACACTAATAAATCCTTCTGGACATTGTGGAAAGCATGCAGGCAGATCTAAACCATCTTTGCAACTTGCTTCCAGAAGCAGGTGTTCTGGAGAGGACTGCACACTCCAGTGTGTCATCCCACAGGAGGTTTAGATTGGAGAATAGGAAAAATTTCTTTGCCAAAAGGTCTGTCCAGCTCTAGCACAGGCTGATCAGGACAGTGATCCATCCCTTGAGGAATTCAAAAGCTGTGTGGCTGTAGCACCTGAGGGCTTGGGTCAGTGGTGGCCTTGGTAGTGCTGGGTCAATGGTCAGACTCAATTACTTCTGAGGGCTTTCCCAACCCAAATAATTAGTTGATTCCAATTCTATCAGATCTGGGCTAGATCTTAATGCAATTTCATATGCAACACTATAGGTAATGTCAGGTAGATTTTGTCCTGCAACCCTACCTACCTGGGCAAGCCCCAGTACCCAGGCAGAACACCAGACTCTTCTAAAGAAGCGCGGCAAAGTGTGATGACAGTTATTACAGGACTAAGACTTCTTACTGCTTTACCAATTTTCACGGTGTCAGTTTTTCAAACAACAAGAAAAAAAACTGACTAAACTAAATTGCTTTTCTTAATGGTAGAGTTACAATGATATGCATAGGAAAATGGAAAAATATTTTATCTGGAACACTTTTAAGCATGTTTGATAGGTTTCATACTGTCTAGACTTCAAACTAATAGCGCATCTTTAAATACACTGGTAGAATAAAAAGAATCAAAACAATGGGCAAATTACCCTTGTGGTACAAACTTGAGCTTGGCTTGTGAAATATATTTTACCTAAGTGCTTCTCCTAGGACTGCTCAACGGAACCAGAACTGAACCCGGGCAGCAAAAGTGGGTTGGTATACAGCTGGTAACTTCTTGTCACTAATGGTCTGAACAAGGCCAGTGAAAGGAAAGTCTTGGGTCAGCCCTAGTGAGCAACTTAACAAACAATGACATTCTACAAATCTCTGTTCCGTGTGATATAATCATATGGCACATCTGTTGTGATATTTACGAGGTTTTAGTAATTCCTGCTTCAATTTGTATTTCAGCTCTGAATTTGTGTTTGAATGGTCTGAGGAACATAATGAAGTTTGGATTAAAAAAGAAAAACCTGCAGTTCACATGCCAGCTGCACGGCCCGACACAGACCCCGCTGTGACCGCAGCAGACACACCAGGGACCCCGGCAGCTCCTCTCATCCAGAGCTCTGCGGAGCCTCTGGACCACTGGGCCGGTTTGGAGAGGGTAAAAAGTTACCAAATAAAAAACAACTGGTCTTCAGTAAGCTTCAATTCACTAGGCAGGGTCTGGGACTCCAGTGTAACATCTCTAAAGTTCTGCAAAGAAAAAAATATTCAAAAGCTCAAATTTACCACTCTGTGGTAAAAGAGACTGGGTCTAAAATGAGAAAAGTATCATCATTACAGCAGACAGACTCAGGGTCTGCTGAATTCAGAAAGAGAGATTCAGTTCTCTTGGGGAAAACCTAATTATTTTGCAAAATGAAGTAAGTCTTTCAATAAACAGCCATTATGCAATTATCCAGCCCAAATGAAAGCAAGTAAAAACATGGAGCTAAGTTCCAAACCTGAACTATGCAACCACAGTTCCATTGCAGTCCATGAAATTGCAATTATTTTGTTTACATCAAGTTAGACCTATGTGGTTTTCTTTTTCCAGTTAGAAGAAAAATAAAAGAATTCTTTTATTGCTTTTGCTTGCCTTTAAATTAATAGTGATATCCTAGTGAATTAGGTTTTCTGACATTGTAGGAGACCTTTCTGTGGATGACTTTACTGGATATATACTAGGCAAGGATTATTTTGTGGGAAGAGACATGCAAGTTGCAGAAGCCAAAACATGCAAGTGTCAATCATTTTTGACATATGGATTGAACTGATTGCACCTACTTTTATTATTAAAGTGTCAGAAGTGTCTGGACATTTTTATTATTTAAGTGTCAGAAGTGCAGCTGTTGGTCTCTCTGCTCTGTTTATAGGCAGCCCAGACCCAAACTCAGACGAACTAGCCAAAGCCAGGTCTCATGCAACACAGTCTCATGAAAAACAAACGTCTACAAAGGTTAAAAAAAACCCCAAAAACTGAAAAACCAGCCATACTACAGTTCTGACTTAGTCATGACACTGTAAAGAAAAAAAGACTGGGCTCCCCTCCTTTTCTCACTCCACTTCAGCCAACAAAGAACTGCTTGTTTCATTTATTTCCCAGAAAGAAGCATTAGCCTTCTAACAAGGTCAGCAAAAAATGCTGCTTTTCAGTTCTGGCGCATTTTGTTCCAAAAATCTGTAAAGTATTAAAGCAAAAAGTTGCACTACCCCAGTGCACAGAAACTCCTTTATTCAGACTTCTGAGCTGAAAATAGCTATATAGAAATTTCTCATCAGTTTCAACTGTTAAGGCCTGTGACATCCACATTTAACTAATCTTTCCCATCTTCAATGATTTAAGATTAAAAAAATCAATACAAACAACGTGCAGGTGCAACATCAAAGCTGTGATTTAGCAGGAAGTTATTTAAAAGATTGGAGATTTACTCTGCAAGCACTTTTAACAATAAATCACTAACAAAAAGTGATGATGGGAGCTGCTTGAGTGGACAGACAGCTTTAATGCTAATGATTAATTACTGATGACTGTTAGATTTAAAATATTTAATAAATTATTTTTACTTTTGCTTCATGCAGTCTTCAGCTTTTACATTTCTTTTCCTTTGAAACTATGGAAATGACCCTCCACTCTTGCACTGGTACTTGTTTGGATTACTACCCTTGAGGGGAAATGCTTACCCCAACAGGAACTTCTTTGTGTCAAAATTAAAAATTACTAGAATTTGAAAAAATGCCAATCTCTCTCTTGAACACATCAACCTTTAGCATTTCAGATTTACTAGATGGTCAGTTGCTGGCTTAAAGGTGTATGCCCTTTGATTTAATTTACCTGATACTGAAGTTACTTCCTATTAGACTCTGGACCTATTAGCCACTGTCCTTAAACATAAATAAATTACTCCATTTGAGATCTGAGAAATTACTTGTTAGAGATTTTAATTGCAAACTACCTAAATCCCCTCATTCTTTTGGGAGCTGCATCACAAACCACTCATTCCCACAGATGAATGCGCAAGTCCTCTGTAATACTTTCAGGTCTCAGAAAGTAATCACCAGAAGCAGGTGCCAAGATTATTCACACTGACCACAAATGAATTGTTTGCTTCTTTCAGGATATCCAGTAATTAAAAATGATCTGGAACAGGAAGCCTTTCCACCACGCAGGTGGTATGAGGGTATGGACTAGAGAGAGGGAAAAACATATTCCTCTCAGTGTCACACATTGCTAGCCAAGGCAAACCAAGACTTGAAAAATCCTGGACATTAGTGAACAGTCTTCATGGACATTAGGGAACACTAAAATACATATAATTTGGTTTTGAACACTTTGGGAGTTTCTGTGTTCTTATCTCCAGAGACTTCTTTGACATAGTTACCAAAACTGCCTTTTATCATCCCTAAACAATAGTAGCTACACCTCTTTTATCATGGCAGGATATGGAAACTTTGGTTCATGTGTTTATTGTTCCTAGACAGGATTTTGGCATTGTTTTATTGATTGGATTTCCTGGCTGGTTAAAAAAATTGAAAGCAGAGGCAAAGTGCTGTAACTCCCAGTTGTCCAGACCCACTTGAAATATCATTACCAATACAGCTGAAAGATAAACTTCTTAGATTCATGGATGATTTTCTATTAAACAACAAGCATCAGAGGCTCTTCACAATAAAAAATTCTAATCTGTAATACCCAATGTCCTATATCTTAGAGAACCAGTGAATTAATAGTGAAAGCCATCCTGCTTGTATCACTTGGGTCACACCTGCTTGTGGGTCTTGAGAGAGTACATTCTGAGGGTAAGGTTCTCTTCCTCAGAAAGGAAAACCAAAAATTAAATAGTTCTTCACCTGGAGTTTGATACAAGAAGTAAACGTGGTTGAATTCTCAGGATCAATGCATACAGTGACCCTAAACAAATTAACATCAGGTTTTCCACTGTCTTCTGCCTGAACTGGTTGATTTATAAAATTAAGATAAATATTACCAGCTTCTACCAGAGATGAGTCATGTTATTTTTCTTATAGTCAGTATTTACACACAATCTGATCAGGTGAAAGTGGAGATGTCAAGAATAAACTAAAGTACATGTGGCACCCTTCTCCCTCTGCCAGAAATTCTTCTCCATTCTTGAGTGTGTGCGTGCGTGGGTGTGGGACATGTTCTGACACTGCTCCACTCAGCCCTCATGGTAGAATTTTCTTCATGGTGCCAGTCTCCTTCCTGAAGAACATGTGAGAGCTGCACCAGGACCTTCTCCTCTGTCAAAAAGGATTTCTACACCTGTGCGCACAAAGTCCCAAGCTTCTGCTCTGGTCCCACCACTGACCCTGCTTTCAGCAGAGGCTGGGCTGGAGCCCTTGCAAGGCCCTTTCCCAGCTAAGCTATTCCACGATGGACACAATCACAACTTGTGCAAGGCCTCAGCCGTGTGTGGAAACTCAGCCAGGAAAGAAGTCCTTCCCTCAGAACAGGCACCTCCACCTTTGTGAGCTCACAACCTTAATACTGATCACCCAGCAACTGTCCCTGCATTCAGTACACCTGAATGAGTCCACTAATGGGGTTCTTATCCAATCTCCTTGAGGATGTGACTAGCAGACAGCTGATAAACCAGCAGCACAGAGACAAAGCAATACAACTTACTCCAGATACAGAGTACAGGAACACTGAAAATGTCAGGAACTGTAACACTATTTATGTTTTTCCCCGTAAATGTGCATATTAATGAATTCATTCTGGCAGAACCTAAGAGAATATATATTTATAATTTGCTATGTCAGTGTACAGAATTAAAAGTGATCCAGGTACATTTTCTGAAGGCAGCCTTATCTGGGCCAACAGATACTATACATCAACCATCATTGCAGAACAGCCTCAGTCAGCAGGGACCTTGAAAGACCATCTGGTACAAACTCACCTGGAAAACAAGACATTGCAAGGGAGAAAACAGAGAGGGTAACAGAAGATGGCTCAGCTCTAAGCAGAAGATCCACATGGACACAGCTTGCTCCTGAGCTCCAGACTTGTCACTCCCTCCCTGACAGCCAGGTCATAAGTAACTACAGCATTTAAAACCCTTTCTGCCCACCAATCCCATCTCTGTGCACAGTCTAATGAATCACACAGGTTCTCTTTTGTACCAGAAGGAGTAAAACCAGGCACACCTGTCTGTAATTGCTGCTGCAGGAGGGGCCACTGTGAGGAACGGCGAAGGGGACAGTGGTGGCCCTAGGGAGCATCAGGGACACCCCACCTGGCTGGACTTTGGCAGCCTGAGTTAGACCAAACACCACTTTTAACCACGGTTAGATAAACTGAAATCCCCCTATCCACACCCAAACAAACTCAGAGGCCTTTCACAAAGTGGCAGCGCCCAAATCTCTCAAACCAGCAAACTCTGGGCACCCCTTAACACACATTTCTGTCGCTCACACAGGACCTAGAGTAACTGTGCCTTGCAGCCTGCAACTGCTATTTGCTCCAAGGCCTAAATCCCACACCCAGCTGTGCCACAGGGTGAGCAAGAAGTCTTCTGAGGTTTTTTGCAGTTCTTTTTGTACGAGCTTTTTAAGGAACTCGCATATAAATGCAAGCTAACTCATGCAGAAAATGTAAATACTATTAGAGGGGTTCATTATTTTATAGAAAAATAAGTTGCAAATTGTTAAATTTGGAAAATATTTAAATGAAGACCAGATTGTGTTTACCCACTGAATGAAGAGTACAATCACAAAAGAAATCTGTTTGAAACACTTTGAAGGGAGAAGGATGGAAATAACAATGGTTTTGAGTGTTGCCTAATGTAGAATAGAGAAAGACTACAAAACAAAAAGCATTTAATTAAAAAAATCTTGCAAAAGAAGCTCCTGTAAGGACCTATTTTTCCCTCTAAATGTTGCTACATGTGGTCGAAAGTCACCCTCCACCACCTTTGGAGAGCAGGGAATGCCATGAAGGCAGCAGGGGTGGGGGGCAGCAGGGTGACCCCAGCCCGGCGCTCTGAAGATGCAGAAATATACTTTTTCTGCTTGTCTTTAGTCTGACACTGATCACTTGCCCTTTGCTTCCAACAACAAAACATACACTGGAAACATTCCTATTAATGCTGTGCTTTCCTTACATCTACAAATATACATATACAAATCATCTTAGCACAACAATAATGGTAAAATTAATAAGTTTAAATATATGCTAACCCGCAGGAACATGTTTTCAATCTGTGTGACAAATATTCCTTTTCATTCATGAAATGTCACTGAATTTAGCCATGGTGTTTAAATGAGCACAGAAACCTGCCTAGCATATATTACTTTCCTGTAAATTCAACAAGATGCATCAAGGGAAAAAACACGTGATGCCTTTGTTCTATAACATTTAAAAGGCAGTGCTTTAAATGTTAGTGTGAAAACTAATGCTAATGAAGTGTACACTTACAGCTCACAAATAGGCAACATAAACCATAGTAAGAGAAAAGCTAGAAAAATACAGCAGATTTTTTGTAGTATGACTACTAACCTCAACCAACTTTCACTATATGCTTTTGTATGCCTCCAACACAGGCATACTATGATTTGGTATCACTTAGTCCCACTCTGTGCTTTGATAAAATGTTTGTAAGTGCCTTTGTACAATTCCCAGCAAATATTGCTGAAAGAAGTTTATAAACCAAAGCAACTAGCTTTACAAAACAAAACATATTTTCCTCCTCTTCATAAGAAGTACAAGGAAAACACATGTGTTAGCAATTGGAAGTGCAGACCAGTGTGTGGACCTGAAATACTTAAATATTTTTCTTTTAAGAAGTGGCACATCTTCAAAAGAAAAACTTTTAGTTCCTACAGTACAAAAAAAAAAAAAAAAAGAAAAAAAAAGCACTAAGGCGAAAGACAGAGGCACAGGGCAGCACACAGGCCCTGCCTTTTGGCCATGGCCATTTAAAAATAGAGGCATTCTGCTGCAGCACTGGAAACAACAGCCACAGATTTTAAACTGCCATGTCAAGTATTCAGGGGCTGCAGTGTTCTCTGCAGATTACTGCAATCTTTCTGTGTAATTCCTCTGTGTGTATGTTTTCTGGACTAAATAAATATGGATACTGAGCAGATTTTTACATACTATTCCTAGTGGGAAATTCAATCACACATCTGAACCACTATGCCAAGAACTGCATATAAACATCCACAAAAAGTAGAACCCCATATTTTACATATATATATATAAATATATATATATGTATGCAGGGTGCTGAATGAAATACAGACTGTATTTAATGGGACAGATTTTGAAGTCTGTAGAAATACCCTTATTGGGCACATGAAATATCTTCAGGAACAGACTTTTCATTAGGTATGGACTTTTATTTCTAATCCTTTGAATCTCAAGAAAGATCCTCCTCTAAAATTCAGTATACATGTGTTTTAGTCCAGGATTTGGCTTTCATTGACTTCCACTAATAAACTGAGGGGAAAAATGTTCTGTTCACTGTCCTGATTTAGGGTACTGCTGTTTTTTAACTAGGGACAATGCAACAGATGTTAACATAAGTGGAGGAGCTGGTATGAACAAAACCCCTGCTGTCCTATTCTCACCTTTCAGCCATTCCAGCACTGCTATAAACAGACTGACCCACATGCAGCTGTGCTTGAAGCCACAGCAGAGCAACTGTTAGCTTCACCACGTGCTACCACACTCCGCAGATACCCTAACCTTTCAGATGTTTTTGAAATTTCTCCTGCAGATATCCACTCTCACATTATGGTTTGCTACTGCCCACTGAATCTTGTAATGCAACCAACACTCTTACTGCATATATGCAAGCAAAGCAGTTGATGAGCCAAAGGTAGAAAAAAGAACTGCAGCTAATTACCTCAGAGGTCCTAGGTGTTTCTTACAAATTTAAGACCAAAGTAAATATTGCACTACTTCTATTGGTGATCATTAGCAGACAAATGTTCAGCGTTTTCTTGTCATGTGAAGAGACAGCACTCATGAACCACACTGCAAGTGGACAATCAAGAAATCATGAGATCAACTTACCAAAAATTAACCAGAACAAGAAACTGCTATGTGTTTTAAAGTCTCTCTTTTTGACATCTTGAGCCTGTAAGCTCATCTTCTTGAGCAGTAGAAAAGTTAAACTCCAGAATCGAAATATTAGGGATTATTTGTAATTCTCAATCATACGTGAAAATGTTTTCTTCCATTTACAAATTTTCTTTAAAATTTTTGAGTTTTAATGCCTTTATTTTTACTAAGGCTTAAATCTGGCAATATCAGATTTATGCAAGTTGACGATTAAACTTACACTGGAAGTGCTAAACAGAAACAGCAAGGGAACCACACCAGTTGTAAGAATTTTGTGGGTAATTCATACTGCAAAGACTTTTTAGTAGTTTGCAAGTTGCTTACAGTGCAGAACCCCACTATGCAAAAGCCCCACCACCATAAACAAACTGACAAGCAAACCAGCTACACCTTCTGACCTGAAGAAACATGGGACTAACTGTGCACAAGGTCTCCAACAGCCTGGGCATGGTAGGGAGGGCTTATGGGGGTTTTATACCACCTCAGAGCAGAAAAGCACAGACCGAATTTATTTTTCTGTGTCTAGCACTATGCCAAAAAGCCACGGAGGCTCTAAAATAGACCACAAGATGTTAGAACTTCACCCCAAACAGTACAAATTCACTTGCTGCCAAGTCTACAGAGGGGAAAATTAAGTAAATGAAGGGGAGAACATACTGCTGGGTCTGACAGCAGAATCAGAGCTATCTTCTTGAAGCAAAAATTACTTTGACAAACAAATCAGAAGGTGTCTCTCCTATCTCTTTTGTGTTTTCACCAGAGAGCTGCCATCCAGTACTCACTGAGATTTGGCTGAGACATTGCCATGCTCCTCTGTGGTGCCGGCGTGGACGTGGCTGCAGGATGGTGGCTAACGTGGTTCAGTGGCTGGTTCATCGGCTTTCGAGGGTCTTGCCATGTTGTAATTTTTTCTATATGGCTGAGAAAGAAAAGATACAAGCTTAACATAAAATATCTGGTATATTATTTAGACAGTTAAGCATAAGGTCATGAAAATCCTATTTGGTTTTCTTATTCCACATCTGCCCTTGTCATCTCACCCTCACCCACTTGAAATTATCTAGTATCTGCTTGCTCACTTTTTCTTCTGATCTTCTGCCCCTGCTGTTCTAATTTCTTTTTGCTCTACTGCTGAATAATTACTTTTATTTGAACAATTGAAAAATTCTATTGTCGTACTGAAAATCTGTAGTACACACTCATCTTCAGATTATTTAATTGTCTGAAAGTTGTTTACTCTTGTCCTACCAGTCTTTTTCTAAATACACAATGTATGGCCATTCTTCACTCAGCAATGGTGATTTTCCTGAATGTTGAAGAGACAAGTATTTGTCTTGCCAAATCCAACTGCTTTCTTGCTTTCCACATTATGAAAAGTATGTCTCCAAGAATGCCAGCAAATATTCCCACTATCAAACCAGGCAGATTACAGCTTTATGACAGCTTTATGTGTAATCACCAATTTCTCTGTAAAGGCACTAAGAGTTTTTATTGCAATGTAGTTAACAACATACCTACCATTTCAGCATGCAAACTCTCATAGACATGCATTCTCCCGAAAACAGTGGAGTCATGCACAAATCCACATAAATTTTACAGTGAAGTAACAATAACAATGATCCCTGCGAAATATTTTTGGCCACAGAATTCAGTGGTAAAAGAACTATGGTTTTGTTGCAACTGAAAGTTTACACTGAAATGCACCTGTTTTGTAAGAAACTTAACAGGACAAGCATTTTAAGGATGAGCATGTAATTCTATTTGAAACAAGAAAAGAAAAAGGAAGTGTGTTGAAGCAATCAATAGTCTACTGTCTATCAGGGGATTGCCTGGCTTCAAGCCCAACCAGCCAACCAGGTTCTGTCTGTGCTGGAGTGGGTTCTCCTCTATTAGCTTTTGTCACAAAGAGGGAAGTCTTTAAGAACAACACATCAAGAGGCATAAAAATTTAAACATTCTGTGTCTGGAAAACCATTTTGATTCAACTTTCATAAAAGATCAGCCTAAAATTTTTGCTGAGCTCCATCTTACACTTATCATTGCTTTTGCAGACCCCAGTGGCACGGCCACCACTGCTGTCACCACTCCACACCCAGCTCATCACCAGACCAATTCCACAACCAAGTTTCAGTCTATATTGTGATGCACATCTTGGGTATTACCAAAAATAGTGTGAATTACAGGAAGTTAAAAAAGAAAAGAACCTAGACCATTTTTTAAAGAACAGAAAAATGTGACATCTTTATGCAGTCTGTAGCCATTTTCTTCTCCTAATATTTTGCATTTAATGTACAATTCTCAAATGGAAGATCACACTTTTACATGATTGTTACTCAGCTTCAAACTGCTAAGCCACTTCCTTGCTTCACAGCTTCTAGAGTATTTGTTATTATTCACAATGAAACCACTCACCATTGCTTCTCTCTAGGATTAAAACATTTAATAAATTAAAATTTATTCTCCCGTCACTGTAAATTTTTATTACATTTTAGCTTTTATTCTCTTTACTCTTATATTTCAAGTATAAGAATTCTTGCATACAGTGCATGAAGTCACAGAGCCTCAAACTTTAACAATATCTTGCCTCATCTATAATATTGAAATAGAACTATGTAGATAATTAAAGAACTTCTACGACTTACTTCTATAACTTTTATAAGATTCTTATTTGAGGCATATTCCAACACATGACGAGGCAGCCCCAAAATCCATACTAAAGTTCTCACTTTCAAGTTTTTCATAAGCAATTTTTGCATCTCTTATTATTATAAATCCTAATATCAGAGCTGGCCATTTTTCAACAAGGTCTTCATTCATAAACAAGCAGAACAGAAAAGCAGAGATGTCCATTTTAGCTTCTGTTTCTGCATCACGAGTGATGAGACTGACTGTATGCAAACAAGAATTTTACATGTTCCAATAAAATCAGGGAAAGTTAAATATTTACAAACTCAATGATAAAAAACCTCAAATGAGACACACAAGAATCTGACAAATAGGACAGAGAGCATGCTACCATAACAGCTTCTCCAGCCTGCTCAGATCATGGCATTCCCACCCACAAAGCCCTGCAGGGCTCCCATACAACAAAATTGTATCCCAACAGTCGACCCTCATTAAAGAAAAATTAAACCAAAGCTCAGATGTAAACAGCTGAGTATTTTACTCAGACTTCAGGATTCTGTTCCACCTGTTGCACCTCAGCCTTTTGTTAAATGCCTCCTGTTTGGGTGTCAGTCTCCTGCTTTGAAATGTCAGCGTTCCTCTGGATTTGTGCTGCTGCTTTGTCCTGCATTTTGTAACTGCAAGGCTCTAATCCCTGACTTCCACTGCAGCCTTGCCAAGACATCTCAGTCAGTTTGAATCAGCAAGCAGCAGCACTAGGGACACCAATTCTCTTTCTGCTTCTATGCACTCCAACAACCAATGTATCTCAGTGGGCTCTATTTTCAGACCTTTTTATCGTGATTTTTTTTCTTGTTTGTTTTGTTTTTTCTGGTATTAGGAAATTCAGAGCAACTTATCTAAAAAGGTTGTAGGGGAGCTGAGAAAGACAAACTGATTATTCTGTAAGTGCACTATCACCTGAAATAACACAAACATGGAGCTCGACCAACAGCGTGGAGCTTTTTTGGGGTACTTTACCAGGGCTTAAACAGGGGGAATGAGTGTGGGTTTTGCGAGTGAGCCACATCAGAGTGAAGCTGCTGCTGCTGAGTGGGAAGCTGTGACTCACCCAGCACAGCCCCAGCTCTGACTCAGAGCCCGGCAGGGACACGCTGCTCACCCGGCCTTGGAGCACCTCCAGCCACCCAAAGCAAAGGTTGGGAAATGTGTTTGCATCTCCTGCAGCACAGCCAAGGCATTGCCCAACCTTCTCTTTGTCCCTCTGCTCCCTGTCAACAAAAGCAGCACACAAAGAACGTGTATTGGAAGGCAGAGGCCATTCACACTGCTCTGACACTGTGTGATGTGGAAGATACGCCTTTATACAGATGGGAAGTTTTTTAAATTTAAGAAAATTACCTCAGGGACACAACATTTGAGTCTATTGTCTGAGCTTGCTCAGGGTACTGCAGTGCAATTTCTGGTAAAACTACAAGCAGAGCCAAGCCCCACACTATTCCAGTAACCACCACCATGCAGGATGCAGCAGCCAAAGGGGAACTGTGTGCAAACTCACAGAATACTGGGCATCTGTAAAAGTCTAGAACCATCTACTTCTTAAAAAACTTACCTCTAGTATTCTTTTTTATGTGATATTTTATTTCTTACAGTCATAGGTAAGGAAAATGCAAGATGCGAACGGGAATGATTTTTAGCTTTAGAAACAATTACCCTATGTGCACACGTCCAGTTCTCCCAGGAACTAATGGAATTTGTGAGCATACATGACACTGCACTATGAAACTAGCCTAAATGCTTACCAGTTACACTTATTGGGACATTTAGAGAGCTCCAAAGCCACTGCTCACCAGGGAACGCCTCCTCCCTAAGGATGGCAGCAGCAGCGGTGCCACTGTCACACCCTCGCGGGCCCTTGCCTTTGGGTGGTGAGTTTGGCCAAGGGTAGGACCAGGAATCTCTGAAGGGGATCAAGAGGATCAAGAAAATGCTATAATTAGGTGGTACTTCACAGCAGCTCATGGCAGCTGTTGGGACTGGTGGGAGGACTGGCTGGGGGTGCCACAGCAACTGTGGCCAGAGCAAACACAGCCTGTGCCCCTCAGCACTGCCCCTGCCTGTCCCACCAAGGTCACCTTGTGCCAGCGCCTGCCAGCTCTGCGGACCTGGGCATGCACTTCTGTTACTGCCATCCTTCTAAGCCAAAAGCAGGAGGCATTTACTGTTCACTGGAAATCAGTAGGTGAGAAACATTTTACATTACCTCTTATAAAAACACCTGCACATATGCTATGTGTTTTCCTGGATACTGAAAGACAATTTGTGAACGAATGCCTCTTGCTGGGAAAGGCAGGACGTGGTCCAACAACTGCATGAGAATTCAGTGTTCTGTCCTTAGATGCCTCCCTCTGCCACGCTGCTTTTCCCCTTCTCTCACCATAGACTGGAAAATTTCAAGAGCGAAACTCTGCTCTCATTACAACATGAAAAGACTTCATGGAAAGTACAGCACCATGGCCTAATGTTACTCATGCACCTGTACATTTGATAACTTTAACTCTTTAAGCAGACTGCAGCCATGCCTGTGATGTAGGAGTTACCTTCAAACACGGAAGAGACAGTCACTTCTCCTACAAGTGCTTGAAAATCCTACAATTTCAGTAGGTCAGACCAATTTTTATGGCTTGTAACTCGTTTACTGCTCTTTTAAATTCAAACTTAAGTGGAAATGGGACTGAGTTAAATTATGATCTGAATCACATCCTGCTAAAGACAATGAGCTTCACGCTGGCATGAGCCCACACAGAAAACGTTTGGAGAAAATTCTTGGTTGGCATCAACAGTTTGCATGCCAGACTGTGCAGACAAAGCATCAATGTCGTTAGGTTGGCACTTGTCTCAGACTTTTTTCAGATTATATTCACATTACCCAAAAAATGTGACGTGGAAAGTTTAGCACAATGAACCCAGCTTACTCAGTGCTAGCTTCTCTTCACTCCCTTGCAGTCGTGCATTGTAATACCACAGTTACTTATCTAATCACACGCTTTTTCTGGAGAGCACCTGTCTTACTCACTAAGTGCATTTCACTATTCAAAGGCTCTGTTTCTGATGCACTATGAAGTATTTTCTTAAACTAACATGCAGCTTCATCCCAAACCTACTGCCAAATTTTCAACCTCTGCTCTAGTGACAAGTGTAATAAACTATCTCTAAAAGATATTGAGAAAATCCTCACAGTGAAACTTCAGACATCTCCATTAGGCTTTGCAAGGCTATCCCCATTCTACAGATCAGGGGTACAAGATATTTAACAGTATTCAGCACTTTCAGGGAGTACTTTGAAACACCTAGCCCCTGAATCTACAAAATACGTATTGCTTTTATGTTCAAAATCATGCTGGTTGTTTCAGATACATCAACAGACTGATCTGCCTGAGCCTGCAGCCCCATGTGAAGAAAATGGAGAAAAATATTTGAAAAGAGGAGGACAGGGCCAGGCCACTGCTCTCAACAGTGCCCTTTAGCCAGGACAGCATCAGCTGTGAAATGGCTGGGACAGCGTCAGCCAATTTCACAGTCAGCTCTGCTCTTGTGATTTTTGACAGAGAAGGAAAAAATGGGAGAGATTAACAAAAATCTACAGCAGTATTTTCATTTTACACCAAAATCAGACACCAAGAGTCACATGCTGTACTAAGGTTTCAGTGCACCCAGCGTGTCCACAGCTGCTGCAAAGCACTCAAGCCCCCACAGACACCTCAAAACAACCAAGGCTCAGCCCAAGCAGCTGCCTCAGCAACTTAATTATATGCCAACATTACTCACTGTTAATAAGGAACTGACAAAATTTTGCCTTATTCAAAGCCAAAATGTTAATAATATTTTGCAAAAAATCACGTACCCAGTATATACATGTGAAACTAAAATAGCTATTAGGTGGAAGAGCTTAGAGATGCATGCTCCTGATTCCATTTCTGCTGTTCAACAGTTGGGAAGAATGAGAATATATCATTCCTTACATCACTAAAAGCACACAAATATAAAATCCAGTATTTATCAATCACTTTCCTTTAGAGTGCAGAAATTAATAACACTCAATAGTTCGGCCACTTGTTACTGTGGGAGTTCAAGTGATGCTCTGCAGCACTCCAGCTCACAAGTTTAAGCTAATCAAATTCATGGCACTTGCTTTTTAGACACCAGTAATGTTTCATGAAAATTACATGAAGCTTTAACAAGGAGCTCCAATGTAATTATTAAACTGATTGAACCATGGACTTTGTTCTGCTGTTGCGTATTCATCCTCATCTCTGATCTTGAAGCTGGAACATTACATCTGTATTTGAATATTTATTACCCTATGCTAAGTAACTCCTTCTGTGAAGAGAGTTGCTCTTTTCCTAAATTAGTTTCAGCATAATTTGCTGTGAAGAGAACTTCGAGAATGTCCTGCTAAGCTCCCCTGTAACTGACTGATTCCATTGTTGGTGTACATGGAGGCCTTAAAAAACATTAAACTAGTTATACAAATGGAAACAAAACACCCTTTGAGTTCTATTGACAACTTAACCTTTAGAATTTGGATGAAATCCCAATTCCTGAGAGAATTTAAAAAAAGGTATTGAATGAAGCTATTATATAGAACATTCTTAGGGTTTTTTAAAGTATACAGTATATAATAGCATTAATGCATTTGTTTACATGATGAGTGCCTGTAGCAACTCATATTTAAAGACATATTATGATTTTATTAAAACCTTGTTTATTTTATTTAGGAGAATATGTAGCAATTTGAAGACAAAGCGTTCTTTTGTGAGCGATACATGACATTTTCAGATGTGTGCAGTTTCCGAAATTGTTGAACATGTTATAAAATGAAAGGTTCTATCTGTCCTCTACTTGAGCTAGAGGGCTATCACCAGGTCTTGCTGTGAATGTCTCACTTTGCCAGTATAAAATCCATGTCAAAAGGGACCATATTTATGAACAATCAGGGTTTGCATACATAAAACTTAAATTGGTGCTGTCTTGTAACAAGAATGGGAGAAGTGGCCCAACCTAATAAACACTCCTTGACTACCAAGGTGGCATTTCTAGACAAACCCCTGTTATTACTTTAACATATTCTGCATTCTAGTAGAAATGAATGCAAAAACAAGAACTCCCCCTTCAACTACACAGTGCCCTTAAAAGGACACATTAAAAATCTTCCCCAGGCAAGAAAAGATGGTAGGATAGAAAAACAACCCAGAGCAAAACAGGACACAAAATACCTTTGAAGTTATAGAAAAAAATACCTAACATTATATTCTACTGCACTGGCCAGAGGCAGAGAAATGCATGACTCCACAGAATTTAGTCTCAGAATTCTCCTCTGTAATCAAAGTTTTTATTTCAGGTTTTGGTTTCTGAGTCTGTCAGAAAATTAATGTTAATGTTTCTGTTAATTGTGCATTTTGGCATGTTCATTAACATAAAAAATTAAATTCACTAAAAAATAAAAAAATTAAAAGAGGTTTTGTTCTAGTACTGGTGCCTTTTTAATCAGAGATTTTAGAAGGTTGAATTAATTTTCATAATACCAATAAGACTCTATTTTGCTATTTAACTAACAACTATGCACTGTTTTTCCTTTGTAATTTGAATAATTACTTGCTAAGAGCTTCAGATCATTGCAATATATTCAAGTGCACGTCTGTAAAAGGTTTTTGTTGCAGAAATAAAACTATTTTCTACTCTGTAAGTTGGCCCATCTGCAATCCTGCCTACCTTCTGATTTTGAAATCATACAGAGAACAACATTTCTTCAAAAGAAAACAAAATACTGTTACTGCAGTCTCTAGAGTTTCTTTCCACAAATGCACAGCAGTTGTTCCAACTTTTTCCTATGACGAGCTCCTGAACTGCTTGGTCAGGATTTCCAAACAATAACACAGACTGGTTTGAGGAATACCTTTGCCAAACAGACAATCCTCCATCACTAGAAACTGAACACTGGCTCAAAATACACACATTTGTGCAAAGCAGTTCCTGGTACTGCAGCTCTCAGTCAGAGATCATTCTCACAACCTCAGCCTTCAGGTCAGTACATTTATTAAGCTCCAAAAAGGCCAAAATAACTTCTGTTCACTCAGCTTCACAGACAGCAATACTTATATTTTATATGAATGCCAGTAGCTACAGCACAACAGACGTGCAGAGCCAAACTAGATACTAATTTTTAAATTTTTTTTCCTTCCACGACCCAAATCCCTAACTCTTCAGACCAAGATTTACATCTTGTAAATAAGACCTTGGTCTGCCAAAGAGCAAATGCAAAACATAACCAACTAAACATATTGATTAGGCAACAAATTTAATTCAATGTATCACTGACATAACTATTTAGATGAATAAAATTATTTTGGGTCTGTATTTATCTACCTCAATAGTGGTTATGAGGTAGATAGAATTATTTAAAATACCAAGCCGCTCAAATCTCTCAGTATTACAGAAAATAATTTGTTATTGAAATATCATCAGGAACAACTTTGTGACTGGTACCTGTAAACACTGAGGTTTTATTCACTTGCTTATGGTTCATAACACTTCCATTTCCACCCAGCCACAAATTGTGGTTCTTGGTCCCTGCTATCCTTTTAAGTGTTATATGGTGCAGATTAATCACAGAATCATAAGAACCATTGTTGTTAAAGTTAAATAAACAATACAGATTCCTTTTCCATGTGCAGCATGTACATAAGGACATGAACACATGATTACTTGATGGAGCTGTTGTGCCCAAGCATTTCTGCAAGGTCTGAAAAAGCTTCCCCTCAGGTCCCTGTGACCCCCAGCCAGTGGCACTGGTGACATCCTGGCACCGGTCTGGAAAACAGCCAGCACTGCTGCTTCTGCTGCCCTCCAGCCCAACCCTACAAACCCAAAACCTTCAGATCTCATTCCTACAGCAGAAAAAAGGCTCCAGACACCCCGGGCAGAGAAAGCAGCTATCAGGATGCCTCTGGCATTTCCTCTGCAAAATAAGTTCAATAGGAAAATATCTGCTTCACTTAACTGAATGCTGAGACAACCATGACCTTGAATGCATCAGGACTTATCTTACTTCCTCCATTTGGGCCATTTAATCACTACTGAGAATACAGCAAGGAAAACAGAAGATTCAGGAGATACATAATTCTTAAACAGACAAAAGGTAGAAAAGAATGTTGCCCTCTTTGTAAGTCCTCAGAAGGTGAGGAAAAGGAAAGCAATCAACCAAACTCAGCTGCTGGAGCTAATGGATGTGGAGCATGGCTCTTTCCTCTTCCCTATAAGATTAAGAAATCCATTAGGACTTCTGATACTCAAACACACCCCTCCACTTTCAGGGCCTGAAGAAATGTCTGATGGATTCTATGCAAATAATGATAAAACCCTGCCTTTTATCAACATCAACTTCTCTACTGTTCCCTACTGCCCATTTAGAGGGTATCCTCACAACATGGAAAAATTTCTATGGCTTCAATCTTCTACATGGCATGTGCACATAAGAAAAATCCCATCGCTTCTTTCAGTGGAGTCACAAGAAACAAATTAAAACTGGTCAAACTTCTATAAACATCTGTTGGTTTATCTGTTTTTATTACCCTCTTAATTTTGAAGATCAGCTTAGAATATTAAGAAAAAGGTCTAAAAGAAATGCTTCTTTTCACAGTCAGTACTAGTTATCCCCTTCTCTCTGTTCACACAGCTTGGAGTGATGTGCTGCGAGGGCCTCAGCACCTCACTCTAAGAGACAAAAATGGGATCAGGTCATGAATAACTTTTTCAGAAGCTTCTTACAAAACTCTGACTCCAAACATATTGGTTCCAGCTGTTCAGAATTTTAATACACAAAGGTCAGGAGATGTCCTACTTGGATTATTTTTTTAATTATGATTCATGGTGGAGGTGATTAGCTAGCAGATGAATTTTTCTTGGACGCTATTTCTACCTTCCATATGAGCTGATTAGTTCCCATGGAAGAAAAGGCAGGACAAATAACCACACTAATCGCCAGAGTTCAGAAAGTTGACCTTTTACTCAAATCTCAAAACTAATGTGTATCCAGGAAATCCTGCCAGACAGTCACTGTTTGCAAATGGTTGGGAAACGTGATCATTTGCCATGAAAAACAGATGAAAAGCAGGAGCTGGTTAAAAGACCAAGTCTTTTCTCAAACAAAACATTTTCAAAATAAAGAAACGATGTCTCAAAACTGACAGTTGACCTGAGCTTAGGAAGGGTGACAGTTCTGCACTGGTGTTCTCTGTACATGAGAATTTAAAAATGAGACCAGAATTTCAAATAAGATTTAGCTGAACATAAGGAATTAATGTAATTTCTGACACTGCAGTAATATTCCAATCAAACAGAGTCTATTTGAAAATAAATATTTTCAAGATTGAAAGGTTGACAAGCAAGGCTTCCCTTAAGCTCAGAATATGTGTAAAAATATCAGATGTTTAGCAATGTAGGTGCATCTTCCTGATTTCTAATGGGGTGCAAGGAACACGTGCCTGAGGATTACTGGTATGAGAAGATGGGCACAGGTCACAGGAATACACTGTGCTGCACTCAAAGGGAATAATGCTGTGAAATGGAGGCAGCACAAATCCCACATATTATTAGCAAGTCAAATGCAGTCCCTAAATCTATTTATTTAGGAATGTAAGAGAGTGACTGATCAGGCAATGTTTAGCCTAGACATTTAACTGGGCTAACAAATACAATTTTGACTGGGGAGTAGTGTGAAGTGTGTGTGTGCATATGGAGTGGTTGGAGAAAAGTGTTAGCTACCCTCAGAAAAGATGTGATTTTTTTTTTAACACTAAAATGTTGTATCAATATCTCAACCTCATACATCCCAACTTCAATCTCCCCATTTGGTCTTTTCTCTTGCTTTGAAAAGTATTTGTGCTGAGAATCTGTCAGACCCAGCACAGCAATACTGAACAAGGGCACAGAAAACATCACTCACAAAAGTGCAGAGGCTGCTGCGCTGAAACTGCTTTCATCTGAAGTTTTCATATGAGTGAGTGTTTTTTGGGTTTTGGTTTTCTTTTTAACAAGATCATCTTAAATTGTTCTTCACATGAGGTCCAGATAGTAGGAGAAAAAACAGTGAAATTCTAATATCCCTCAGAATCTAACAAAGAGTTACTTCCAGTTTGCTTTATACCTTTAGAAATTACATTTTAGGTAACAGCATGCATTTCTTTTCCAGTCTGTCTACTTCACAGCTTCCTGTTTTTTCTAGAAAAATGAATCAGGCATTTGTTTCTCTAAGATAAAAAAAGACCACTGAAAATATTGTTCTAGTAGAAGCCATCCTGACAGAAAAAGGAAATGTTCATGAGACAATATCCTCAGTAAAAGGCATGCTTTCAGTAAAGTAAACCGGGCAGTACCACAAAATGACTCAAATAAATGCAAACATATGTCTGTATCTGCAGGAAAAGCAGCACAAAATGGAAACTGACAGCGCTTCTGTGTCTTAACTGCATCCCAGTTTGTTTTATCTGCAAACTTGTCCTCTTTCGCCCTTTATTGTCCAGCTCTTAGTTACAAGAAAGATCTGTCATGATTGCTAAAAAAACACTGTGTAAAAACCTCAACATTTAGTGAATGTTTTGAGCAGCATTTGACCATAAATATACAGCGTAAACACCAGGATCATTCCAATGCCTAAGTTTTAGCAATTGTTTGACAAGAGAATCAGCACAGGAGCTGCTTCCTGGAATGCCCAGCACCTGAAACCACTCGTGCTGCACCAGAGTGCTCCTCATCTCACACTGCAACACAGAACAGGGACCGGCCGTGGCAGCACAAACCTCAGCCAGATGCTTGGCCACGGAACATCGTGCCAAACTCCCAAGTAATTCACAACATATATATAACTAAACGGAGTATATGCAATCAAAGTTAGATCTTCCCTTTGTCTTCAAAGAAAGACTAACACAGAAAGAAAATAAACATAATAATGTGAATTATCCAGTCACTGCGGATGACCGTTTAAAATAAGATTTCTTCATATATTTGGGCGAGCATTAGCATGGTTAACGCCAAGAGCTATTTTTTCATTTATGACTTATGGACTAAAATTGCTAAGGTTTTTATAAAGTTACGAATCTCAAACCAGGAGCTCTCCTAGCTTTGAAAAAGTATGTTTTGTAACATATATACCTTTACTGACTAGTCTCACTGCTAAATCTTTAACAAAACCTTAATTTCTTCTACATATCAATAATTTACTACTGCACTTTCAGTAGGTTATAAATAGTCTCATTAGAAATCTCATTTACTCTAGTTATTAAATTTTACATTATCTGCTCCTTTGCAGTAGCATAATTTCATTGATTTTGCATTTCCACAAAGTCTTCCAGTAACAGACAAAAAACAAAATGCAAACTATAGAACACAGAATAAAGAAGTAGAGCCCCCCACCACTTATAATAAAAATTAAACTTTATCTAATATTATAACATACTATTGGTAATGTCAGGGCTGAGAGAGACAATGATGGCAGCATCTGTGAAAATAACATTCCATGACTGGAAAAGTCTTTATCAAAGGAATGGCTGTCAAAGCATTATACCAGGTATATATTACACATTATACCAGGTACATGCTCTGCAGTGTGAGGGGATGGCAAGAGTCCCTGGCATCACCCCTCCTGCTGGCAAGGCTGCCATGTCAGTTAGAGTTGCAGTTTGCAGAGACAAACATTTATTCAAAATGAAAATGTGATCCACTATTTCCTCATAAACTTCACTCACATCAAACTTTCAGTTTTGATATGCCAGTACAATTCAGCCTGCTTTATACCTTTAGAAATTACATTTTAAGTAACAGTAGGCATTTCTTTTCATCATCTTTTCTTCATCATTCATTTTGCTTCATTTGCAAAAAATATTTTACCCAATCTCTGAAGCAAAAGGACTTATATTTCTGTTTAAACATATACAATAGAATGAGTAAAACATGAAACGGGAAATGCAGTATCAAAACCAAACGTGAAATCAAAACAACCTTCTGTGAAGAATTCCCCCACAAAATTCTGTTGGTCAGCTCCAAAAGGCTAACCTTCCTAACCTCTTCTGCATTCCCCACAGAGCTGCACGATGATGCCCACACAGCACAGGTTTACTGCAGCACTCACTTACTGATGCAAAGCCTGCTTTGTTTGAGTCCAGAGACACCTAATGCAGGTGAGGGCTCTGGCAGGATGGGCATCCACAGGATGGAGCTGCCTGTGTGCTCTGAGATAAACCACATGTCAAAATTAGAAACGCTGCTTTTGTTCAAACAGTCTGACTAAGCAGACAATCCAAAGCCTTTCTCATATGGCAGTCACTTCTGTTCGTGAAGCATTTGAAAATACAGGATTTAAGAAACTTCTAAAACAACTTTGCCATTTCTACCTTAAGATTACAAAAGGCTGCTTAGGCAGACAAACAAACACCCAAGAATTCAGTTTTGTTCTTTTTTTTCTTTCATTATTTTTTAAAAAAGGTGACTTGCAGCCCACATTGGTCAGATGATCTTATCCGGTGAAGAGACCTTTGGAAATATGGTCTGAAAAGCCAACAAACTCCAGCTGGGTAAGGTGCCTTCCTTGTACATATGTACATACCTCTATGTGCTTTATCTCCAAAAGCCTTTGAGGAGTTGCTGTAGTTTGTACAAAATACAGCCAGCTTTTGCCAGTGGCAGAAGTGTATTCAAAGAGCAATCTGTATTCTTTTCAGGGATTTTGAACTCCTGTTGCTGGCAGCAATCAATCAGGAATCACCAGCAACTGCCTGTGATATTTTGGTGATAAAGTCTGCGCTGATCCTTGGGAACACAAAAGGGTGTAAAAGCTTGCATGGTGAGAAACAACATCCATGAAGCAATATTTTATTACTGTACACTGCCTGTTTCAATACACAGAACATTTTTCACGGCCAAGAACAGATGCTGAAACGAAGCCCAGAAAAGAAGGCCCAGAGAAACTTCGCGATTTCCGAAGAGCCGCGGTCGGCAGCACAACAGGAACCGCGTTTCCTTCAGCCAGGTCAGCTCCCAACGATTCCCACTTCCTGCTGCACTCAGGGGCCTCACTGTGACAGTGAAAACTAGGAAAATACATCAATCAAGAAGTTTTAAAAACTTCTTTAAAAGCCCACACAAAATTTAAGGCTCACAGTTCAAACACTATCTTCAATAATTGCTTGACAGAGGACTATTACTGCATTTTGTAATGCTTACACCTTTTCTCATCAATCCATCACTGGAAAACAGGAATATAGAACATTTAATAAAAAACCCAGCAGACAGACAAGGAAAATTGATCACAGGTAGGAAAAAATGATTACGTGTGGTACAAGAAAAAACTCAAACGTACCATGGAAGCATCCTGCTAGTCTCTAACCTGGAAGACTGTCAGAATAATGCATCCAAAAATTATCAGGGACAGAGCAATACCTAATAAACAAAAAGGAACATTTTGATCATGCAAACAGAGAGGGGTCAGCAGACAGGAGAGAAACAAGTCCCTGCAGGAAAAGCTGTGTCTGAACCTGCAGCTCTGCTGCTGCTGTGCTTGTGCTGTGACTGCTGATGCACATGCTGTGAACCTCGAGGCAAGCCAGCAGACAACTCCTCTTTCACATCTCCCTTTATACTGCATCATTTTCTGGTGACACTCTAAGCAATTATTTCAGTTTTAACACAATATATTCTGCTCAATTCTCTTAGCAAGCCTGTGTCTGTCTGCAGTGCAGCTTCCATCACATTTGCCTTTAAAACAGTCATAGGTAGGGAAAACTGCAGGTCAGTGCAGTGTTCCCAAATTTTCCATTCTTGAAGAGTTCTCTAGGTCTGGACTTTGAGTTAAAGAAAATAAAAAGATCCACAAACAAAAAAGCAAAGAAACAAATAACCCCCCAATATCTCCACCCTACATCATGCTGACCTCTCTCTCCCTAAATGAAGAGGGAAAATGCCACAAGTCTTTACGTTGAAATTCAGCCTACATGACATTTCCTTTGGATTTAATTGCTTTGATACAATTTGTATCTGCCAATCAAGCAAGGCCCCAGAGCACCAAACACTCTGTTACAAAGAAGCTCTTGTCCTGTAATAGGCCCTGACATCAAAAAACAGAATGCTCAACTTCAGCCAAAGCATCCAAAAGGAAACAAGCCAAAGCCCAACCACTGACTCTTCCAACACTATTTGAAGGAGTGAACAGCAAAAATCCTCAAAGTAAGACTTTACAGATTCTATATTGTCAAGCCTGTTTAAAATTGAACACATCCATAACCTTCAGAAGACATTTCTCCACACTGTCATTTACTAATTATGGAGTAAAGATGGTCAGGCAGGCCAGCTTTTAGATATTGACTATAGCAGCACACAAACATGATAAAAGCAAACCTACTATTCATTTTCTTTCTTTGCGCAACCCAAACCATTGGTAAAGACAAAACCCTTTCAGATGGGATCAGAGAAAAGGTCTAGTTTTCATGGTAGCATTCGTAATTAACACCTGCATCAATTCTATAGATATCTTTCTAAGAATATGCTAACTGTTACTATTTCCTAATCATTAATGCATAAATCAATTGTATTTTCAGCTCATCTAATGAGATTAATGTATGACAGTTATTATCCATTAATGCACAAGTACTCAAGGACTTTGGGTTTAACACTATGACTAAGGACTAACTTAAGACAAATTTCATTAAACCAATAATTCCATGTGCACATTATTAATTCTTTATCTTAAAATTGTACATAAATCCAATATATGAAATTCTACATCAACACAGTAGTTTGTACAGGACAGCTACCACTGATTCCTTAAGTAATTTAGAAATGCATACAGCAAAATTCAAATTCTGCTTCTAGACAGCCTTTTACAAGAATTTTCTTAAATATTTCCTCAAAGGAAATTCTTCTTGCAAATACTTCTAGGGTCAGTGCAGTCTTGCTTAAAGATTTCTTCACTGATGTTTCACTGATACTTTAGGATACAAAATGTAGCTTGTATCCTAACTCAGAAAACTCAACAGGAGAGGGGACTGGATCACATCCTGCAAATCAAATGCGTCCCTGAAGCAATTTTATTCCATATCTGCTTCAGTCCTCAGATTTTATTAAGCTCCACATTAACCACCAAATCCTTTAAAGCAGCACTGATGACATGATTTTTCGATTCTGAAAAAAACAGTCTGTTCATCATGGAAAGACGCCATCTTGGACCAGAAAATGAATAAATACCAGCCTTTGTCAGAAACTCTGTAGCTGGTTCTACTGCCAGATTCAGAGAGGAGCAGCTCATGGATCCTTGGTAGCTTTTAAATGGAACTCCAACTTCATCAACATTAAATCAGCACTTGAGGAGCAATCAAACACACCCCTACTGCTGTCGATTACAGGCTGAAAATTCAGTTTTGATATGTACATTCTAATCTCAGAACTTCTTAAGTATCTCTAAAATGAGTTATGAATGTGAGCTATGGTTGAATTTCTGACAAACTTCAGTGGTGCATCACAGCTTCTTGCCTGTTAAGAACTCTTTAATGCACCTAATTTTGGATAAAAGCCATTGGCAATAATACATCCTGGTACTGTCTAGCACAGTACAATTTATTTTTAATAAAGGAATAATGGCAAGGGGAAGAGTTCAGGCTCCAAGTCCCACAGGAATAACCACTGGAAACAGGGAATAAAAAAAAATCACTTAAAGTGTGGACTTAAATGCTCCAAAAGCGCCATGAATGTGTGAAATGTCTCTCTCTGCTGCCCAAGGCCAAAGCCAGCAGGGGTGTATGGCCTCTTTCTCTATGACAAATGCTGTACAGGACTGAGCACAATGTAAATTACCAAAGTAAAATAACAACAGTCTCTATAGAATTAACAGAAATGCTTTTCAAGGAAACACCATATTAGAAAATCACTTCAGCAGTTCAGCTATCTTAGTACCATTTGTTTTGTCATTCTCAGGAAAAAAGTTTTTCATTGTACTTGCATTACTTTTTATAGTATTTATATTAGTTATATTACTCTTCTGCTATCCTGCTGAACACAGTTATATAAAACTGATCCTGTGTTAAATCAAGTTCTATTCCAACAGAAACCAGTAAAAAAAAATCTGAACATTTTGAGTAAATGAAATATTGTAAGTAATTAGCTTCCTTATCCCTGAGCAGAACTTACTGGCAAATATGTCCTGATATGGCAAAAGTTTACTGCAACATTTTAAAAATAACAGTGATAAAGATAACAGTGGCAAAAGTTTCACAAATCTGTTTATGAGAGTCTGACCAAGAAGATCTCTACACACATTGAGAAAATATGAAACCCTCAGTCTTCATTTGAAATATGAGGCTGCACCACCTAAACTAAATTGGTATAAAGTAATACTTGAACCATTCTTTTAACAGAATATGTATATATGGCCCAGCATGTAGTTCAACATGCAACTGACATTCCCTGCTCACGGCCTAACCGCAGGGAGTAGGCCAGTCTCTACAGAAATGCTTTTTATCACAAATAAATCACACTTACATTTTTTTCCACACATGCTCCCACAGAAAAATGCTTTAGATAACATTGCTGCAAGTGTGCGTTCATTAGCCTGTTTTCCAGCCCCCACTTATGTGGCTTGGTATTTAATTACAGGGTGGAGTGGTCCCCAGGCTACTTATGTTTCTTCCAGTCACAGCCAGAAAATTTCTGCAGGAACTGACATGCAGGACTGCAACTGCTTCAAGTTGTGGCTGGCTCCCCATCAACAAGGTTAGCTCACTGTTCATTGAAACTCACACTAGTACTTCTGTTAAATAATTATTTAAAATGTGTTTTAATGCAACAAATTGCATTCTAAACTTCAACAGATAATAAAGGCTTTAATAGGACCTATTATGTCTATTTACTTTTAATTGGTTTCTCAATATTTTTTTTTGCTAATGCCAAGAAACAAATCTTTATCATTATGCTGGAAAGCAATGGCTTTTTTTTCCCTTGAGTATAGGGAAATGCAACTTTGTATGCCTAGTTTAATCAAATATGACTTTTAGCACATCACCTATTATTTTACTGCACACAGCTTTAAATGCAGCTTCCCATAATCTTAAATTGTATTTTCACCTGAAGAATATTACACCATTTGTAAAATACTATCATTCACATGAGAGCATTTTATAGCTAAATATTACTCCCCAAAGCATTGGGGTATAACAAAATACATTAAAGGTACAAAGAAATGCATTATTCCAATTAATTTTTATATAAACAAGAGAAGTTCTATTGGACAGATAAAACTGGGGAAATAAATATTAACTTAGGTAAGAAATTACATGCAAAATGCATATTATATTTTATATTTAAAAGGATGTTATTAATCACAGTATTACTGTTGACAGGATTTGAAAAAAAAAAATAAAACCACTTGGAGTCTTTTACCTATGCTTTCCATTTACTAAAGGCCTTTTATTTTTGGCCTAAGCAACAAGAATCCATTGACTTGGAAAACTTTGTCTCTAGGTCAGAAATGCATGACAGGAAGGTGAAACCACATGAGCTCATTTTGATATTAGTCAAAAGACACAGAGCATACAAAGATTATATTATGCAATTTTTAGCCAGAGGTATCTGAAAACACTCCCTAGCCAAACCCTAGCAAGAATTCATATTGAATAATTATTTATGAATGGTCTGTTACACTGTTCCTGTCAGTCAGCTACTTCTCTGTAGCTTGTTCTATTGAGAAAAATACATGCAAAGTGCAGAGACATGAGATCTTCTCATTTAGGTGATAAACCAGATTGATAACAAACTTCTAAGTTTGGACCCTGGGACATATGCACACAGTATCATAAACAACGTACAGTGACATACAGAAAAGTATTTACATGCTTTGCTGTTAGCTCAGAGCGTGACAAAAGGCAAAAATCTAAACTCTGCAGTTATTCAGAGACTGGGCTCTTGAGTAATCCGTTAGGGATTCCAAACCCACAAGGCAAAGAAATCATTATACAATAATTTTTTTTTCACTTTTCTAAACAGTTTTGTCTCTTTTTCCCCACACACACTGTTCCTATGACCCACACATGGGTGAACATATATGAACTCAAGATTTTACTCTTCTGAACAAGAAGGCTGTAGTGAGCAAGTAAATGACGTCCTGGAGCCCCAGCAGTTTAACTCCCTCAATATCCTCAGGTAGATGCTTCATCAGTAAATGTTTTATTTCATTAGCAAACATTTTATCTAATTTACCAAGTTAATGCAGTATGACTTAGTTTGCAATGAATCTGTAGCTGACTTACAGAATCTACCAAAATAACGCACTGCTGCCTTACCACTTACTACAGCTATTACCTATTTTCAGGCCCATTAAACGCCTTTGAATCAAGCGTCAATTGTCATAAATAAAACGCTCTGGCGAAAATGACTGGCCAGAAGGGATATCGGCAGTTGTGTTACCGCACTTCCCAAAGCCTGCCGCTGAACAAGGCGGCTCCTGCGCGTCCCCGCGGACGGGGATGCTGCAGACACAGCGCCCGGGGCCGGGCCGGGCAGCTCCCACCCATGCACAGCCCCTTCCACCTCCGGCAGGTCACGGGCACGCAGAGCTCTGCTCCCACGCTCCAGAAACTCCCTGAAATAACTGGCTTTCAACTTTTTCTCAAAAAAGTTAAGTTTCAGAATCTCGGACGAGTGGCCAAGCAGGAAAGAAATTCGTTATCAACAAATACGGCAGGACATCTCCCTGCCTCTCTCCTCCCGCCGGGAAGGGATTTGCCCCCGGAACGCCGCACACAGCCCGGACCCGAGCCCCCCCCGCCGCCCTCCGGCGCAGCCCGCTCCCGGCCGCTTCCCCGCCGCACTCACTTGAGGAAGTAGCGCTGCCCGGTCTGCGTGAGCGCCATCTCCCAGCCCGGCGGCAGCGGCCGCTCGTCCGTGACATCGCAGGAGCGCTGCCGGAGGTGCCCGTGCTGCGGCGCCGCGCCCGCGCCGGGCAGCGAGGCGGGAGACG
The DNA here is from genome assembly GCF_028769735.1 of Zonotrichia leucophrys gambelii. NCBI lineage: Eukaryota > Metazoa > Chordata > Aves > Passeriformes > Passerellidae > Zonotrichia > Zonotrichia leucophrys. The sequence goes on along the minus strand of NC_088179.1, from coordinate 25,348,210 downwards.
AGTGCGAGCGGACGTGCACGGGCGCCAGGCGCGGCGGGGGCCCGCCCGAGTCCGTGCTCGACTGCCGCGAGTGCGAGCCCGAGTCGGGCTCCCTGAAGAAGGACTCGGGCAGGATCTTCTTCCGCCAGGAGCTGGGCCTGGGGTTCATCACCGCGTTGAAAAGCGCCTCCAGCTCCGTGTCCAGGTCCTGCGTGACGTGGATGACCTGCTGGCCCGGCGGCGGGGCCGCGGCCGCGGGGTTCATTGTGCGCCCCTCGCGCCCCGCGGCGGGCGCAGCCGTCCCGGTTCGGGCGGTGGCCGGGGCCGGCCCCGCTGCCGGGCCGCCGCCGAGGAGGTGCCCGGTAGAGCGGGCGGGCTCGCCGGGAGCAGGGCGGGCTCGGCGGGCGGACGGAGCCTCTGCGCCCCCGCCAGCCGCGCCGGTGTCCCGGGCGGGCGGGGCGGCCGGGCAGCGGCGGGCCGGGGCCGTGCCGGGACGGGGCAGCGCCGGGACGGGGCAGTGCCGGCGGCTCCAGCCCGGCCCCCGCGCCGCCCCGCCCGCAGTTATGCAACCGCCGCGGAAACTTTGGGCACGGGCCGGCCCCGGAGGCCAGCGCGGCCCGCCCCGCCCGCGCCCCCTCTCGCGTCGCGCTGGCCGTGCCGCTCGCAGCCGGGGCATCCATCGGCCGGGCTCGGCTCTGGGCCGGGCTCGGCGCCGCTGCGACCCCGCCGGAGCGGCCGCTCCCGTCCGGCCCCAGCTCGCGGTGCCCGAGCAGCCTCCGGAGCGCTCTGTCTCTGCCGAGCTAAGGAGCTTTGCTCCAAAACCATTGTTCAGAAAGTTAATGGGCGATACTAATTTCTGAAAGCAAAATGATGCTTAAATTAGTTCACGTACAAGTTGAATTGCGCGATTTAGTGATGCTATAGCTATGGGGAGGAATTAAGCATTTGTCGTGACATACACAGCAACCATTTCGCTGTGATTTGGATAAGGTTTGGCCTTTTGCTGGCAAGTAGGAGTCCTGTGCAGAGCTGTATGTTACGTCCTTCCAGCTCACTGTCCGCAGGGTAGTTTCAAATGCAGGCATGATGCATTGTGGATCTCTGCTGACTGCCCATTCAGTCACTTGTCTTTGATTTAGCCTGTACTAGAAACGAGAGCGGTCATCAAAGTGCATACCTGAGGTTTTCTATAATTAATAAATACAATTGTTGTTTTAATCTTGTCTCATTTTTTGGAGCGTTTGGAATAACTTTTGCATAGCAATGTGACTGAAAATTGTTTAAATTCAGAAGCTGTGTATATAAAGAATAATATTGTTCACGTTCCAACACTTAAGTGTTGGTTTCTACAGAGGGAAGCATCCAGTGTTTTTATGACTACACACATAGACATATCACACATTGGCTAAATGAACACAACTGTATTTTAGCAATACATTTGTCATTTTATTTCTGTGTTTTGGACAGACTCCAGGCTATGCTGATTGATAAGAATACACCCTCCTCAGTAATCAGAATCTACACTAGAAAAGTCTTAAGTAATGTTTTTCTGAACTTTATTCTTTATTTCTTTAAAATAAGCATGAACTTCTCTAAAGTTGCATTTGGCTTCTCTAGTGGAAAATGTGGGCCTGACTGAACCATCCTTGTCCCTCAAATGAATGTTACATATAATGTTGGTTATGCAGATTCTCAGAGTTGGAGTTTAAACCTGTTCACAAACCACAGCTAGGTCTGTGAAACAGATCCTGTGCATTTCCTGATGGCTTTGCTTCAACAAATATTCCTTGTCAGTTACATTTTGTCACATTTCCTGTTCATATTTCCATTGGCTTAGCAGATCTCCTCAAGATTTGTTTTATTGTTCTTTTTATTTTTCCTGACATCTGCTGTGTTTCTGGTCAGGAAACCCAGTACTCCTGAGACTTATGTTTCACTTCCCAAAGAATTTTTGTACCATTCTTCTACGACTTCGTACTGGTTCCTTGCTGCAACAAGCTCAAAGAGCAGTGCTAATCACAATACCTGCTCCAGGTATATGCAGACATCACGTGTAGTTTTTTCTTTCCTGCAATATTCTTATTTAAATCTTTTGTATATGAGATTCTGGGTATGTGTGCATGTGGCTATTGCACAGATAATGATCTGAACACAAGTGATTTTTCATACAGCCTTTAAAACGGCTTTTTTTGCTTCCAGGGCTCTGTTTCTTTGAGTAAAGACAAACCACATAGCTGTTCCATTTCTTCCCAGGTGACATGTCCATTCAAGGGAAGGCTTTGACAGTCTCATGCATGGGGCCATCTCATCTATGTTAATTAGACCACTTTCATAAGCATGGCATCTCATGGGTGAGTACATTCACATCTGTCCCAAACGTAAGCCACATTTATTACAGTCAGAACTGTCTTCTTCAACAAGATGTGTTTCAGCTGCACTTTTTACTGAAAAATACAATTATCCGCTATTGTATCACTTGGTATAGACTAAAGGATTTTTCTCCAATAATTTGAAAGTGATTAAAACTGTAAGAATAAATTTTCATAGTATTGCTGTCATTAGTCTTTGTTTAGAAATACTAACTAGCTTCTTTGGACAAAAAAATATGACCACCAGCTTTCAGGGCAAGTGACTCAATATGCTCAAGTCTGTGGAAGACAAGGAGACTTCCATCACAATGGGGTTGGAGTAAGTGATAAAGGAAACAAATCACAAGTATGACATAGAAAGCTCCTTATCATTATTTCTTTGTTCTCATTGCAAGACTTTACATTGTAAAAAAATAAGTCAATAACATTATTTTATCTCAATTTCACATGATGTTCAAATGTTTTTGAATAGTACAGAGATTTTGTGTTCATCTGAAGGATTTATTTTACTCAGAATCCCCAAGGAAAACCCTCCCCCTTCTCAGTTAGCACATGCTTCAGGATATGACCCATGTGTAGACTGTGATGCCAATCAGCTCTAGAGCAGCTGGATTTTTTAAAATGTTTACAAGAGAAAAAGGCAAATGTGTTTCGATTCATCAGGCAATCGTGAGATGACACAAAAAGTTTCAAAGATCTCTATTTAAACCTTCTACTTTGCTGCCCTGAGTTCCAGACTATGGCTGTAGTGAGGAGAGATAGAATGAGGGAAACCACTAACCTATGTTTGGCTAATCTTGTGTTTCACCTGAAAACAGAGATCAATTACATAAAAAATACCAGTCAAAAATCCCAAGTAGTAATATTTGATCACATTTAATTACCATGTACTATATATGAAGATGATTGTGTGAAAAAGGTCACCACATATAGATGTGCGAAGCTGGCGGCCAAGGATATTTGACCAGTATATACTGGCTCAAGGTCCTGGCACAGGAAAACAGTTCATCTGATCCAGATGTTTATTTTTCCTCAAAATGCATTCGTGAGCAGTGTTTTGAGTTGTTTTACAAACTGCTTAGCAAGACAGCAGAGGAGAACCAAGGTTATTTCATGTTGCGCACTATTCTTCTGCAGTGGTTCATCTTCATCTCCCCCAACGCCTGCTCCAGCTGCTGGATAAGGTGAAGAAGGGTAGCAGGGTCAGTTTGCAACACCTGGGCAGTCCGATCTTCATTTTGATTAAGATGTAGCTTCATAGTCACAGTAGGCTTGATCTGTTGTCTCAAACTTCTGCTTGCAAGCTGCAGGAAAGGTTCAGTGGAACAGGAACACAAAAATGACCATTGGTTATCAAAGTTTGTTCTTAACAGTTCTCAAGAGCTTTGTAGAACCTGTTCACACTAATGTTCAGAAACCCTTTGCATCCACATTAAAGATACACACAAGCTACTGTTGTGTTTTATAATTAATACTAACCCACTTTAATCAATGCTTTCACAATATTTCTGAAATTAAGGTAATAATCTAGACCAAATATGTTTAGTATATGTTAATATTTTAAAAACATCAATAGAACCATGAATTCAATTTTCATCAGGCAACAAGTGCTTTGCATCATTGCATATCCTGTTCATTTCACAGCTGGCCGTTTGTGGGACACTAACAAAGTCATGCCACTTTTAAATACATGAAGTACTGCTGCCTCAATCTTTTTTACATTGTTTAGTAGGTTTTAATTATGCAAAAAAATGTGAAGGAAAGGATGGAATACTAAAAACATCAGAGCAGCCACCTGTACATCCAGTCTCCACTCCAGACTGTGGTAGCTGGGAAGCCTTGGTGCCAGCTCTCCAAGAATGCTCCTGATCTCTTTCCTGTTGTCAAGGTACAGCTGGAGCAAGGATTTGTTCAATTCATCTGAGAATCCCAAAACATTAATGGAATCTTGGAAGTCAACCTCAGAAATCTAGAAAGAGCAATTTAGGCCAGGTAATCACCATTATTTCCTGAGAACCAAATAAAACTGTAACTAAACATCACTTATGCTATGGTTATTTATTTATTTTCACTTATGCAGTTATTTATTTATTTTCCTGCAGGTGTGTCCAAGTACAATTCTACACCTCGGACAAAACAAATATCCAGGTTTTAAAGGATCTGCAGATGTTGATGTATTACTGCAGATTTGTATGAGATTCAGAAGCAGGTTTTTTTTAAGAACATTCAACCCCATCACATGTAAGCCTTCACATCAAAGACCAAAACAGCGTGAGAGAGCACCTCAGTTGTGTCACAAGGCACGACATGCTGTGTGAATCCATTTGTCAGGGTGCTGCTGTGCCACTGATAACCAGAGTACAAATACCCAGCAGTGATCTGCACATGAGAAGCACACAGCACAATGCTCAGGCTCCTGGCCCAAGGGCAGGAGAAGCTTCACAGGCCTTTGTCCTTACTGCAGCAGCCTGGCCCAGCGCTGGGGAAGCTGTTAGTGAGTGCACAGAACATGCCATTGTACCTCTGCAATGCACCACCCCGCAATAACAGTCTGTAACCAACCACATCCTAGCACAGCACACTGTAACCTGTCACTCAAGACCCCTTGTTTCAAGGAAAGGCTCTGCACCATTTCCATTCCCTCCTCACCTGCTCTTGGGAGCAACACTTGCCTGAGTTTCATCAGGCATTCCTTGTCTGTGCACTCCTTCTCCATGTAGTCATTGCTCAAATACTCTACTATATCAATAGTTACTAGTCTTTCTGATGGAAACAGTAATTGTCCAACTACTAATCATTTAGTATCTGCTTATACCCAGTCAAACTTTTGGTGCCAAGAGCTGAAAAAGCTTTCAAACCCACCACACTGGACAAAGACAAGGAATGCTGAACAGGGGGCTAGTCTAGCCCACATCCTGTGCAGTAGCTGAACAACAAACTCTTCATTTGAGTTTTATTATTTAGAGTTTATCCTGAAGTAAGCTTCTCTATATGCAATAAATATGCAATAAATTACACTATTAAAACGTTGTTAAATTTTAGCGTCAGACACTGAATACAAATTCCAGAGTCATACATGTAGACACAATGTTTCAATAAGACAACAGCATGAGACATCTTTTTCTGAAATTAAAATAATACACATCATAAATTTTGAGTGTTTTTTCCCCATTCACCAGTATCTTTAGAGGACTAAGTGTCCAGAAGACATCTCTAGAGTATCCCCAAATTCCTCATGAAAAAGTATACTTGCCATAAGCTTGGAACTCTCAGTAAGAAGATACATTAGTCCTTCTACCCCGTGCTGAATGATGTCAACGCTAATGTTCAGCTTTCCTTTAAAGAAAGCACAAAGTGCTTTTACTTGCTAACTGTCACAGCAGTGAGACTCAAAGCTGCAAAGTTATCAAATGCTTAGTGTGCAAAATATGCTTAGAAAAAGAAGAGGGTGTCAGGCCCTTCAAATAATAATGTACAGCATATTAGCACAAAAAACTAAGAAAAACACAAAGCAATTTCTTATGGCATAGTACAGAGAACGGTTTGTGTCGGAAAAGGGGTGTCCGTAGCCCTCCCCACCCCGGGCACGCAGCACCGACCCCCGCGGTGCTGGAGCTCCATGCCGCCAGCCCTTTCCCTCGGCCCCTCTCCGCCGTGCCCCGGGGGCTTGTCGGTCCTTCGTGCCCGGCGCAGAGCCCACCGTGTTCCCGCCCTCCTGCCGCGAAATCACCGCGGCCCGGCCGGTCCCCCCGCTCCCTGGCCTGCTCCCCACGCTCCCCATGGCCCGGCCTGCTTCCCCCGCTCCCCAGCCCGCTCCCCACGGCCCGGCCTGCTTCCCCCGCTCCCTGGCCTGCTCCCCACGGCCCGGCCTGCTTCCCCCGCTCCCCACGGCCCGGCCTGCTTCCCCCTCTCCCCAGCCCGCTCCCCCGCTCCCCATGGCCTGGCCCGCTTCCCCGCTCCCCCGCTCCCCATGGCCCGGCCCGCTTCCCCCGGCCGCGCTCCCCGTCCCAGTCCCCCCGCTCCCCACGCTGCCCGGCCGGTCCCTCCGTTCCCCGGCTCGCTCCGCCCGCCCCGGGCCTGCTTTCGCGGCTCCCCCGCTGCCCCCTCCCCGGCCGGTCACCCCGCTCCCCGTCCCGGTCGCCCCGCGGCCCGGGTCTCACTGGCGGCGGACTCGCAGGCCCGCGGTGCCGCTCCCCGCCGCAGCTGCTCCAGCGCCAGGCGCCCCAGCTCGCCGACGGCTGTAAGGACAGAGAGAGAACAGACCCCGCTGCAGCCCCGGCCCGGCTCGGTTCCCCCTGCCCGCGAACCCGCCGCGACCCCGACCTGTGCCGCCGGCCCGCGGCAAACAGCCCAGGTGAGCCCGGTGCTCCGCCGACAGCACCAGCAGCATCGCCGCGGCTCCGCCACAACCGGGAAGGGGCGGCGCCCCGCAGGCGCCTGCGCGGGGCCGGGGCCGCGGGGACAGCCTGGGACAGCCTGGGGCAACCGGGACACCCTGGGACCCGCTGGGACAGCCTGGGACAGCCATGCCCCAGCCCGTGCCCCAGCCCGTGCCCCAGATGTGCCCCAGATGTGCCCCAGCCCGTGCCCCAGATGTGCCCCAGCCCGTGCCCCAGATGTGCCCCAACCATACCCCAGATGTGCCCCAGCACGTGCCCCAGATGTGCCCCAGCCCATGCCCCAGATGTGCCCCAGCCCGTGCCCCAGCCATACCCCAGCCCGTGCCCCAGATGTGCGAGGCGCTCCCGGAGGCGCCGCTTTGGCCCCGGAGGCGCTGCGCGCCCCCTGGCGGCGGGGCGGGAGCCGCTGCGTAGCTACGCCCCCGGCGGGGCCGGGCCCACCCCGCCGCAACTGAGTAACAGCCCCCGTGGCCAATGGGCTCTCCCGGGCCACCGCCCGCGACGGAGCGGCGGCAGGCGGGACTTCCGGCGCGGGCGCCGATCGCACGGAACGCGCCATGGCGTCGGCCTAGGCCGCCCGGGAACCGCGGGCGCAGGTGAGCGCGGGGCGGGTTCCCCGGGCCGCAGGTGAGCATTGGGGCGCGGCCGCTAGGCTCCCTGGGCGCTCCGACCGTGCGGCGGCCGAGCACTTTCGGGCCTGCTGCTCCATTGCGCAGTGCTTATTCGCCTCCACCTTTGGAGTGGCGGGGCGGGGCCCGGTTCCGTGGGAGGCTTAGGCCCTGCCGGGGCTGAGCCCGGCTGGAGCGGCCGCGGTCCCGGCACTGCCGGGAACTGCGGGAGGGAGATGAGCGACGCGGAGCGGAGGCCTCTAGAGCGCTCCCCGAGCGTCGCGCCTGGCCCGGTGGAAGCTCGACCCCTGGTCGCGCGTTCCGTCCCTGCCGGGTGTGTGGTATTGAGCCGGGCTGGAGGTGCTGGTTGGGCTTGCGGGATGATGAGTAGCGTCGAGTCTGACTAGCTGAAAGCCAAGTTCTCAGTAAAAACGTTAAAATTAATTGGGAGGAGTTCTTCCTGCATCTTAACAGGTGTGAATGCTGATCTTACTTCGCGTGCGTCAGTGTCCAGTTTTGTGATAGGTCTGAGATGAACATTTGTGTCAGTAATGATACGATGGCATCAAAATGCAAGAATTCAGATATGGGGATATTAGAGGACATGAATGAGAATTACTGTTATTAGCTGTCTAGTTTTTGTTAATCCTCTGCTTATGATATTTTGGAAGGTGCAGCCGAGTCTACCAAAATATTTGGAATTTGTCACAAAGTTTCTGTATGTTTATATGTTTGTTTTTGTGATTGCTGTAAGATTTACAATCACATTTGGCTTTAAAAGAGTAGAATTTAAGTTTTTTTCATACAAATGTACAAGTTTTGGTTTTTTTTCAGAAGTGGGAGGGAAAAGCTGTTTTATTGAGAGTTTAAATGTAAACATAACCATGTGACTATAGAATTGCTTTGTATTGTATTATGCTCTGAAACAGATTTTGAGTTGATTGAGATACAAATATCTAAAAATTTCATATTTAGGTGTAGTTTGTGAAGCCTGACCTGTGAACATTTGCCCAAAGCTATGAAAGTTCATGTCTGTGTCTCTGAGTTGTGCAATGCATTTGTGACCTTTATCTTATATGTGCTTGGTGTGTTTTTGCTGCTCATAGCTGTGCTGGTCCAGCACACCCCACGTTTTCCCCTCCTCATTTCAGATCCATGACAGAGGGATGCAGCACCTCAGGCACAGTTCGGTTTGTGTGTTCTAGCATGGAGAGTGCAAAGAAATACTCAAAGTTATTTAAGGACAACTTTGTCTATACACACTGGTAAATCAAGTGTGAAGCGTGCAAGGTTACTGCAGAGTCAGGTTGATCTGGTTTTGTTTAGTTTACAGTAGAGCCCTTTTCCACACACCTGCATTTCTGTGTGCTCTGAGCTGCCTCCCTCAGCTGAGAGGGGCATGCTTTCCAAAGAGCCATGGAATTTCAGGAATTGTAAGGCTTTTTGGCTTGCATCTGAGACGTCAGATCCTGAGCACAGAAGAATTTGTGTGCATGTAACTTTGATGGGGAAGGGTGCACTGTATATGCATTTTGTTTGCAAGGACCGCTGTAATTCTTGTGTTTTCTAAGCTTGCTTAATACTCTTTAGTGCTTTTCTCTGTGCTGGACTTACTGTGTTGGTTAAAGTGCTCTGGTAGCTTCAAGTGTATTGTTGTTTCTGTCATAGTAAAAATGGCTGTGTATTTGAAACAATGGTTCTTTTATCCTCCCAGTTTCACTGATGTCCTCTTTTTTAGGGCAGGCTGATGAGAGAATGTGATAAATCTTAATTTAGTAATAAAAGTTCATTAGTTGTGTAACTCACTACTATTTCTTTCCTGTGAGTGTAACTTCATTTCTGTGAACCAGTTGAAAATTTCACAAAGCATTATATGTCTGATTCTGGCCAAGTTGGAATCATGTTGTTAATTAACAACATTAAGAGTTGTTAATGTCATATCAGTTTTGGAGAACAGAGTGACAAAACTTTCAATACTACAGTTGAAAGTATCAGTATCAGCTGTTTCCTCCAAATACTAATAATAAATTCTAGTTATCTTCATGTTAGCTTAAATCAAGTTTATCTCTCTGGTATTTGCTTTAATTAATGTTGAGAGCCCCACAGTATGGGACAATGCTTTTTGTTGAAAAACCCATGAAGGGTAGGTCAGAAGGACAGGAATTCTTAGGTTTTTCTTGATTCTGAAAAAGAAAGTAGTAGTAGTAGTGTTGGCTGTGATTTCTCAGTTAAGTCAATAGTTTTCAGAATAAATAGCTACAATCAAATGAAAACAAGTTCACATGAAAGCAATTGTATAAGAAGCCACAGTTTGGAGGTTTTTGACAAAAAATTGTTTCAACTAACATTTTGTATGACTTAATAGAATTTTTTGAGAAGTACTTTATTAATTACTCCAGTAAAAGAAGTTAGTGGAGATCCAGATGTTCAGATAATTACATTAAGTGCATACTGTGCACTTTTGCAACTTGTCTGTTAATTATTTTAGTTCTTATAGCTATGTTGGACCCAGAAATGGGCCCATTGTTTTGTGTTACAGCTATTTTAGGTAATTTCCAGTCATTTCTTATTTTGAGGCTGGAAGAATCTCTAGAGACATTCAGCTGTGGACCCTACAATTCTCTTACATTCAGGAGTGAAAGTGGTTATATTTCCCGCTGAAGGTAGCACTTCATTGGTGCTTGTTTTGTACTCTGAGGATGAGGTATAGTGGAGCATGTTTATTTAAATTCTGGATGTGAGGTTTTCTAGCTTGATCATGTTTTGGTGTGAGCTTTTGTAAAGGGAATAAGATACTTTGTGCTTTCTGTATTCTTAAGAGGTTGCTTGCCCACAGTCATGGTGTAGCTAAGCCTGAGAGAAATCTCAAGTTCCTTCAAGTTGGTATCACATTGCTTTTGCAAGTGTATTTTTGGAGTCCATACTTTTAGTGGAATTTTTCAAGGTACATCAGGAATTTTGCTGATTTGGATTTGTGCTAGAAGAAGAGAAGTTTAAAATGAAGTGTCTAAGGATGATTAATGTGATGTGAATGATCATCCCTTTGTACCCCTTGCATTGCTTTGTGGTGCCTGAAGCCTTTTCAAGTCTTGCTCTTACAGTTTTTGTTGTTTATGCATGCTGTCACTCCCATGGAGGGACATGCTTCTAGCAAAAGGAACTTCTAAAATAATCATATAACTTCTAAAATAACCCTATAACTTTAAGATTACTTGTTTCTCAAAGGTATACGTTGAATAATATTTTGCATATGAAGAGTTTTAAGTGACCAAGAGTCCTGTAAAATGACAGAGGAAAGTATTTGATGTGTGCCTTGACTCTGATTCTTTTCTTGCAGGTATTGAATAAAATATGCTGTTATCAATAGGAATGCTGATGTTGTCTGCCACTCAGATATACACTATTGTGACTGTGCAGTTGTTTGCCTTCCTGAATCTTTTACCTGTGGAGGCAGATATTTTAGCAGTAAGTATAATAATACTTTTCTACATGGATGAAATATCTATGATATTGAATTATCTCTTCAACTGTTCCATTAATGAATCAGTTGATACTATTCTGTAAAAACTTTTTGAAGAAAAAATACACAGAAACAATGCAGAAGGATAATCGCTTTATCATGGCACTGATGTGATCATTTTATTGTGAAATTTTAAACTTTTTACTGTAAGCACAATTTCCCTTTCCCCTCTTTTCTCTGTCACCAAGTCTGAGCTTCCTCTTTTTATAAAAACCTAACTCATTCTTGCTTCTTCCTCTCTTAGAAAAATTACTTAAAAGGAAACAAACAACTCACCCCAACCTCAAAAAAGAAAAACAGAGCACTTTGGAAATAATAGTTGGGGTTCTTTTCCTATTTAAGCTTTGTGTGTAGTATTCTAAAACAATACTGTATAAAAATGAAGTGTGTTTTATTCTTAGATATTTGGAAGTTGCAGATTTATTCTGAGAATATCTTGAAGTAAGAAACTAAGAGATGAACTAGATACTAAACTGCTGTACAAAGGAGCCAGTGGAATGCTTAAAAGATGCTCAGAAGAGGGAATGTTTGCATTGTGTCACATGGAATTGCTGGTGCACAGATCACTTACAGTCTTGAGAGATTTCACCATTTAATGATTAACCATTTGTTAGCAAAACTCTGGCCAAAGTTTTGGGTTCCTACCAAGGAAAGAAGTTCTTCTTTTCCCTTTACATTTAGGAGTGATCTTATGCTTCTATGTTCTCATATAGTTGCAGCCTCAAAGGATCATGTCTATTTAAAGTGCTGTTATGTGAGACAGGATTGGTTATTTTTTTAAAAAGGGGTAAAAAGAAATAGGCTTGTGTCAAACTCCTGGCTGAAGCTGGGGCTTGTCAAGTGATTCAAGGGCAAACTGGCAGTAGCCTGAGCTCAGGACATTCTGAAGAAGGTGAATGGAAGATGGTGCACTGGTGCTCTCTGATGGAAGGTCAGGAGGAGAGATTGTGTGGGGCACATTGGTTACATAGAATAAAGAAACTTCTTTGAAATTTGGCTCCATTCCTACCTCTTTCCCCTCAAAGTCTGTGGGAAGAAAGCTCTTTCCAAACATTGCTCCTTTGGAAGACTTCAGCTAAATCACGGCAGTGTTTTTCTCTGAACTGTAGTTTGAACTCCCCTGTCCAAGCCTGGCTGGTTGGAAACATCCCTCTGAAACAAACAGGATCCTTACTTGGCTGTTCTGTGTGACAGTTGGATGATACGATGAATAGACAAACATTTCTGACTCACCAAGCTGTTTAATAAAACAACTGATGCATGTTCAAGTCTGTTAACTGTAGACTTCACCACTTTTGCAGGAAACCTTTTTTTTTAATTAAAAAATGTGCCATAAATACACAGTATTTTTTTCTGTTTGAATTCTGTGTTGGTTTGGCATGTTATACAGCCAGAGAAGATGAACTAAGAAAGGAGAAACAAAGCTTGCACGTATTTAGGGCCTTTTACAGTATTCCTCTATCTTAAAATTAAAACTCATAGTTATTATAAAACAAAACTAGAGATACTTGTCAGCGACTATTCTGAATGTATGGTAGGGAATTGGGAAGGGATGGCATATGGAGGCTACAGTAAAGCAACTCTTAAAAGTTTGCTTTCCCTGTACACAGATGAATTCAGAGCAAAACTACCATCCATCCACTACCATCCAAAGAAAACTCCACATCCAAGTGTCCCCGCTCTTCAGATTTTTGCTTGCTTGGTTTGTTTGTAGTTTCTGCTGTGCACATATGATAGTATTTGAAATTTATACAGTAGAAAGAACGATTTGTCATGTAAATAGTTCAACAAAATATGTATTACTTACTATCTTGTTTTGACAGCTAGATAAGAAAAGAATGATTTTAACATGTGAGTAGAAGACAGGTGGAATCAGCAGTTTTGTGATTTCATTGACATGGTCACAAGATGTCCTATGTCTGATAAATACTTTAATCTAAAAAAATACACAGTGATATTTGGTTTTGTTTATACTTGTTAACTATTTGTCTTGTTGCAAACCTAATTTTTTTAAAAAAATTATTTCTCTTAGTATAACCTTGAAAATGGAACCCAGACATTTGATGATCTACCTGCTAGATTTGGCTACAGACTGCCAGCAGAAGGCTTGAAGGTAAAAAACCCATATGTGTGTGTGTATATATATATATATGTAGTGCTTTTTTAAGCTGAGCTAAAGTTTATTTTCTTCCTGTGTCTGGTATGGAGCTGTGTTTTGGCTTTGTGCTGAGCACAGGGTTGGTTTACAGAGGTGATTTTGTTGCTCCTGGGCAGTGCCCCCACAGCCAAGGCCTGTTTGCTCCCACCTGCTGCCGTGCTGGTGAGGAAGGTGGGAGTGCATGGCAGGCTGGGAGGAGGCACAGCCAGGACAGAGGAGCCAAAATGATCAAAGGGCTATTGCAGACCCTGTGGCATCATGCTCAGTATATGAACTGGGGGCAAGAAAGAGAAAGGCTTTTTGAGCATGGTGTTTGTCTTCCTAAGTCACTGCTGTGTGTGATGGGGCCCTGCAACACCTGCCTGCCTATGGAGGAAGCCAATTCGTTCTTTATTTTCCTTGGCTTGTGTGTGTGGCTTTTGCTTTTCTTATTACCCTGTCTCTATCTGGACCCACAGGTTCTTTAGCTTCTACCCTTCCAATTCCCTCCCTGATGCTGTGGGTGGGGGAGTGAGTGAGTGAGCAGCTGCAAGGGGCTTGAGGGCTGGGTGGGGTAAAACCCCCACAATCCTTTTTGGCACTCAGTGTGAGGCACAAAGGGTTCGAGATAATGACAGATTTGATTGGGAAGTGCTAGATTGAATTTGAATGTTGAATATGTTTAAAGAGAACTGTATCTGCTGAGCATTTCCTCTGCAAGATAAAAAAGATAAAAATTAAAGGAATGTAGTGCAAAGGAAAAATAAAGACAGAAATTATTAATCAACTGCTCAAATAAAACAAATAAGCAAAGGATCTGATGTTGCCTGTGAAAAGGCAGATTCTTTTGCAAAGAAGTGAAATTTGGTAATCTTTGTCTGCTTAAGGAGATTTTGCTAGAATTTTTATCAAATATATTAAAAATAGATAAATAATGGAAATCTTACTAAGAAGTTTGATAGACCACTGTTTTCTGTGTTTTGATGGCAATACTGATACATGATGTCAGTTGCCTTGCACTGGAATCAGCAGAAGACAGACTAAATTTTGTGTGATACAGTTTTTTGAAAAATCTGTTTGGAAGATTCACTGTCTCCCTACAGTCCGACATTGGGAAGCCCCTTCACACTGTGAAGGGGTGGCATGGCAAGGGAGATGCGTGTGGCCCAGGTTAATTATGCTCTATAAAGCAACTGTAGCTCAGTTTTTTGGGAAGTTACAGCTGCTGTTTGCTACTGTTGTTGCATTGCTGAAGCTCAGGGGCTGCAGCTCTGCAGTGGTGCCTGTGGGCTGTGCCCGGTGCTGGGCTCCAGGGCAGGGATTGTGATTGATCCTGTGCCCTCTCCTTACATGTTTTCCGTTCAGTTGCAGTCCACGCCCCGTAGCAGGTGAGAAGGCCCCCCATTCTCCCAGTGCCCCTTAAGGTGTGGGTTACACTCAAGCTCTTTTTTTTACTCTGTATCAATATTTGAGGAAAATGCAGATACACATATACATTTTTGTTACTTATCTGTTGGAGTGTCTTCTTGAAATGGCATCATGTTGGGTAGGGATGCTGGACCGTGACTTGAAAACTGGTCATAATAATATCAAGAGAAGGCACTAGGAAGTGCTGATCTATTGAAGTAGCAGAAAATATGCAGATGGCTTTTAATTATTTTTAAAATTTTTCTTAATCCCATCTTCATTGACATGGAAAAACGTATAAATATTATATCATATGGAATTGTAAAAGTCACCTAGTATTAGAGAAGACAGAAGTAAGATGTAAAGGTTTGCAAATGTTACTGGATCTGGAAAGGGAAAAATTGTATTGACTTCATGCAAAAGGATTAATATGCAAAAACTGTCCAAGATGGATATGGCCATGGGAATACAGGTTAGGCTTTATCAGTATTTTGTGCTGGATTAGAAATTCTGAAGACTTGATGTCTTCTGAAATACAGCCGCAAGAATGTCTTTTACAGCAGGATAAATACTTTTCATGTCTTTAGTGTGGTCAGTACACTCACTTGGAAGACAGGAAGATCTGTAGGTGGACTGAGTGAAACTAACAGAAGAGAGAGGAAGTTGAAAATAAAATGGGAAAGAACTGTGAGAGGTTAAATAAATGCATCTTCCTTAGACAGCAGTGATAAGGCGCATTTTGCTCTTTCTGGGTTCTGCTGAGGTAGTAGCTGTCCAGATATACTGGTGACAGTAGTAACTGGTGTGAAGGCTTTTATTCATAACTTTTATCTCTGTAATATAAGATAGAGGAGGTAGAAACTAAATTATTTAAAAATAAATTTCCTATGGTGATGTTAATGCTGTGGACTGGTGTCACAGGCCTGTTGCTTAGAAAAGTACATAAAAGCCAGGTGAGTATCCAGTTCAGTTCTAGTCTTCACATTCACGGAAGTAGTTGCTGAGATTATGCATTTTGGTGTGCTGTGCTGAGTTCAGCATCAAGGGGCAAGGTCTCTCTCTCTCTGGCTGCCTGACCTGAGGTGCTCTGCAGTGACAGGAACCGTTTGTTTCCTTTAGAGTCACGTTTGTACAAGTCAGTGTCAGTAAGTTTGTTCATTTTGGATAAAATGTATTTTCTGTTTCACTCTGGCAATTGAAACACTTGTGCATGAGAAAGGAGGTTGTGTCCGGTCATCCAGGCAATTTAGGGCTTGTGGGAAGTTCAGGCTTCCTTACCTTTTTTGCTGTGGCAGTGGCTACATGGAATCAGTCATGTGGCAGTGATTCATCTTGCTGTTCCCTTTGGACAATGTATGAGGGTTTATGACTGAGTTGTGTTTCCTTTTACAGCTTAGAATTCTTAAACAAAAATTTAGGCAGACCACCTTCCAAATTCTGGAGAAGGGGAGTTTGTATTTTATTTAACCCCATAGAGACCGTGAATAGCCCGTGTGGGCAGGAAGTTGTTTTATGTTTATTCTGTCTGTAAGCCTCTAGAGCCCCCAAAGCTGCCTCTGCAACGTTGTTAATGTTGCAGCGTTGAATGTAACCCCTATGCAAGGAAAAAAAAAGGAAAAAAAGCTGGTGATAAGGTGAAAGAGTGGACTGCTCTTTAATTCCATGTTGCCCTTTTAATCCCAAAGGGTAGTAAAGTACTGCAAGAATTCCTGTAACTCAGGAATTTCTGTGCAATTTCCCTCAAGCAAGCTTCATTTCCATGCCCAGTGAGTGTTATCATGGGGAGAAGGTATGTTAAAGCTGTGTAGTTGTTTACTGACTATATTGGGAATCAGAGGGTGATTAAGTGACCCAAGTAGTGAGCCAATTTAATACACCAGAAATAGATATAAGGAGCTTTGATTCTGACCTTTTTAACTCTTAGACAGCCCTGTGTCTTAATTAAGACAGATGTCATCACATGTGTAGAAATGATGGAGTTTTAGAACTGAATATTATACTAAAACTTTCTCTTTGTATTAAGATTTTAATTACTTTTTAAAAATGCTATGATATTTGTTACAATAGGATGAAATACTCTTTCAGATGTTGTGATTAAGATTTATTAGTAAGCAAGTTGTAAAAAACTATTTGTCAGATTCTACAGTAAGTGGCTGTAGACTGCTGACAGAAGGCTACCATCTCAGCACCTAAAAACTCAAAGATTGCTTCAAAGTTGATATTGCCAGAGTTTCCTACTTCTTGAAGCTTTCAGCTATAGCTTATTGAGTGATCTTTGCTTACCATAGCAAACCAACTGTTTCGTATGCTAGGTCAGTCATATAGATGGAACTTTGCTTGTGTTCTGTTGTTAATTGGCGAGTGCTGAGTTTGTGTTGGTGTTTCTTAGGCCATTGTATTTGTGGTTTCCTGTATTAGTCTCATATGTCCTCGAACAATAGTTACACTATATTAATGTAATATATGCTGTCTTTTTTTTTTCTTGAATTACACTGCAGAGTCTCAGTATGATGGGATTAGAAAAACTGTATTTTCTTCTAAACTTTCTAATTAGTTACAGATATAAAAATTCTGATAAATGAAAATATGTAGTCAGGGAAGTAGCAGAAATCTTACTATGGTATAGGACTGAGCTGATAATAACAATTTTTTTAGCTATTGTATGAAAATGTGACATTTTCTTTCCATATACTTGACTACTGACCCTTTTGTTAAAAAGAAATGAAACTTCTTTTTCTGCTCCTGTTTTCTAGGGATTTCTAATAAATTCCAAACCAGAGAATGCATGTGAACCTATAGCCCCACCTCCACTGAGAGACAACTCCTCTGGTGCTTTTATTGTGTTAATCCGAAGGCTGGAGTGCAACTTTGATGTCAAGGTAAGATGTGATTTTCCCCCCACCCTCTGTTTCAAAGAGTTTATTGGTGCTTCAGAAAAAATTCTATAGCTAACAGTGGAATAGATATGGATATGAAGGGAAGGGAGAATTTTATTGTCTCCAGACAGATAAACCAGAGCTCACCAAGTCCAACCAATGGCTTACCTGTGACTAAACACCATTATGTGAACTACACCAGAGCACTGAGTGCCATGACCAGGCTTTTGTTAAACACCTCCAGGGATGGAGACTCTACCATCTCCAATGTTTTATCACCCTTTCTGTGAAGAAAGTCTTCCTGATGTCCAACCTCAATTTCCCTGGCACAGCTTTAGATTATGTCCCCTTGTCTTACTGATGGTTGCCTGGGACAAGAGCCCTATTCCCACCTGGCTGAACCTTCCTGTTGGAGCTGTGGAGAGTGAGAAGGTCACCCATGAGCCTCCTTTTCTCCAGGCTGAGCCCCCAAGCTCCTTCAGCCACTCCTTGTGCTTTAGACCCTGCCCCAGCTCTATTCCCTTCTCTGAACATCTAAATGTCATTTACATGGACCTTGGGTTTTCCTTGTATTGATGAAAAGGTGAGTCTATATTAGAAATGTAATTGGTACACAGGATGTTAATAGTTTTGTACCTATAGTTATAATTTTGCACTTTTCCATGAGAGAGCTTCTTATACCTGGGCTTTCAAGTGAGATATTCCACATCTCTAAAGCACAGAAAAGATAGTACTCATCTGACTTGATGAACTCTCAAGTGGTGATATCTAGATTACCAAAGTGAGTTAGTGCCTTTATTTTCAATTATGATTAAATATTTTTAACTATTTGTAGAAAGTTTTTAATTCTGTTTTTGATATATATATATGTAGTCTGTGTGAAGACAATATTAAAATGGCTTTCTGAAGAAATTTTTACCTGAGTATAAAAATTTTTATATGATTTTGCTTTGAAAGGTGACACATGGTTTATAGGTGCAAATTATGTCCATGTTAATCACTTTGTGGGAGTGCATCTTATCTCAGAAAGCACAGACAGGCTACTGTGTTTGGAAGCAATAGTCTTTCCAGTAAGCATTTTGTGTGGCTTACAGGTGTTAAATGCCCAGAGAGCCGGATACAAGGCAGCCATAGTTCACAATGTTGATTCTGATGACCTCATAAGCATGGGATCCAACGACAGTAAGTACAGGTATCACTTCTTCTCTCCTGTTTGAATATCATCTCACCCACTGGAAACAGCAGCACCACCAAAAAAACAACAAGAACATCAACAACAAAACCACCACCACAAACGAACAAAAACCAAAACCAAACTAAACAAAAAACCCAGATAAATCCTCTTGCTTTTAAGATATAATAACAGGAAATTTTGTGTAAGAACAAATACATTGACTTGTACCTTCTCTGAACGTTTCTTTTGGTTTTCCTTCAAATTTCAGTTCAAGTGTTCTGGGCTAGATTTATATTACTTATGTGGAAAATAGCTGATGTATTCTTAGTTAAGTGGAAAAGTAGAAAATGTGCATTTGGAAGGAAAGCAAACTTTATAATATGACATTTTAGTATTTAGAATCATAGAACCATTTAGGTTGGAAAGGACTTTGGATCATGAAGTTCACCTGTGATAGTCATTCCAGTTTGTTGATGCACTGTTGGATGCATCTTCCTGTTCCTCTGGACAAATGGATTCTAGCATATCACCTGCACTAATTTTCAGTTGGAAAGAGAGTATTTAGAGACCAGTGCACCATTTACCATTCTTGTGTTACTGTTCCAGTTTTAACCTTCATGAAGTGGATATGTTTAGAACATCTTGAAATCTAGTCAGAGTGCTAGTTTTGTTCTGTGGTATGTGCTTTGTGTTTCTAGTGCTGTTACTGCTTTCCTTGTGGCATTTATTTTGTTCAGTTTTCAACCTGTTCAATATGGAACAAGAAAATAAATAAGAGGAAAATAAATTCTTTTTCAGTGGAAATGCCATTGAGTAAACTAGGAGTGAACTTTGACAAACTACATGGGAGCTGAGTAGTCTGGGCAGTTATGTGAAAGTGGGTTAAATGAATTCTCAACCCATGTGAATCTTATTTTCAGGTTTCACTGAGTAACCAAAATGTAGAACAAGTTCCCAACACACACAGACCTCATAGAGTGAGCTGACGTTCAGCCACGTGTGCTTTTGCCTTGGGGAACCTGACTGCTTTGAGATGGACTAAACTCAGGTTACTTTGAGCTTTAAATGTGAAGTATTAGTGGGCAAATCGATACAATGTGAAGCTGAAGGTTTGCTAGAATATGTGACTTATCTTTTGATAACTTTTCCTTTATTTCTGCCTTCACTGGTAGACAGAGAAGACAACAATTCATCCAGTTTCTTGAGACTGAAATATGTTTTGATTTTCTTCTTTCTTCTTTCTGACCTTATCTAGCCACAGTTGTTTCCAGTATGTTTATTTATGTTTGGGGTGAAAAGGAGGGAAGACAGATTAATTAAAACTTATAGAACCAGTTCACAAAATCATGTAAGTTGCCCGAAATTCTGGAAATCAATGGAGCTATGTGACTTGCTTGAATCTCTGAGTGAAGAATGGTATTCTAGTTAAAATTATGATCCGGTTTTGTCAACATATTTTGGTTTTAGGCTGCCTTTATCCCATTAGGAATTTAAATTTTTCTACCTGCAATAAATTCCCTAGAAATTGTGTAGGAAAAATAATAGTACTTATATGAAGTAAAGCTGTAACATGCATGTGCGTTGGGCTGGATGTCACTGTGCTAGAATATCTTCCTGTTGTGATAGTCTCATAATGTTCAGGTTTTGTATCTTGAGTACCCATAGATTGTCCACATAATAATACTTTTACTTTCCTACTTTTTCCTACAGTTGAGATTTTAAAGAAGATTGACATTCCTTCTGTCTTTATTGGTGAGACATCAGCTAATTCTCTTAAAGAGGAGTTTACTTATGAAAAAGGGTAGGTTAACTCACATGCAGCTGTGTACTCCTTGCATTAAATTGTTGTCTCTTTGGAATATTTATGGCTTTAAAGTAGGATGCTGTGATGACAGAGGTTATAGGTGTTTCAGGTGAAGTCTTATGGCTGAGAGCAACCTGTAATGCTTTAGTGAATATTAATTTCACTGTATGTTTTGATAGTCATGTTACTTTCTTTTCATTCTGCTGCCAAAGCAGCTATGAGGTGGTTTTCCTGGTTTCTCTAGATTTGATTGAGGTCAGTAAATAGTTTTAACTCAAAAAATGTTCTAAGACACAGTGTTTTATACTTTTATTTAATTATCTTTACATTGTGTGGGTATGGACTGAATTTTCTGTCTTGCTGTGCACAGGTAGGGTTCCTGTAGGGTTCCTGTGTCTTGTGTGACAATCTTTTTAAAAAATTTTTTATTGTATTTGCTCGTCAGCTTGTTCATTAAGTTCTCATTAATTTAGAAGGTGTTATCTCTTCCTCTCCACAGTGGCCATGTTGTGTTAATCCCAGAGTTCAGTCTTCCTTTGGAGTACTACTTAATCCCTTTCCTAATAATAGTAGGGATCTGTCTTATTCTCATCGTCATATTTATGGTAAGTTTCTTCTTTTAATAATACTTTTTTCTTTCAAATCATCAGGGAGCTGTCGCACACTGAAGTTAAAGGAAGAGTCAAACTGTGTGTACTGCATATATCTGTACCATGCTTACATGTAATCCTTTAGTTTATCAATAAAACAAACAGGTGCAGGATTTTGTCAGAGGGATATCAGGAGCCTTTTGGATGTTCTCCTTAGCGTGTAACTGCTAGTAGGAATTGTCCTCACTGCACTCTTAACTCCACACGTGCTTGTTTTTTGGCCCCGTTCAGAGTGACCTTGTGCTCTTGTACACTGAGAGCATATCCTGCCTTACCAAACTTAATACTCATTAGTGCCACTGCTCCTGGGTGCAGGGCTCACTGTTTTGTACTGCACTCAGGTGTAGCTATGAGTGTGTGAGCACTGGGCCTCACAGCACAGAGCACTGATCTCAGCACGTGCATTGCTGTAGGGGTTCTCAGCTGGGACATCTCTCCTTGAAATGGGAAGGTAGCATAGTTACATATTTCGGGATACTCAGCATCCCATTTTTTTTGTAATCTGTGCCAAAATTATTATTTTACCTTCTAATAAAAAGCAAGTAATGCATCAACTGTTGTATAAACACTTAAAATATTTTTCTGCATTAGTACTTTTTGCACTGGAAGTTACATATTTCATTGGCAATCCCCAGCATGTTTGGCACAATTGCAATTGCAGCAGCTCTGAAAACAAAGCAGAATGATCACCTAAAGATGAATTTCTTTTTAGCAAAGTTTTTGCTACCTTCTTTTACAGTGTCCTTCTGTACAAAACCACCCCAGGAAAGCTAATTGTGTACACAGGGCGGTGGGTGAGCTGTGGGAAGGGTCAGGCTGAGGCAGTTGCAGCAAAGGGCTGACACCTGGCTGGTGGCTGGGCTGCAGTGGTGCTCATCAGGGGTCAGTGTTATGGCCAGGTCTCTGCTGTGGTGTTGTCAGCAACCAATACCGAGGAGTTGAATACACACTGAGTAAATATGCCAAGGATACTAAACTAGGAGATACTGATTCCCTTGCATATAGAGAGGTCTTCACAGAGACAGCTCAACAGACTAGAGCACTGGACAATTAATTGGTGCAGTGAAATTGATTTCAGGGAGGTTCCAGGTTGGATTTCCTCATTCTTTCCTGATTCTGTCCCTGCTTCTTTAAGACAATCTTGTTTTTAATTAGGAGATTTACATGAGACTCTGATTGTCACTAAGGAACTGCATTACAGCAGAAAAACTGCAGTTTGTGCATACAGTTTATTGTTTAGTTGTGGTGAAAGAGCCTGAATGAACAGTTTAGATTCAAATATCCTTTGTTCATTTCTTTGCTTGTCATCATATTTGAAAAACTGTCATATCACAGGTGCTAAATTTAGAAATTGAACAGAAATAGCATCTGGGACTATGAAGAAAATTGAAACAAAATTTTTATTACAGTTATTTGGAGAGCTTTGTATTACTAGTTATTTAGTTGTTTTTTTTTAACTGAGTGATCTTAGTATGGCATAGTATAACATGTAACAATAACTCAAAGTAAACCCTTTACTCCTCAACCTACTCTTTTAGCTAATATTGAAACAGTTCTGATGAATGTGGGAATAATTCTCTAAAAGACCTGTAATAATCTAAATCTGTAAGGAAAACTGTTCAAACTTACTGAATTGTGTTTTGCTCTGCAGTATACTTCCTGCTTTTTACAGGCCTCAGTAGAGGATTGCAGCAATGGCCATTATTTTATGTAGGATACATACCTTTTTGTTTCTCTTTCCTCTCAAAAAAACCCTTGTGTACTCTCAGTTCCAAGTGCCATGTTCATGGAGAACAGCCTTTGGGCTTGTGTGGCTTCATCCTTGTGTTCAGCCAAGGAAAGAAGTTATTCTGTGTTAGCTGGGGTTCCTTTTCGACCAAAATACTGCAAAGCTTCATAAATCAAAACTTCTGTTGTTCTTTTATTGGTGTAACTTACTGGTCATGTTATCTTGTCTGTTTCCAGATAACAAAATTTGTTCAGGACAGACACAGAGCAAGAAGGAATCGGCTTAGGAAGGATCAGCTTAAGAAACTTCCTGTACATAAGTTTAAGAAAGGCAAGTGGATCATTCTTTGTCTAACTCACTGGATCATATTGTTTTTAACTCCAGAAACCTTGTAAATCAAAGGGGTATTAAGTTTCAGAGATAATTTTGAGTACACTTGAAATAGGTAGAAGAATTTTGAGTGAAAGCATACAAAACGTTTATCTTGGCCCTGTTCTCACTGAAATAGAGGAGTTCTAA
Organism: Zonotrichia leucophrys gambelii; assembly: GCF_028769735.1. Classification (NCBI taxonomy): domain Eukaryota; kingdom Metazoa; phylum Chordata; class Aves; order Passeriformes; family Passerellidae; genus Zonotrichia; species Zonotrichia leucophrys. The sequence goes on along the minus strand of NC_088179.1, from coordinate 25,325,038 downwards.
CACTTCCTTAATGGGAGCAGAGAAGGCTGTGGCTGAGCATTAAAACATTGCTTAAAAAAAAAAATCAGTGCAGAAATTGCATGCAAGTTCCCAAGCCCATGTGCATGTCAGGAGGGTCTGCTGCAAGGCCTTTAAAGTTAAACTAATTCTCAATTGCATGGTGTAGGAGATGAATATGATGTGTGTGCCATTTGTCTGGATGAATATGAGGATGGAGACAAGCTCAGGATCCTTCCGTGCTCTCATGGTAAGCAACTGTGTTTTAAGTTTGAATTTAGATTAAAAAGAGCTTTCCAAAACACTGTCCAAAACCTACAGTGCATATGTTTAGTAAGTGATTTATAAATCCCATTTTGCCTATATGCAAGCTAAAAAGCTAGCATTCCCACTTTGCATTTTCCTTGGATATACACATAAAAGAAAATTGGGACTAGATGCTGTCCCCTAAATATCAATATTTATTGTAATACTTTTACATTTAAATAAATAGGCCTTCACTTTCCCCAAGAAAAATAAACCACAAAACCTAACTACGCTCTTGGTGACTTAGAGGTGCAGCTGAAGGGATGGGTCTGTCCTGGAGTCTGCAGCCATGCCTCCACTGCCTGACTGCACTTGGAAGTCAGTTAGTGAAATATTTTCCCTGTCACAGTCTTTCTCCAGTCCAGCCCAGTGCAGATGTGTTACAGCTTTCTATACACAGCCAGCACAGCAGGTGACAGGCTGAGCTTTTACAACCTCAGTCATAAAACCAATTTCAGACTAGGCTGACAAACAAGGATTTCTCAGAAGAGAAAGAACAAGTCCATGGTATCTCTCCACGTGGGGGACTGCAGAGGTAACCTAACTTGAACACCACCAACCCCCAGCACCAGTCGTGTGTATAACATGTTTCCAGTGTGCTTGACCAGGTACTAAACATGGTGTTGCTGGCCCATGTAAATACAAGCTCTTTGCCAAGTAAAAGTCTATCTTACCAAGAAGAGCTGAATTTTTAATACCATAAGTAAGACAAATACTTGTTTTTAAACACAGCCAGTCTAGTTGCAGTGCCAGTTACAGACCTAATTTAAGATCCACAAAATCACGCAGTAATGTCTTGTAATAATGAAGTGTGTTGATACATGTTGATGTGGAGGTGAGAGGATGATGTGGGGATGATGATGATGGGCATGCCTGCTGCTAAGTGGATGGAATTGCTCAAAAATCTTTAAGGTTTGTCATCAGATGTGGCCTGTTGTACTACTGCTGTCATTCACTCAGTAAAAAACAGGTATCCATTGCATATACCCAAGTGACTCAGATCCTAAGCCATCAGGTGTTTTGAACAGGCTACATGCCAACAAATTTGGCACTAGAGTTCTGTGTGTGAGTTACGTTCTAAAATTCTCCAGTGTCACTCAGCAGAAATGGTTTAGCAGATTTCCCTGTCCTTTTCACTATTATAATGATGTCCTTGTATTTTATTTTCTAACAGCGTATCACTGCAAGTGTGTGGACCCGTGGCTGACAAAAACAAAAAAAACCTGTCCTGTGTGTAAGCAGAAAGTGGTCCCTTCCCAGGGGGACTCTGACTCGGAGACAGACAGCAGCCAGGAGGAGAATGAAGTGTCTGAGAACACTCCTCTGCTCAGGCCTCTGGCCTCGGTCAGCACACAGTCCTTCGGGGCTCTGTCAGAGTCCCATTCCCATCAGAACATGACCGAGTCCTCGGAGTATGAGGAGGATGACAATGACAATGTTGATAGCAGTGATGCGGAAAATGGGATGAATGAAGAAAGTGTAGTGGTTCAGCTGCAGCCCAGTGAGGACAGGGAGTACAGAGTGGCAAACACTGTCTGAGACTACTAATGACCCATAGGTGTATGAACAAAAGGGTTCTTGAGGCTATTTACAAACCTTTGCATAGGGAATCTCTTTTAATCTGTAATCCATTTGGTTTCTTTGATAGGAGCAGCAGTTCATGTAGTAGTACTCTGGTTAAATCATTACAGGTAGATTATTTTTGATTCAGGTATTCAGTCACACATTCTGTCTTCTCAAAACCAACAGTTAAACTGGACTTCACAATGCTAATGAATAATGTTAATAGTTTATATCAATTGAAATATCGCAGAGACTGTCTCCTGTTGAAATGGGATTTCTCTGGAAGTACTTTTATTTCCATTTTGTAGCTACAACTGGGTCATCCTGAGAGCAATATTTATTATATGTAGATATGTGTTACCCCTTAGGCCCAACAAAAACTGTATTTGCATGTTTGTATAGTTTTCCTAAAAATTGTCACCACTGCTGAAAGGAAAAAGTAGAACAGACCAATATTCTATGTGCTGGTATGTTAAAGCAGAAGAAATTCCACTTTTATCTCAACACAGTGATTCCAAATGATCCTTTGGAGTTTGCCATGGTAGCTGAGTTTAAGCAGTTCTATTGGGCAATTCCCAGGATGAGGAAACTTAGAGTATATGTTTAGTTTTGAGCAATTCACAAGGTCAGGTCCACCATAAGCACATTATTATCCCTCCTTGCTGCTACTACCTTGTGTGGTTTCCAGTGAGGAGGTGGGAGCTGGCAGATAACCAAGACAGAGGTTTTGTTCCACACAGAAAAAAAAGTTTAGGGTAAGTAATATATTGATCCTTGGCTCATATACCTCTTACTAAGAGCATTTTATGCTGCATTAGTCTGCTAAACTGTATATAAAAAAATGTTCTTTTCAAATACCTGATTTGAAGACAAGTGCTTACACCAGTCTCACAGAACTCAGTACTTACCAGTGTATCACAAAAAAAGGTAGATTCTATATAATACCTCTGTAACTATGTAGAAAGTAAAACCATGCATATACTCAAATGGAGATTTTTTTATATGGCCTTGACTAAGGAAAGCTTGAAAGAATGTTAATAAACATGTTTTCCACTTTAAATATCAAAAGGACTTTATTGAACTTTTGCATCACTTGAGGCCTTGAGTACTCACCTCCATTACTGAGGCTGAAGTGCTTTTGGAGATGTGTAACGTGGAACTATTGGGAGCCCAAGCAGATGTTTCCTACATCGTACTGTGAATCACAGTACAAGGGGTTGCACTGACCAGTGCTATGTGCAGGGGTCTTAGTTATGCAGAAAACCTTCATTTTTGTTCACTTGTAGCTTGAGGAGGAGTTTGGACTGGCCAGAGTCTGTAGTTTGCCTGGGGGAGTGTGAAGGAGGAGCAGGGTGCTCTGAACAATTCCTACCCAGCTGGCAGCACCTGCAGCACCACAGCCCAGTGCCAGAACCCTGGACAAGCGATGGCAGGTGAGGCTCCCAGATGGGGTTTCTGACCTTACTCTATGCAGCCACATATTCTGCACTGCAGATCTGTTTTCTGGGCCTGGCTGAGAGCAGGGAAAGTTTATTTTGCACGATAAGGCACAGCAGAAGGATAATAACAAAAGGATGATTCATCTCCAAACCACTGCTGCCAGCAGCCATGGGGTAATGACAGCCAGTGCAGTGGTATATTTTCACAAGGCAAAATACCCCTTCACCGTGCATATGTCTAGGTGAGTCCAAATGGGAAAATGGTTTCTGAAAATGCAATTACTACCCTGAAATATTTTTCTTAAAACAGGTCCCTGCTGTTGCTGTGAGTGCATATGATTATTCATTATTGTATTCCAGGAACGGTCCCCAAAATCTGAAGAGTTCCAGAACCACAAACTGACCTAAACTTTTTACTATGCTCTTATGTAATTCTAGTGCCTGCAGTCAGTTGCAGACAGTTATGCTAGGAAAATTCACCAACAAATGCATTTGAAAAAGTAATTTGAACAACACCTAATTCTTAACCAAACAGAAGGAAACAGGTGACAAAGACCTCAAGAGAGGGAAGTTGGTCAGAAAGGAACAATGTCACACTGAGGAATGTGATGACAAGTACCTGGTGTGTGCTGCCAGCAGCTGCTCTGCCTCTGGGGTGCTGCTATAGTCAATTCCATCCACTCTGGCCTTACCATAGAATCAGCTCTGGGAATACAATATCCTCATTCCTCTTAACTAGGGAGAAACAAGGTTCTGCCATCAAAAGGTGAGTACAACTTTGTGTTCAGACACTGGGCACGGCTTCACATGTGTTTTAAGAGGGAAGCAGATTTGCATCCTCTGTACCAGTTACTACTGAAAGGGATTTGCTCTGTGCTCTGAGTGCGTTGGTCTGCTCTAACTTTGGCCCTGGGAGATCCAGTTCAGACACAAGAGCCACTTGGCAGTGGGAGAATATGAGCACTATATATAGGAAGGTTTTAGTCAGACCCAGGTCTAGTGCCAAACAGAGGAGCAGGTGCAGCTGACACCAGTTATGAAGGTGTGGGGGAAGGAGGGGAGAACAAAGGTCCTGTCCAGAAGCACCTGACTAGTTTGAGGGCCCAGGAAGGCAAATTCACCTCCCATGATTGGGGTTCAGTGGTCCTCCCATCCCACAAGCTCCAGGGTTCACCATCACATCCCCTTGGGTCTGTATTTTTAGGAGTTCTCAGCAGAAGTAACTAATACAGGTGCAATCCTTTAAGGTAAGGGAGACCTTACATCTGCCCTTGTCTGGGTGAGGGGAGCACATTCCCACCCTGGCTGTACTGGCCTGGGCAGGCCACCACGCTCCTGTGCCACGTCCAACGTCACACTGCCTTCAGCTTGTTTAGGAATGATGTATTGGGCATTCAGAGGGCAGGGGAGCCCCACACCAGAGAGCTGGATAAACGTGGAATTAAGAGATGAGAAATCATCTCCTAATTTAAGATCTGCCCCAAAGACTGCCTGGCTTTTGACAAAAGTCATAATAACACACGACTTATATCATACTGCTGTTGTCCTGCCAAACTTAAAACTGCACTTAGACTTCCTGCTAGCGGAGCCAGCCATGAACTGAAGGCCTCAGAGGATTTCCTGGGTGTGAGGCAGAAAAATTACCAACAGTCTGATTTTGGTTGGAATAAATTTATTTCATCTGTCTGTAAACAAGGTGTTTTTAATAGTTATGGCATTTTTTGAAATGCATATTAAATCAGATGAGTTAGACTGTATCCCAGATGTAACAAAGTGCAGGGAAAGAAATGGACAAATCAGCAACAAGAATTTGTTTAAATCTGTACATTATCCACAAGGCCCAACAATAGAAGCAAATACTAGAATGTCCCTAAGGTAGTGCCAGTCAAAAGAAACCCTCAGAGTCAGTTAAAATCCATCTCACAATAGCAACAGTTCATTTTTTTTTTTTTAACAATAGTATGGCACAGAATACATATTAAAAAATTCATCACAAGACAGCCAAGTCAGTTATTCCAACCACTACCATCTCCCATTTATTCTTTAGTATACAGAGTTCTGCAGTTCTTGCAATGGACATACAGGTCAGAACAGTGCCTGAACTGAGTTTGGTTACAGACATTTTCAGATGACTCGTGCACAAGGCAGCTCACTCCATCATTTCTGCAGCAAGGGTGTGACAGGCCAGATGAAGATTTTTAAATTTGAAATGGTATTTTGACAGTTTAGCTTACAAACTACCGACCTTCATCCAAACAGTGGCTTCAGAGCAGCCAAACTCTGCACCACTAAGTGATCTGGCAGAAAGACTGAAGCCAGTCATAGCTCCCAGGGTAGCTGAAGGTGGCAGTTTTCCACAATGACATTGCAGTTTCATATTAAAAAACAAAAACACCACCCCCCACCCCCCGACCCCCAAGCTGCAAATTAAATTGGTCCTATGAGAAACTGAAACCAGACACACTCCAGCTGGTTATACCAGGCTAGCTAATGGCCACAGTGGCAGCCTTGCACAAGTCAACTACAGAACAGGAGCTGGCAAAAAAAAAAAAAAAAAAAGTGCCTGAGCTATTGTAATGATGGAATGTCTGGGGAGTCCTTAGGATGGTGGTTTAAGGTCATGGGAGGAAGTACATCTGTACCCTTTCATAGTTTTGTGATTGCACTTGTTAAGCAGTACAACCTTCAGACAACATCAAGAAAAAGTAAGAGACTTAAGCCTACAGTGAAGTGCAATGACAAAACTAATGTGACATTAATAGCTTTTGAGTGGCAAATTGGTTAAACAAACCAGGCACTATAAAAATGGGTGTAAGCAAACACATCGGTTTAAAAAACAGAAACAAAGAGAGGGACAGAAATGAAGATATGCACACACTTTTTTCCTCCCAACCGTGCTCTGTGAAAGGAAGACTAGTGAGCTGTGACTTGCTCAAAGTGCTGAAGAGGCATTGATCAAATTAGATTGTACAATCGGCACCTTGTTTAGTATCTCAGTTGGTTTAGCTGTCAATATCATACTAATTGCTAAGACGAAGCAGAGCCTACACTTGGCATGTTCCCCTCCCAAGTTTCAAGTTATCATGCATATCATCATCATGGTGGTGCCAGATGGGCTCGGTTACCTACAGTGGTTACAGAGATGAACAAGGGGGAACTGGAGTTATGACAGTAGGAAATGGGTAAATAAAAAAACACCAACTACCATCTACGGTCTGGTAGCACTGAGCACAAGCGGGTGGTGCTGCAGACAGCTGCTAGGTGGATGGGGAGAGGCTGCTCAGACATCAGACCTCCTCAGGTATAAAGCCAGTTCATATGCTTTCTTGTTGAGTGTCCCACCATGGACACCTTCCTTTCCCATGACTATAACCAATGCTGGAGTACACAAGGAAACAAAACAGAAATGAAAAGAATTAAAGGGAAAAAAAAATAACACCTTTCCCCACCAACAAAGGGATACAAAGGAGACACAGGTTCATACCCCATCACCCTGCATTGCTAGTAAAGTTTCCAGAATGTAAGGTTTAAAGCTCACCGCCAGGAAAATTTAATAGCAATCTTCCCCTAATACTTAACAGTCTGCCTAACAACTAGAACCCAGAGTCTCTCAAGTATTTTGCCATTGAGTATGCCTTCTTATTCAATCCGCCTCCATGGACCCCTTCTTTGCCCATTACAAAGACCAAGACTGAAAGAGAAAAGAAAAACAAGTTTTAAAAAGAGTGTGTTAGACATGGAAATAATGCAACTTTTATTCAGTGCAATAAACACCCTCAAATTCAAGATTTAGTATTTGAGTATTCAGCTAATTTAACAGTTTTGTTAAAACACAGATGTAGAAAAGGCTGGGAGAAAGTACAAGCTACCCTCAGGGATATTATCTAACTGTGGAAGCTTTAAGCCTGAGAAAAATGCCACCAGCTATCAAAACAGGATTACAATGCCTCTCACCATCGCTCAGCACCCAGCAAGGAAATCCTGGCAGCAGTTTAAACACCTGCAGGAGCGGGGGTACAGTGCATGTGCAAGCGTGACTGGAGAGTGGCAAAAGAAAATTCCCATTATCTGGAACCAGAGTAACTGCCCTGATGCTGGTAAAAAATCCCAAAGAGTGAGTTGGGCTGAGACTTTCCATGCAATAACACAGCTATAAACCACACTTTTTACAGAAGACAAAACACAGGGACAATTGTCATACTGAGGCTCTCCCCACTCCCCCAATTCCAGCAAGGTGTTCCAGATTATCTGCTAAAAGGAACACTGGAGGCTCACCAGCAAGAGCCACTGTGAGCTGCCATGAGATATCCCCAGCAGGGAGGGGGCACACGGAACACTGGGCTGCCACAGGCCAGGGACTGTTCACCAAGCCGGGAATGCTGCAGCCAGGCTACCTACACATGATCGTGCACTGGGGCCTCAGGCTGCGCCATGGAAGGTTTGGGTTGGACATCAGGAAAACTTCTGCACCAAAAGGGTTGCCCAGCCCTGGCACAGCTGCCCTGAGCAGTGGTTGAGTCCCCACCCCGGAGGGATTTAAAAGCCATGTGGTTGTGGCACTTGAGGACATGGGTTAGTGGTGGCCTTGGCAGCACTGCGAGAAGGGGTGGACTCCATGATCTTGGAGGGTTTTTTCCAACCTTAATGACTCTATGATTCTATCTCCATAGCAATTTATTCATAAAAGCTTAAGACAGTTCTCAGCTGTCATTTCACAAGTTAGAACTCCGCTTGCTTCACTTCAGTGCTGCCAACCCTCTTCCTGCATGCCTGTCCTGGGCTTTAGCCTACAGACATCTGCTCTGCCTTTGGTTTTACACCTATTAGCAAAAGTCTTGTCACTCATGAACCTGTTCCACAGCCAGCCCCAAAATGCTAGCCCAAGTGTTCCCAACATAAGGCACACCACTACTGGACATTATTTCATACCCCAGATGAGGGCCTGCCCCATAACACATTTTACTGGAAGTTAAATGAAGAGCACAAAGGAGCAGGTGTCTGAGAATGAAGCACATTTCTCAGTGGTACCAAACTGGACAGGCGTTTTCTGCCTGGACGGACTTTAGCAGGCTCAATAGGAAGTGCAAGAAAAGTTAATGTAGAACTTTTTAGTAGGAGCAGCTCATACATGAGATTCACATCTTTGCAGAATAAACTTTCCATCAAGCAATTTACAATGAGAAAGCTTACAGTCACTGCCTGTTATTAACAGACCCCTCCTGAGCTTCTGGTATGAAGTGATGGAATACCAGCTAAGCCTGCCTGGAACTGCAGCCTGCTTTTTCCTGCTTGTCACAGACCTGTGAACTACTGCACAGCCTGGTGCTGGGCTGGGATGCAGGTGGGAACAGGGATGAGTGTAATTCTCAGGCAGAACTCAGCTAGAGCACTGCCATCCACTCCCTTGCATCATTTCCCAAAATTAGCCATTAAATACAGGAGTTTGGTTCTCCTAATAGCTGGAGTCTATACTTAGGGTCACATTCCTAATTTAGCTATCTGAAGGTAGAGAAAAGGGTGCTTACCTCGTCCAGCTCTGCCTACAGCAACATTATATGTCGGCTCACCACCTTGACTCTTTGTCCTGATGTCCATTGTGCAGTCACCATCGACATACAGGCTATCTCTGATCACAGAGCACTTCTTTGCACCAAGGGTCAGACCATTGGTGAAGAAACCCTCTCGGTCTTTTCCTACAACCATATCTATTTCTCCTGGCTGTCAAAGGAAAGAGCTCAGAGTTAGCACGGAAGGATATATTGCTGTAATTTCTATTTAGAACCGGTCCCGTCTCGTGTGGAGAGGCCGAGGCCGTGATTTCCCCTCGCTACCCGCAGGAAGTGCTCCAGAACACAGGGCTTTGTTAGGCGCAGTCTGCGCTGCTCCGCGGTGGCTGCGCGCGGGGGAGCCTCAGCCTCGGCGATTCCGGGCCCGAGCCCGTTAAACGGCGCAGGGCGCCTGCCGGAGCCTGACCGCGGGCTGGCGCGGACTCTGCCCGCACCTGTCCCGGGAGATCAGCCCGGGGCCTGCCCGCGCCCGCGGCATCAGCCCGGCTGCGGCCCGCCCGCGGGGCCCGGGCCGCTCCCGCCGCCGCGGCCCCTCCGCCTGCCCTCGGGAAGGTCCCCGGGCCCGGAGCCTGGGGGTGCGGCGCGGGCCCGGCCGCACCGCGGCGGCCGCAAAGTGCAGCGTCACGGCGGGCCCGGCCCCCCGACCGCGGCCCAGGCGGCCCCGCTCCGCCTCGGCCGGGACCGGGCCCGCCGCGCCCGGGGCGGGGCCGCGTGGGGCCGGGGGAGCCGCGCCGGCCGCCGCGCACGGCCCTTCTCTCGGGGCGGCGGGGCCGCGGAGCCGGGCGGGCCGGGGGCGCGGGCGGGCAGGGCGGGGGAGCATCAATGGCAGAGCGCCATCTTGGCGGAGAAAACATGGAGCCGGCGGCGCGGCGGCGTCCGAGCCGCCTTCCTCCGCCGCCCGCCCCGCACCGGGCCCGCCGCCCGCACCCCCCGCCCCGGGCCGGCCGCCGCCCCCGCCCGCGGGACCGGCCCCGCGCCGCTCCCGACGCGCACAAAAAGGCGGCGCGAGCGGCCGGGCCCGCGCCCCCCGCCCGCAAGGTGCCCCCGTCCCCCGGCCGCGGCCCGTGGGCCCCGCTCCCGGCCCCGCTCCCGCCGGCCCCGCTCACCGTGATGCTCTGGAAGATGCCGCCGGCCGTGGCTGCCCAGACGTACTTGGCGTCGCAGTAGCCCACAATGGCGGCCTCCTGGCAGCAGCCATCGCACATCAGGTTGTCCACGTAGCTCTGCCAGCCGGCCATGATCGCGGGGCGGCGGGCGAGGGCGAGCGGGCAGCGGGCGGGCCGGGGGCGCGGGGCGGGCGGCGGTCCCGGCGGTGCGGCGGCGGAGCGGACCGAGCGCTGCGGCGGCGGCGGCGCGGCCCAGCCCAGCCCTGCGCTGCCGCGCCGGGGGCGGGGGGAGGAGGGGCGCGGCCGGCACCGCCCCCGCGGCCGGGGGGAGCGGGCCGGGGGCCGGGGCGGGGCTGCGGCCGGCGCCGGGACCGATGCCCGGTGCCCTGTGCTCGGTTGCTCGATGCCCGAGCCCGGGGCCGCTCGGCCACTGGAGATCGGTGCGGGCAGTCCCGGCACTGCTGCGGGGGCCGGCCCAGCCCGGCTCGGCCCGGTGGAATTGCGGAGCGGGCGGTGCGGGCCCCTCCCCGCGCCCGGCCGGGACCGCGCGGGGCAGAGCCGCGGCGGGGCCGGAGGTCCGTCCGGCCGCCGCGATGCCCGCACCGGAGGCCGGCAGCGGCCGGGATCGGTGAGTACCGGCGGTGGCGCCGTCCGGCCCCGGGGCTCAGGGAGAGGCGCTGCGCTGCGTGCCCGGCGGGCGAGCCCGGAGCGGGCACGGCCGCGGGGCAGAGCGGTGCCCGCTCCCGTGCACAGACGGAGTGTCCGGCGCCCCGTCCTGCCCGTGCCCCGCCGTGCCCTCGCGGCCCCTGGCAGTCGCTGCATTTGTGCTGTTTGTTGCATCTGCTGTAATCTCAGGTCTGCCTTCGCGCCCCTCGGAGAGGGCTTGAGCCCTGCCTGCCTCGCCCGTGCCCTTCATCCTCCCGGACCTCAGGGATGCGTCCCTGTCTCACACACCAGCATCTGCTACATTTTTTTTCTACAAGGGGTTGTAACTGGTGACTTTGTGGTTTATTGTTCCAGGTTCCACCAAGTCTCTATTGCAATAATTTAGTTCCACATTCTTTACAACACCCGAGGCTGGTGCCGTTGGTTTGGTGCACTGATTCTGGGCCATGGGCAGGAGGGCTTGGCTGCTCCAAGGCTGTCCTGGGTCACCGGAGTGTTCACCAGCACCTTAAGGGTGTGTTTCGTGGCAATTGTTCTGTTTCTCGTAACATTGAAACTGGTGGGGGCTCACCTTGAGCAGGGTGAGTTTGCTTTATTGGATGACTGTTGTGATTCCTGGGGCAGTGCAGACTGGGGGGATGTGGCCTGGCTGTCCATGTCAGTAGCTTTGTGGCTACAATTCAAGAAGTTAGATCTCATAGCTGAATATGCCAAGGCATAGTATACAATAAATTAATCTGCCTTTTCCTGACCTTTCCTTTACCTTTCCTTTTACCCTTCTTTACCTTAAGTCTCCAGGTATTTATTATGGATACACCTACAGCACACTTCAGGGTTCCATTGTCATTTAACAACCTAGTTCCGTTGTCATTGCATTGAGTGTTGTTTAGTACTAATCACTTGGAATACTAGATACTTGGAAAACAGCTCATCTGTATCTTTTACCTTAACTCCATAAGGGTTTCTTTTCTCTCTTTTGTTTTCACAGTGCCTTTACCCCTCTGAATTTGGACAGCCATCATCCATGTATACTAGAAATATTCTCATGTCACTGTCTCTACCAATGAGTTACAGTCCTTAAAGTTGCTTTTAGCTTTTAAAATAGCTAAAGCTTTTTGTGAAGCTTGACTTGCCTTCATCATCCTACCTCCAGAGATTCCTTCAATGGGAGGGAGAAAATGTTCTCTTCTGTCTGAGAGTGCCATTGAGGGTCGCTTCTCTGTTTACTCCTGGTCTGTAGGAGATCCCAGTTAAACATTCTTACTAGCACAAAATGAAATGTATCCATCTGAAATTAGTGGGAAGCTGATGAGCCCATTATTTTAGAGTTCAACCAAAATATGTTTGATTTTTTGTTGATTGTCTTCAAGTTGCAATAAGGATTCCAAATTGTGTTACTTTAATAAGTTGATTTAATGGATATAGAGACAGACATCTCGTGACCCAGGGGCAGGCCTTGAGGATTTTGGAGCTGCTTATTTGCTATGATTGCCCTTTTATTAATCATCATTATCCTTTGATTAATAAGAGGTGGGCTTCTCTTGGACGGCAGGCTGCTTGGTACAAGCATGCAGGTATCTCACACAAGAACCTGTGGGTTTCCAGGACTTTAGCCAAAGGCCCTCTTGCCTGAAGGGATCTCAGCCTCCAACACGTTTGTCCGTCCCTTGTGCCCAGTGAGCACCTGTGCCCTCCTGAGCGCTTGCAGCCCAGCCTGCAGGGCTGTTTGACAGAGGCAGAGACCCGAGCCTGGCCAGGCTCCGGGGAGGAGCTGCTGCTCCCACATCCAGAGCCACGCCAGGCTGCTGATCCAGGGCCTCTGTGACAGGTGTGTCACCTGCGTGTCACAGTGCAGAGGCACACCAGGCTGCTGTGTGCTGATCCAGGGCCTCTGTGACAGGTGTGTCACCTGCGTGTCACAGTGCAGAGCCACGCCAGGCTGCTGTGTGCTGATCCAGGGCCTCTGTGACAGGTGTGTCACCTGCGTGTCACAGTGCAGAGCCACGCCAGGCTGCTGATCCAGGGCCTCTGTGACAGGTGTGTCACCTGCGTGTCACAGTGCAGAGCCACGCCAGGCTGCTGTGTGCTGATCCAGGGCTTGGCCTCTGTGACAGGTGTGTCACCTGCGTGTCACAGTGCAGGGAGGGCCGGGTAAGATTTCTCCCTCCTCACAGGCAATACTACCTTTTAATAGCTGCACAGACCAGGTGATCAGTGGTGTGAGGGCTGTTTTGGTGTGTGGATTGTCTTAGCCATACAGGGAATACAGACATCTGTTTTGAATGATTTGAATTGGAAAGACCTGCATGGAAGTCTGGGATCTCCTTAACATAAATGGTTGGATCAGAGTAGAGGATTTCACGGCTTGGTAGCTCAGCTTCTAGTCGTGTTATTTGTGAACTAACTCTAGTAATATATTTAGAAAGTGAAGTCTAAATTGGGTTGCTATTATTTAATGTTTCAAAGCTACCAGGTAGGTTGTATAATTTGCAGATTCAGCAGTCACGAGTCATGTTTCTGAAAATCATGATTCTTTAATTTTATTTTCACTCTTAGGCGCCTCATTTGGTTGTGTGCTATATACAATTGTTACAATACTGTTTGTGTAGGCACTACTGCAGCAGCACCTTTGAGACTGCTGGGTTTAAGAAAATGAGGGTATGCTCTGTATGTTAAAGATTGTAAGAGCAGAGACCTTTAGGGTTGTTGGGGTTGTTTTTTAGGTTTTTTTTTGCTATAAGAGTTAAGTGGAATTTGAGACATTTCTGAAGCAAAATATTTATATATGTATAAAAATATCCTTGTTAAAATTGATAGATGTAGTAGGTAATTTTAACATCAGTGCTTAGACTCACATAGGAAATGGACTGCTTTTAAGCTATAGCCATATAGTAAATAGTTGTGAAATCATAATTTCTTGCATTTTAGTCTCTTCCTACATTTCACCTGATAGTTGTTCTTTCTGGAATTTAATTGCACACTACAGCCACAGCTTGGTAGGATTTTGTGCAGCTTGTAACAATTCCTTGTCTTTTACATCTGTTCAGAACTTTGTCTAAAATTGATGTTTGATCACATCTAAGAAAAAGAATAATTTGGAAGGATTCTAAAGTACTGGCTGTGCTTAACCAGAGTATACTCAGAATTTACAGCTTTGTGAGAAACTTGACTGCTTTTATATTGTTAACAGAAAAACTGAAATTGGCCAAAGACTTGGAGGAGGATTATATTTTGTGAGTAATGTAACTTGGGTTTTTCCATCAGGCCTTATAGCTACCAGCACTGCTGCTGTGCTTGCAAAGATGAGACAGCCAAAGGCAGGACTTCTCTCAATAGGATTGTTTAGGTTGGGAAAGCTCTCTGGGATAATTGAGTCCAACCATTATGATGTCACAGGTCTAACTGTCTTTGACCAAATTACTGTTTTTCACCATTTGAGATGACTGTAACCAGCACTTATGTACAGACGGGAGGGCAGTCAAGCAGCAGCAGAGTGCAGCTGGGCTCCCTTGTGGAGAAAGCCTTGCCAGGGGCCGCAGGGCCGTGCTCTGTGGCGGGGCGATGTGGCCGTGCCCTGTGGCCGTGCCCTGTGGCCGTGCCCCGTGGCCGTGCTCCGTGGCCGTGCTCCGTGGCCGTGCTCCGTGGCCGGGAGATGTGGCCGTGCCCCGTGGCCGTGCCCCGTGGCTGTGCCCTGCGGCCGTGCCCTGCGGCCGTGCCCTGCGGCCGTGCTCCGTGGCCGTGCTCCGTGGCCGTGCTCCGTGGCCGTGCCCTGTGGCCGTGCTCCGTGGCCGGGCCCTGTGGCCGTGCTCCGTGGCCGTGCCCTGTGGCCGTGCTCCGTGGCCGTGCCCTGCGGCCGTGCTCCGTGGCCGTGCTCCGTGGCCGTGCCCTGTGGCCGTGCTCCGTGGCCGTGCCCTGCGGCCGTGCCCTGCGGCCGTGCTCCGTGGCCGTGCCCTGCGGCCGTGCTCCGCGGCCGTGCCCTGTGGCCGGGCCCTGTGGCTGTGCCCACCCGGCGCTGCCCCGGTGCCTTCCCCTGCTGACCACGCCGGGCCCTGGCCTCTGTCTCTGCACCACACGTGCTTGTGGAAGGGCAGAGGGAAACAGCAATTCACAAGTGCTACGAGCCTGCGGATTCACTGCTTCTGGCGACAGCCGGGTGCAGTGTGTGTCAGCCTGGTGAGGGCCAGGCTGGGCAGGGTCCTTCCACAGCTACCCAGGGAGGGGACTTGGCCGAAACCCCAGTATTGAAGTTGGAGGGAGACGACCCACCTTGCGTTGGTCAGCATCGACTCCACTTTATTCATCAATCAGGCACCTTTTATAACAGTGTTAATTCACTTCATGCATATTGCAAAATCTGAGCTCCTGATAGGCTGTAGAGAAAACTTCAGCTCCTCCTTTTGTTTACAATACCTGAAGTTAGTTTACTGAAACCAAGATCAGTGTTCTCACCCTGATATGGAAGGTTCCCAAAACGTTCATCTCTATTCCCAGACTGACTGTCTGCTCCCAGTAGCAGCCAAGGACAGAACGGTTTGAGAATCTTGTTGTTTATATAGAAGGTGGCTGAGAACCTAATTATTTACAGGATCAAGCCTGGGAAAGGCTGCTTTTACAGCAGGCTTCTATATTTCTTTAAGGCACACTTGAACCAGGCTCTCCACACCCCAGGAAGCCGCCAAAGACTGGGATGAGTGTTAGCTAGAAACAAATTACAAAAATGGCATATTAATGTGTGGAAAGTGTGAAACTAGGTTTAAAAAATATGGTAATTCAAAATGCAACAATCATGAAGACCACAGTACAGGGTTTTATTGCACAGCTACTAGAGCTGTGCATGACGAAGGTCCTGTCCCATGACAGCACAATTGTGGCTGCACTGCAGACAGCCTTGTACAATGGCACTTAAACCATCCAGAAAGTTCTGAAAAAAAGGTGCTTTTCTGGTGTACCTTGCATTGTTTGGATCAATGGTTTAACTCCATGTTAACTCTCTATTATGAGAGTTTCATCTCCTTAGAGGATTTTGGCCTGGTATGTTTCACCAATAAGATAGCTCAGCAAAACCTTTGTTTTCCTATGTAAGACAGTTATGTAAGCAGTTCTGAGGGGGTTCCCTTGCTTATTCTTTATTTAACCATCAAGTTCAAATAGAACAAACCCACAATGTAACTCTGAAAATCAGACGCAGGAGTAGGGATATGGCTATGTCATATAAGAGCATGAAATTGCTTCTGTTTCAGTGGCTTCCAGAAGTACTTAAAATAGGAGGAAGGACATTTCTTTATGGTTTACAGACCAGCCAAAGCACTAAAAAAGATGTCTAAAGTCATGGAACTTTGCTCAACTTTAGGATTTTTAAGGTGAATTTTTTATCTTGCTGAAAAGAAACCTTATTCCTAGAAGTTGAAGTACATTGTATATAAATTCTTACTTGGAGAGGTAGTCTGTGGTTCATAGTGGTGTCTTTGGTGAGTCCCTATAGGAGTAACAAGTACAGAATTATGACACAGCTTTCTGTGCCTCGCAGTTACCAAGCAGTCAGACTTCTCAGTGTGCTTAGATCCTGCAGTATTTTGTTTTGCCCAAAGTCAAGCAAACAGAACCCAAATAGGTGACTGCTAACTGTTCAGTTATGAAATAAAGGGTACGAAACTCATTGTGAAATTCATTAAGTTTGTAGATAGCTTGATGCAGTCTTGAATAGGTGTAATCATACTCAGTCTAAGGTCTTTATGTTATTTTGCCCAAACTTGTGGTGACTCATCACATGCCTCTGGCTGTTGCAGTGAGTGAAAGGCTGTGGGGAGGTTAATCTTAAAAGTCAAAACTGAGGCTAAGAAATGCAATAAGAGGGTTGGAGAAGCACAAAGTTAGAGGGAGAGAAAGCAGAAAAGTGGAAAATGAAGCACAGTAAGCACAGGCTCTTGACAGTCATTTTTAAATGGATATTTGTGCAGTGTGGTTGAACAGGGACAGTTAACAATCTTACTGTGGTGTAAAGTCTGAACCTGTGACCTCTGTGCACGCTTCACTGACCACAACAAGAAGTGATAGGAGATGAAAGAGAACATGGAACTTTTCACAGGCTTCATCTGCTTGGTTTTTTCTCTGTCACAGTTGACTGGTAGAACAAATCTATCATTTTCAGAGCTGGTCTGCATGTTTTCACTGTGCTAGCATGCACCAAGAAGAAAACCCCGTTCTGGCTGTTGTGCTGTGTTGTGATGCATGGCAGGAGCACGGAGACCCTGTCCCCTGGGACACCATGCCAGGCAGCAGCTTTGTCCTGCAGTGTCTTGGTGACAGCCCTGACAGACGGTTCTGTTTTTGTGGCTCACAGTTACTGTAGGTGATTGTTTCTGCACCGCTTTCTGCTGCACGTTCAGTCACCCACATGATGCAGCTGGGGAGCTCTGGAGCTTTGTTCAGGGCATTAATTTCTTCATTCAACTTGCTTTCCCTGGTAAGATCTGTAAATGTGTTTGTCTGTGTGCGGTTTCCACCTCTGATCACAAATGATTTTGCTGTTAATGCTTGTTACTTGTTAAAAATCCAAAGGATTTTTGAATCACAGATACATAAATTTATCTATGATACACAATTTCTACCTAATACATTCACTGTCTTCAAAAGCATTTAATAATAATTCTGAAGTCTAAAAAGCCATATCTTCCCAGCAAAACCTTATACTAAATTTTTCTTTAGTCACAAAAAACTTGATCCTAGCTATAAGTAGCAGTCAACTTGCTTGATGTTAGCTCATCAAAGAAGAGTCAGTGTATATTTAATATTTAGAATATTTTGGTGTGAATTTTTGGTAGTTGAAGTACTGCTTAGTTTCATCATGAAGAGAACTATTTCTGCCATAGGTGTAGTGCTTTTCTCTCATTTGCATCCAGTCAAATAAATATCACATTTTTGGGGAACAAAGTATATGAAAATTGTTCTGCTCAGAGTTGTCTTTGTAATCTTAGAAAAACTGTATTCAGTCTGAAAGTGGAAGTCTAATACTGTGCAACTGGAGAGCAGCCACTCTGGTACGAGTGAAAGGAAACATGAAAAATATAAAAATGGGAGGAGTGGGGAAAAGTAGAAATGAAGAAAGGGGAAAAGAATGATGCAGTTCCATTTAGAAGGTTTTATCTTCTTTCAAAATAGCTCTCAAGAGACCATAAGTCATTCTGTCTCTCAGCTGAAGTGTTCACTGTGGAAGGGGAGCGTGTGGCCGGCTTGAGGAGCAGAGTCACTGCCATGGAGCTGGGGCAGCTCCTGCAGCCACGCTCGTGGGCATCCCCAGAGACCGGGGCGGCTTCAGGAGCTCTGATGTTGCTGTGCCCCTGCTTGGGTGGGCAGTGCCACACAGACAGTGCCTGTGGAGGAAACGTCGGGTCCCGGGCAGGGAGCTGTTTTGGAGCAGACGGATGAGCTATTGCTGTCAGCCTTTACACAGCTGTGAGCAGGGGCATGGTGGTGGTGCTGTGAAGAAGAAGAGTCCAGTCATGTGCTGTGTAACTCGCCATCCTCATGCATCAGCGGTGCTGGCGTGCCTTGAGCCGCTCACCCGCGCGTTTGTTCCCGCCTGCTTTGCATGGGGCCGTTCCCAGTCTGGGCTCAGGTTATGTGAAGACAAATGTGGGACAGATGCATCTAATACAGTTTGTCCGTACTCTGTGTCCAGTTGGCATAGTGCTTTTTAAAGCTTTATGACTCAGGTGGGTTGCATTTAACTAGGACAGTGAAAGGATTCCTTCCATTACAGTCTTCTTTGAAAGTCAAATATAAAATGCGCAATGAAGACCACTTTTCTTAAATGAAGAAACATGGCTTCCACATGTAAAAAAACTTCCAATGTTACTGCTTTGACTGAACTATCTGAACAGCTGTCCTCTGCTACACAAACCTCCTCCTTGTTTTGGGTAAGAATAGTGTGTGCTTATAGGAGCTGGGACATGCAGCATGGCTTTGTTACAGAGCTAGAAACAGGTGCAGTTCTAGCACTTGCCATTGGGAAAAAACACAGAAGAAGAGAGGAAGGGAATATTAGCACCAGCTAGGCTATTCTGTGTGTGGGTGATAGACACCCATTTTATGTGCTACCATTAGTAGGTGTTTGTGGAGGAGATGGTGACTTGCCAACAAGGGCTCAAGCCATGTATTAAACAGCAAGGGCATTTCAGAGCCATTGATGGCCTGATTTTGGATAGAGGTTAGCAGGGTGCTGGTTCCCTGGATCCAAAGAGAGGAGCTGTGTGGAGGGTGTTGGTGATGGAGCAGGGCCCCCTCTCCCCGCGGTGGGCTCGTGTTTCGGGTGCCGTGCCATGCCCCTGCTCGGCCCAAGGTTCTGCAGCTTTCAGGTGAAGCCTTTGTGTTTCGGGTGCCGTGCCATGCCCCTGCTCGGCCCAAGGTTCTGCAGCTTTCAGGTGAAGCCTTTGTGTTCGGGTGCCGTGCCATGCCCCTGCTCGGCCCAAGGCACTGCAGCTTTCAGGTGAAGCCTTTGTGTTCAGGTGCTGTGCCATGCCCCTGCTCGGCCCAAGGTTCTGCAGCTTTCAGGTGAAGCCTTTGTGTTTCGGGTGCCGTGCCATGCCCCTGCTCGGCCCAAGGCACCGCAGCTTTCAGGTGAAGCCTTTGTGTTCGGGTGCCGTGCCATGCCCTCTGCTTGGCCCAAGGCACCGCAGCTTTCAGGTGAAGCCTTTGTGTTTCGGGTGCTGTGCCATGCCCCTGCTCGGCCCAAGGTTCTGCAGCTTTCAGGTGAAGCCTTTGTGTTCGGGTGCCGTGCCATGCCCCTGCTCGGCCCAAGGCACCGCAGCTTTCAGGTGAAGCCTTTGCACGCCCCAAGAGCAGCCCGCAGTGTCCCTCTGGCCGGCCCGTGTGTGACAGCGCTGGCACGCCGGGCTGGCCGCTGCTCCTCGGCCGGTCCCTGAGAATGGCTGCTGGCTTTGCAATGAAAACCTCCCAGCAACTTCCTGGCCCCTGGCACTAGATGGAGCTTCAATCTACTTGCACTTGGAAGTCTGTTAAGTTCAACGACAAGATAAAAATAGAGAAGAATACGTGAAGATATGCGTGCCTGCTGCTACACTTAAAGCGCCTCTTTCCGTGTTTTTAGCAGAGCGGTGTAAATCATAATTTAAATTTAATCTAAATGAAAATTAAAACGTTGCCACAGAATCTGCTTGTTCTAGTGCATGCATTATAATCATTAGCACCCTTTAATGTACTCTCAGGTTCACAGTGGAAGTTGCTGTGAGTATATTGGAACTGTGCTGCAGAATTAAGGTAATGCCTGGGCTGGGCTGAATAAAGGTAATACCTTTTCTGAACAACGTACCTGGTTATATTTCAGGATGTAGAGAGGATGACCACCCTTTCTGTCTGCTGTGCTCATGCAAGAATACATTTGTATTTTCACTTTGTGCTACCAAAGCTAACATTTCAGAATCATCTGTTTGACGTCACTTCATTTTTCCTCCATGTGTTACCCTTGAAAATACTGAACAAATAAAAACAAACAAAAATGAGCTTTGAAAATGTAGTGTTCATACTTTTCATTTAGCAAGCACCAAGTCTCACAGGCCACACACGCATAGCAGAAATTCAGACCATCTCTTCCTTCCACAGGAGTAACTGGAAGTAGATTTAGTTTTGTCCTTGGGTGTCCATGATCTTATCAGCAAGAGACTGGTTTATTCAAAACTTTCGTCCAAGCACTGAAGTAGTCATAAAAGAAACTGAAGTTGGGAACCGAAATGGTGACACTCATAACAGATTTTGTCAGTAAAGCACTGAAGTATTGTTTTGTTGCTTCACTGCAAAATCTGACTTTGAATTTCAGTCTTCTTCAGAGGCTTTGTGCCAACCAGCAGGAGGATAGGGACAGGTGGGGTGCCCAGAAGGCCTCAGGAGGGCAGGGAGCATTTGTGGGGTGCCTGGTATGTCCTGCAGAGATTGCATAGAAATTGTCATTGTGTTCTCCTAAAGAAAGCTTTGCTTGTTTTTTTTTTCAATAAATCTGTTATTTGCCTCAAGGATGCCTGTTATGCTTGGTCTGGGACATTAGAGGAAGGTCTTTTGAAATCTCACACCTAAACTTTAAAGAGCTATTCTGTTATTTGCCATTGCACTACGAATGTCACTCTGTAGCCTTCCAGAGAAGTGGAGCTTCAATACTTAATAATTTACAAACTGTTCAACCATTTTGGTTCATTTTGATTTCTCTTCAGTGAACAAATGAGGATATGAGCCAAAATCTTTCATCCCTATCACAGCTGAATATTAGTAGGTGAGCAAACAGTCATTTTGTCATGTTGTTCCCCTCTGGCAGGGACAAAACCACTCCTTGAATACGAGAGACTGAAGCAGGACATGAGTACTGGACTGCCCTGCAGCAATAGGACAGATGTGCTTCCCAGGGTGTTCAGAAGATCTTTTTATGGATCTCTGAAGACTGTAGTCGCAGAAACATGGGCACTTGGGAGTTGAGGCAGCTGGCAAACAGGAATGCTGGAGCTCCAAGTCCCTGAAGTGACCAGACCCTTCTGAAGGCTGTTGTGAGGAAGAGGACGTTTGCCAGAGCAGGAATTGGACTCAAGTGAGTCTGGTCCTGCAGCCTCTGATGGCTGTTTTCTTTGTTTTCCCAGGTCATAAACACCTGTGTTTGAGCTAGCTCCAGAATGACTGGCATGAGAACAGCTGCCAGGAGCATGGAAATCCTGTGCTGTGGGTAACTCCAAGCCAGCGTTTTCAGGGAGCTGCCACAGGAGCTGCATGTGGGGCCATGGTAGTGCTGTTAGACACAGGTGATGAGTGGGTGAGCACAGCAGGTCTGCTCCAGTACCCCGGGATGTGCTCCCTTGGGCAGAGACTGCTGCTGGGCCTGGGGGAGCTCTCTTGGGAAGAGGCTGGAGCCAGCAGTGTGGCTCTGCGCTGCTGGTTCCTGTTCCTAGCCCGAGCAGTGCCCGTGGCTCGGTGACCAGGGCAGGAATTGAGGAGGCACCGTGCAGAGCCCAGGGGGTGGACAGGGCTCTGCGTGTGCTGAGTCCTGCGGCCACTGTCCTTTCCCTGCTCTTGGAGGGGCTCTGTCCTGGTGCACCCCCCTGGTGAGTACCCAGGACAGAGCCATGGCAGCAGCAGCAGCAGCTGCCCAGTGCTGTGGCAGTGCCCTTGGAGTGCAGCAGCTCCTCAGAACGACAGGGACAGCCACGGTTCCATGAACAGCAAACCAAGTGACCTAATTCAGCTCTCATGGGCAGCCCTCAGCTGCTCCATGGTTGCTGCACTGGAGCTGACTCATCACTTCCAGAGTGGCAGAGGTTGGAGCTTTCAGGCCCTAAGGATTTTGCTGGTTTGTTATTAATTTTAAATTGATTAAAATGAATTTTTAAAATACCAGGAGACACTTGCCTAAAGAAATGGTTATTAAAAAAATGAAGGAAATAGTTGGTGTCTGTGGGAGTTAACTGTGTGCTTAACAGCTGCTGGCTCCTGCAGCTGAGGACACCCGTTGCAGCTTGGAGGAGTCTTATGTCAGCTGTTCTGTCCTGGCAGATTAGCAAGAACAGGATTAATCCATCATTATTATAAAAAACTGAGAACTAGAAACTGTCCTTGCTTACACCCAGCACAACCCCCTGGTGTCCTTGTCCATGTCCTTGTCCATGGCAGAATGTTATTACAATCTCACCTACACAGCTTTGCCCAGAACTCAGGATCTCCTCGGGATGCGCATCCCTGCAGGCGCATCCCATTCCCTGCAGCTCCTCACATGGTGCCGAGACTCTGTGGGGTGGCTGTGGGCTGTCTGTACAGAACAGGCTGTGTGTGCCCTGCTCGAGCTCCCGGGGAGGGTGCCATGGCCAGGCTGGGCAGGACAGATGGGTGGAGGATCCTTTTTACCACTGTCAGAGGGCAGCTCTAAATAAGCCTCTCCCCTGGGATGTTCTCAGCGCTGTGCCCGCCTCTGCCGTGCCAGGGGAACTGCCTTACCCTGTGGAGCAGGGACATTGTTCTCTCCAAAGGTTTCCATCTGCTGCAGTGTCACTGCACAAGTCAGCCTTATGCAGAGAGATGAAGCTTTTCCCTTCTGCCTCTCCCTTTCCCTCAGGTGGGGCAGTGGGTGCAGCCCACCAGCCAGCCAGCAGCCCAGGGCTGCCCACTGCCACTAAGGATCCTTCTGTGCCATGGTGGGCTCCAGAGATGCAGGAACCCCCTTCTTGGAGGCTACAGAAACAAGGCTCAAACTCGGTAGGGATTTCTCCCTGAGAGTTCATCCTGAGGCCACCACCCCTCAGCATTCTTGCCACTGCTCTGGAGGGGTATGGGCTGCATGGTCAGGATGCCACGCAAGGTCTGGCCCTGGTGTATTGGTAGGGATGGTGCTCTGTTCCAATGAAAGTCAGGGTGAGCTCACGCAGCATAAACAGATTAATTGATGCAGTTTTTTTGGCCAGTAAATAATCACCAACAAATGAAAAATAAAAATAATGTGGGGGGGGAGGTGGAAGGCTGCATGGTACTTCAGAGAAGACAGGGCAGGAAGGTGAGAGGTGTGAAGGAGCAGAATATGGAATCCACCTGAAGGCAGTGAAGCAGCAGACATTGTCTGTCAGCCTATTTTATGTCTGTCTAAAAAAGAGAGCTGTTCTTTCAGTGAAACCAAAGAATGAAAATTAAAAAGCAAAACAATACAGAACAATAGAAGCCTTCTGCAAAAACAATTTGACACTTCCTATTGATTGAAGTAATGGAGCAGCAAGTTTTACCAACTTGTAAAAAAGCACCTTTGGTGTGCTTTAAAAATCCTTGTAAAAGATACAGTGATGTCACTCCTGTGCTGTTCACCTGTCTGTTCTCACCTGCAGATGTCAAAAGCTGAAGTGGTCTGACCTGATGTGCCAAAGCTGAGCGTGTTTCTCCTGCCTGTGCCCTGCACCCGTGGTGCTGCACGCACACGGCTGCTGCTGTGGCTCACGGAACACCCGCCTCGTGTCGCACGGGATGGCCGCAGACGCCGTCTCTCTCCTGCATCCTCTGAGACCAGGCAGGATGGGCTCCTCCTTGGGGCTGATGTCCCACCTCTGGCAGCAGAGCTCTGTCCTGGGTGGTTCTCACTTGCTGAGCTGTGCTTCCTTTGCCTTCACCTCGGGACTGGTGACCAAAGAGCAGTTTGTGCTGTGTGCCATGTGGACAGATGCTCTGTCATAGAATGTGGAGGCTTTAACAGGTTTCAATTTCTTTCCAACCAAGCTACTTTCCAAATTAGTAAATTATATGAACAAATTCCTTTTTGTGCTCAGAGAGAATCAGATTTAGTGTTTAACACAAATTAGAAAATTATGAAGTCGAGTAGGAAAAACACTGGATTACAAAATGTTCTTGCTTCATTCATTTTGCCAGTTATAATTTTAGTTTTAATTATTTATGGCACTCCAAAATGTACTAGTTAATTTACTGTAGCATATTTTGGTACAGTATTAAAATTAGTGACAGGAGAGTTATTGCAACACTTGCTGTTTACCATTTGGTGAGTAATGTACACATTGATTATGCATATATTAGAATGGCTTTAAAGTATGTGTAGCTTCAGCTGGAAGGTTAAGGTGTTTTAGACTTGTTTGTTCTTCATATAGTTAAAAATAGTGTCCTCTAAGACCTTATCCTAAAGTAGTACATGAAATCAGTGCCTATTCATGGAAGGAAGGTTCTGGCAATGTGAAAATTCTTTCAGTCTTTGTAGGGCCAGGCCTCATCAAGCCAACATTAAAGAGCACTTCACTGTTCTAGGGGCAACATTCTTATATAAAGTTATTTTATTCCTATTTCTTTTTAGATGAAAGGGTCCAATAAGCCTGCCTTCTCAGTCTGTACAAGCTGCTGCAGAATCTGTTTAAGCACTGCTGCTGTTTATGAGAATACAGGTGTAGGGGGTGGAAAAGTGCAGTCCTTGGGCACATGAAACATAACTTTGAGAAAACAAAATGCTGTCAGGTTCACAAGGAAAACAGACTTGAAAATAAAGCAAATATTTTTTCACACTTGTTTAAGTTTTATCACTCAGCTGTGCTATTTCTAGGAGTTGTAGACATAACATTTTGCAGAAACAAATTTGACAGATCTATTCAGCTGGCAGTACTAAGTTTCCCTGTACTGATACCACATCTTGCCAACAATCCTATCCTGTGGTGAGAATTGTGTTTGGTTACCTACAAGACAACTGGCTGCCTTCATTATGCATTTCCATTTTTTTTAGCCAGAGATAAGACATGCCCAACTAGACCAGAAATTAAAACAACCCAACACGTCCTTTCTTGTTTGGTGAAAACGCGGCTCATGTTCTTAGAGCAAAGCAATTATATTCTCTGTATTTTCACAGGTTCTGCTATTTAGTGGTAATAGCTGCTGAGCATCAAAAAACCCACAACAAACAAACCAAACCAACCCAAACCAAGGATACTCTGCCTAGCAAGTGTCCTACCATACTCCCTATTTTACTACTTTTAGCCCCAGGTCCTGCTCCTGAAAGAAGAGTGATTCACCCCTTTGAGCTCTACCCACAGCCAGACTGAGGGTTGTTTTCCTGCTCACCCATAATGTGCCTCCTTTCTGTCCCTCTGCCCTTGGAATCAAGCCCCTTACCCCAAAAGCCCAGTGCCCATCGTGGGCATGGTGCTCCCCCAAGGCAGCTTGAGAGAGACACAATATGCATTTCCTTAAGTTTCCACGGAATCCATGTGCAGGGTAACATTTGGCCCATCGTATGGTATGACACCAGCTTGCAAATAATACTGCTTCTAAGCATAAAGGCTTGGGGAAATCAAAAGTTTTCCTGTTAAGGAGAAATCTGCAACACTGATTTGAGCAAACCCTTCACCATAAACTTCGGCAGGACTTAGTCAATCCAATTGGGAAGTGCAGAGTCCTGCAGTGGCTGTTGTTTTCTATATTTCTTAAAGAATTTTGTGTGTGTGTGTATATTGCAGAAAGGCAGAAAAATCACTGAAGGAATTGCTCTTTTTTTTCCTTTTAATTTGCTTGTAATGAAATTGAAAGTAAGGAAATCTCACCAGGAGGAACACCCACATGCAGGTACCACATGCCTGCATGCACCTACATTCAATTGATGCAAATAAGCTGAATTTAAACTGTTCTAGAGAACAAAGTAGGGCCAGCTGGAGGATTTCCTGCTGGAGAAAGGAAAAGCCTGCGGAGGCAGTGGGTCGGAATGCTGAGCAGTGACACATTCCTGATGGCTGTAAATAGTGTATGGGAGGAGGGGAATGGGAATATCTTGATTTGGTTACTTGGATTAGTGAACTCTTCCAGTTAATGATTTTTTTCATTTAGCATTCAAAATGCTTGTGGGGTTTATATTTCTTTACGTCTATTGAAAAATTTACATATACATGTACATGTACATATACATGTACATGTACATATATATATATTTGGGATGAGTTTCAGTAATTATTCATTACAAGAGGCTCCAGAGTACTGTGTGTGTGTCTCTTGAGCACAGCAAAGCACCAGAACACACAGGAGAGGGTGTCAGGGTGGCTCTGAGCCAGGTGCCTCACGGCTGTGCAGGGTGTCAGGGCTCCACCTGGGCACACGGCTGCTGCTGCCGTTCTCTCTGGACTCCGGCTTGCCCTGTTCTCCCAGGCAGCACTGGAGGCAGGGGATGAGTGACCAGAGAGTCACAGGGAGCCAGAGCCACGGCATCTGCCCCGTGTGGCTCCCGTGCTCTGCCACCACTGGCTTTCCTGCAGTGCTGACAATGGCAGGTGGCATTTGCTCCATGAAACACCATGTGGATTTGACTGTTTCACAGACTTTTAAAGTTTCTAGTATTTCATTTACCAGGGACTAATAAAAAAAGCTTGTTGGAGTCAAGTAAAAACACATTTAATTCAGTACTTCACTTGCAGTCTAAATCTCACCATACCTCTAATTTTAACTGTAGGCTGAATCATTTTCATCCTACTGCTTTAAAATCAGGGTTGTTCTGCTATGTTGGAAAGTACAATGCTTTTTTTCTCTCTTAGATCTGTCCTGCCAAGCTTCTATTGCTCGGTGCTCTTGGATGTAAAAATAACATACAGCCAAGGATGATTTGCACAGTTAGTTTTATTACTGTAAGCAAAATTGAAATGTAAAGGATGCCAGCATACATTATGCAGATTGATTTATAAAAAAATATTAAATGCAAAGTATTAGTCCCAGTGAAATATTTAACCTTGTTCTGACATAATTCCTCAGGGCAGAATCTGCATTGGGTGTGCAGTACAATCGTTCCTCAATACTTCTCTCTGGGTTTTGTTCCTCTTTGGCTTGCTGGTTCCTCATCTGCCAAACCTTCTGCTGAAGCTGCAGTGGCTAATGTTTGTCTAATTAAAGCACTGTCTTATTCCCTGTTCTTAAAACTACATGATTTGTTTTACACAAGTCCAAATACTTCCATTTGAGAGAGACTCTTGGCACGACAAATACAGGTGGAATAGTTGTAGCCTGGCAGTGCTATAAACCATGGAGACAGCAGTGAGGTGAAGCCCTGAAGCAGGTAGGGCTATTCCAAACACCCCATCTGCAACACCCTTGTACCTGTGGGGAGAGAGCAGAAATACAAGGGGAACACCATGGTATGTGTGTGATTGTAGCTCATCAGAAACATTGCTTCCCTGGGTCCCTGGCTTAGGATGAGCATGGCAAGACTAGAAAAACACTGAAAGTGGCACGAATCCAAGATTGAGCAAACTTGGTCTGTTTATGTACAAGATCTGGGTTGATCTAATTTTGCATTTAGAGTTTGGCTTCTTCACATGAATTTGAATTGTAAAGCAGTGACTGGTACTTATTTATTTTTACTTTGAGCTAATTTGAATCTGCATCTCAGCAACAATGTGTGTCTTTGGACAGCACAGAAGACACTGTAGTGTTCACTTCTGTAACAGAAGTGTACAGAAATGCTCTACTGATGTAGAGCTGTTTCACCTCTCAGTATGGAGAAAGTCTCAGTGCTGCCGTTCCACCTGGAAGAGGAGCCCTCCTGCCCTGCCGTGGGGCCAGGCTGCCAGAGAGAGGGCACTGGAGGCAGGGAGAGGAGCCTGGCTCTCTGCTGGGCACTGGCAATGTTCCTCCCAGGCTGGCCCATGTTCCACTTGCAAGCGTTACGTGTGGACTGTGGCCCGTAACATCTTTCCTTGTGAAGCTTTGCTTCACTGTCAAAAAGGCAGAACAGATTTCTGTTCACTTCCAAGTGTGAGTCAGTTTGCACAACCCCAAACCTCCAGTTTGCCAGGCTAGGTCTGGAGAGCCTCAGCAATAGTCCCTGTTTATGGAGACAGGCCAGCAGCTGTCAGCCCTGTGAGTGGGAACTACTGGTATTTTACATAAGAAAACATAACTTGGTTTTAGTTGGCTTTGTCTATCTATTTTCTACCTTTGAGTAGTTTCAGCCCCGGTTTACCAGTTTGCTAAGGCAAAGTAAAGCGCCTTTCAGTCAGGTGTATGCCCTGATCAGCCTGACATCAGCAGGACCAACAGCAGAGATCTGTGGTGATTATTTGTGCTTCCAGAGGCTGTGGGATCTCCCCAGAGATCAGCCCTGTGGGATGGAGCACTGGACAAACAAAGCAGGCATGTGGGCAACAGGAGGTGCATGGGTGGTTTGTTCACTGACTGAATGCAAGGCTGTGCTGATCAGACTTGTCCTGCAGCAGCTGCATCATCTGGTTGTGCCTTTCTGTCATCCACAAGCAGGTGTTGGCCACAGAAACAGCCTGTGCTTCATTGCCAGCTCCCTAAAAGCTGCCACCTGAAAAGCTAGTTGTGTATTTGCAGGCATAGACTTATCTGTTGTTGAAAAAACCACGTGTACAATTGTATCCCCACCCAGCCAGGCAGACACAAGCGTCTGCTGCCCTAGTGACTGCTGCCCTGCTGCATCCCATATTGCCCATGGAGCATTTCCAGCTCTTGCAAACGGACGGTGGTGGAGCATAGAGCAGCATTGACTAATGTCACTTGTCAGGTGCTTCTGAAGGACAAGATGGGGCTCAGTGTTTGGAATACACTTCAAAGGATATCTTCACCTGAATTCCTCCATGGCTTCAGCACAACAGTAGAAACATCTTCGTAGAAGCATCTCTTCCTATATTGAAGATAAATTTATTAAGAGAAATGTAGACTGCAATGAAGTAACACTTAAAAATATCAAAAAGAAAACAAAGATGGATTCAGTGAATAGTCTATGTCAGAGCAGGGCTTCAAATAGGAGTTCCCTTTGTGCACCACCTCAGTCTGGATGAGGTAGACAGTTTATCCAAATTGAGTTAATGAGGTAACTGATTTGTCAGATTTGTGCAATAACAGGGACAACTGTGTGACCGATAAAGGGGTGAGATGAGAAGAGGTGTGGCTGTTCAGGGGCAGAGGGGAGAGTGAGTCACTGACATGTGCTCCACGGTAAATGGAGAGCAAACGCAAGTGATTATTGGCATTCAAAAGCAGTTAATCTGGTCACTTGGACAGTGCCAGTTTGCATCCTTGTCTTCTGAAGTGGTTCATTCTCCTATCTGTAAAATGGTTGTGACAGTCCCTGCTCAGCAGCCTTGCTATACCATGTGTTTGCAGTCATGGCTAATGTCACTGTTTGAAGTGACTTGTGGCTGTTGCTTTCCTTGGAATTGCAGTATTTCTGCTCAGCAAAGGTACAGCTAACCTAGAATAAAGGAGTGAAATCAGCAAGTGTGAGATTATGTGGTGCACAGGAAGAGGAGGCAGCTCATTCCAATAAAGCATGCAGTGGCATGTTGAGGTGGAGCTGTGAATCCAGGCTGCAGGATGCAATCTAGGATCTGCCTGGGCTTTGAAACTGGATGTGGCAATCGGACAGCAGTCGTGTTCTCAGCTGTTGTGGCTGGCAGTATTTTGAAAAACAGCTTTGACACACACATGCATAACTGATGACAGTGGCCTTGTGAATGTAGATACAAAACAACCAGTCCCGACCCCAGAACGCAGCAGGTGGTGACTGGTTTCTCCTTCGTGGAAACTCCCACTTATTGCCGCCTCTTCAGGGAGGCTGAGGCCGGTGTCCCAGGCAGAGCCGTCTTACAGACTCATAGAATTGTTTAGGTTGGAAAATATCTCTAGGATTAAATAGGCGGTTTCCAGGTGTGATCTGTGGTGTGTTCTGATTCTGAAGTATGGATGTGGGGGTAAGATGTGCAAACTGGAGCCTTCTGTTCCAGAGCAATGAAATCCTGCTGTGGTGCAGCAGCAGAGCTGATGGCTTCCCGAAGTCACTCTTGGCTGCGGACAGCAGCCGAAGCACTGTGGGGCAGCCGGACGGAGCTGAGAGGGCGCGGGCCGTGGGTGCCTGCTGTCGGCGGGGAGGGAGCGGGCTGGCGGTGCCGCAGGCCCGGTGCTCTGCCAGCAGAGCCAGGGAAGGCCTGGCCGCAGCTGCCCTGAGCACGGCCGGACCCGCCGGGCCCGCCTGGCCGCAGCTCCCCTGAGCACGGCCCGACCCGCCGGGCCCGCCTGGCCGCAGCTGCCCTGAGCTCTCCTGAGCGCGGCCGGACCCGCGGGGCCCGCCTGGCCACAGCTCCTCTCAGCACGGCCCGACCGCCGGGCCCGCCTGGCCGCAGCTGCCCTGAGCACGGCCGGACCCGCCGGGCCCGCCTGGCCGCAGCTCCCCTGAGCACGGCCGGACCCGCCGGGCCCGCCTGGCCACAGCTGCCCTGAGCACGGCTCGACCCGCCGGGCCCGCCTGGCCGCAGCTGCCCTGAGCGCGGCTCGACCCGCCGGGCCCGCCTGGCCGCAGCTCCTCTCAGCACGGCCCGACCCGCCGGGCCCGCCTGGCCGCAGCTGCCCTGAGCACGGCCCGACCCGCCGGGCCCGCCTGGCCACAGCTGCCCTGAGCACGGCCGGACCCGCCGGGCCCGCCTGGCCGCAGCTGCCCTGAGCACGGCCGGACCCGCGGGGCCCGCCTGGCTGCGGCCGCGGCGTGCCCGGGGCAGAGGGGCCTGCGGCGGCCCCGGGCGTGCCCCTGAGTGCCTGCTGTCCGGCCCGGCCGGGATGGCCTAAGTGCAGCTCTGGTGCCCGGCAGCCCGGCTGCCGTGCCGCGGGGCCCCGCGCTCCGGGACGGCCTGGCGGGATTGTGGCAGCGCCGAACTCCGGGCCGCTGCGCTAAGCGGGGATCTCTCCTGCACGGCTGGGCTGTGTCCTGCGCTGTTACCGGGCGGAGCTGCGGTGAAACATCGCTCTGCACATCGCACATACTGCGACAGGGGCTGTCTTTAACTGTGGGAGTGTTCTGCTGTACACCAGCTCCAGACCAAACAGGGCTCAGCCTCCTCCTCCGCTCATGCAGGGATGTTGGGAGGATGAATCTCATCAGGTGTAGCAGCATCCAGACACCTCACAGGCGTTCGATTACAGTAGTGTCTGCCTCGTTCAATGCCCAGAGGGATAAAATAACTAAGGAGATGCTACCTTTTTTTAAAACACTATCTCTCCTTTATTACCTGGGTTAGAGTCTTTGTTCCAAACACAGTCCAAGCTGCCTTTGAAATCAGCAGTGTAACTGCATCCTCATGCACTGCATCATTTCCTCTCCTTTTCATAGAGTCTCGCTGCGTTTCTCCCTTCCCCAAAGCGAGAGCCTGCGGGCGTTGGCGGCGCCGCGGTCTGCCAGGAGAGCGGGGAGCGGAGCCGTGCCGGGATTAAGTCACTCTCACAAGGTCACGCGGTGAATCGCTGCTGCTGCTGCCAGGAATAGCGCCCCGAGTCTCTTGGCTCTCTCAAGCCCACCCGCAGCACTCCAGCCTCCTTTCCTCGGTGAGCATGATCTGATTCATAATGCAGCAGCTCTGCTGTGAGGCTGGCTACCTCTGTGATCCTGCTGCGGCTACAGAGGAAAGCAGCCAGGCTCAGGCAGCAACAGAGATTTGCACATGCCTGTAGCAAAAAGTCTAAACCTCAGAAATGGTATTTAGCAGCTTATCTTATCTACAGATAAGCTCATAAAATGTACTGACTGGTTGAAAATAGGTTTTAAAGTTCTTGGCAAACATCTCGGGCTTTTTATTCTTTGTTTTTTGCTGCAGTACAAAAATACCATTTCAATTATTCTTATTAGCTTTTTCTGGTCTTTTTGGAAAAGGACCAAATTATTGATGGGTGTTTTTAGCTTTTAATTATGCCTCAAGTGCTAAACTTATTCCTGCTATTTGTTTGCAATATGTTTAGGCTATGTTTAGGCAAATGCAAATGTAAGTGGTTATTCAGTGCCTTTGGCACTGTGAACAGAATGTACTGAACTCCTGGGGCTTGGTACAAAGCCTCAGCCTCCAGCACTAACAAAGCCTGTGCAGGCAGCAGCTAAAATAGGAGAACTACCTAGGCTTGACAGAGGGGGTTCAGAAGAGCTGGGAAGACCATGAATCATGCACCTAGCTTTTGTTCTATGGACTGGGTAAACGACATAAGGGCATTTTTGCCTGTGTCCTGTTAGCTGAGGGTGAGCCTGCACTGCTGGGGCCTGTGGAGCCTTTGCAATGTGCAGCTCGGCAGCAAGGTTCCTCTGGGTGTCCTGACAGTCAGCGTCCCCTGGAGCATCGTGGAGGCTTTCCCTGGCCAGCTGGAAGCGAGCGAGCCTCGGTGCCGCTGCCTGCTGCGTGGGCACTGCCAGCAGCTCAGGATTTCTACACTTGTTTGCCTCTTACCCAATCTATTTCAAGCTGTGACGGAATAAGGATGGCATTTGATTGCAGTACAGTGCACAACTGCTTGGCTTTTGTAACCCATGTTTTAAATGGGAGGTTTTTCTATGTGTGCTTTTGTCTTCAAATAACTTCAGGCTCGTAGGTTTAGGCTTGGTGCTCTCTGCTGGCCTTTGCTGTGGCCTGATGAGACAGCTCACGGCTCTCGCTCCAGAGGGTGCTGGGTTGCTGAAGTGAGAAGCCCTCAAAGGAAGAGGGTAGTGATGACTGCGGGGCATATAGAACAGAGCCTTCATCCTGGTCTAGGTCTCATGATGGAAATAAGGATGTCTTTGTAACTCTTTTTTTTTTGGCTGGGCTTTATTTATGTGTGTCTGTGTCTACAGTGTGTCTGTGTCTCCTGATCTTATGATCCAGAGGTGGCATGCTCTGTAAAGACTTCAGTATCTGGTGCTACAGGATAAGTCTCTCCTGACATGGCATTGGTCAGCTGCTAATGCTGAGTCTAACACTGGTTTTTTGTGTTCATGTGCCTCTAACAGCAGAATAAGTGGCCTCCATCTACCACATACATGCACCTAAAACTGGTGTTCTGTTGTACCCCAAGTCTGAGACTTCTGCAAGCAGCCTATCATGCAAACTTGGCCCCACAGTTTTCAGTGGATTAGGTACATTGATGGTTATAGTGCAGCTTAGTCTCATGTCACTTGTTTCAGTGCTGTGGGGAGTGAGGCAGCAGGCTTGCTGCTTCCTGCAAGTGAGTGCAGACAGGAGATGGATGTTTGCCATCCGGAAGGAAAACCGGGACTGGCATAGCAGGTAGTCAGTCAGTCATGAGAAAAGGTTAAAAAAAGCACTTGGTGGAGAGGGGAATGAAGTACAGAGAGGCAGTGATCAGTCATAGATGTCTTTTGTCTCCTTACATCATAACCTGAGAAACTCTGGAAAGCAAATGACCAAAGCTGCTGCTTTAGGCTGTCTTTGGGTGAAAAGGAAAGCCATGGGCCATCCCTGCTTTATTCGGAGTGCCTTTAAAGGCCTGTGTTGATAACTGATATCCATAAAACAAACATGCATTGGTTGTCATTTGAAATTAGATTTCTGCCCATATATTCTTTTGCTCTCCTGTTTTGATGGCAAATTTTTTTATAAAAACTTTTGATTTTATATTTCCAAGCTGCACATACAAATACCAGATTTGGGGCAACTATGTACCTCATTCATGCACACAAATATCTGATACCTGTGACACCCCAAGACTGGAGCCCTCTCCCAGCCTTGAGAGCCAGAGCCCAGGGGCTGCTGAGCCATTGTGCAGGCTGGTGCTGCGTGTGTGTCAGACAATCACCTGCACAAAGCGAAATTTTAGCTGATGAAACCTCCACCTGTGTATAAGGTAGGTCAGAGTTAAATCTGGAATGGCTGGTATGTTAGAGTGAACTACAGTTTGTGCTGTTGGGGCCCCAGGGATAGCTCATTACTGCAACTGCTATTTCCCCAGAAAAACTTCTCTTGAAGTAAAGAGGAAAATTGTAGCAATTTGGCCCAATGCAAGTACATGATGCCCCAAAATCTAACTGTGCAGTCACTAAAGAGAAGGCTGCTTGAGTCAGCTTCTAGTGAGAAGTATACAAAGAATTTGATCCTTAGAAAATATAGCTAATTCACTGTTTAATTTTAGAGTACAGCTCCTCTACTACAGATGCTATCTGAGGGACCGCTCAGAACCATTGAAGCCAAGGCTAGCATCCTATCTTATCCTGGTTTTACTAAATCAGATTTAGGGCCAGTAAGACCCAATGGGTCTTATTCTTACATGTACTTTATTGCTGTGTCCTTTCTGTTGATTTCAGGGTTATGAAGCTTTCTGCAGCAAGATTTGAAGCAGCCAAATTCCAGCTTAGATCAAAGTCCCTAGGATTCACTTGTGATTTCCGGTAAGGCTTCTTTATGGTATTCCTGATTCACATTTTGAAGTAATAAGGTTTTATTGTGTATGAAATACACAAAAACTTGTTACACTTTAGCGTCTTTTCCTTGAGATTTCCAAAACAACCTGTGTTCCGTAAAAGCAATTCCTCACAAAGCTTTGGATGTGTTTTCCAGCACTTCCTGAGGGTGTCCCTGATCCAAGCTCTGCTTTGGTGGGAGTGCATGAGAAACTGAGAGACTGATTGCTTTCTGCAGCTCACCTTCATTTTTCCTCTTGTGTTAAGGGCCATAAAGCAGAAAAGTAATTGAAAAATGGGAGCTGAAGATAGTGCTGCATATGTTCTTGTGAGAGCTGGTTGCCCTTCTTACTCCTTGCCTCTTTACTCAGTTGTTATGTATTTGTATTGAAAATGGAGGATTTTTATCTAGCTGAGGCAGGTTGGCTGGTGGCCACCAGTGGCCCAAGGGCTCCTGGTCCTGGATAGGCCACTTGTCCTGGCACTTGCAGCAGCTGGCTCTGGGTGACCAGCTTGCTTTACTTAGAAGGCTGAAACATGCATGGGCTGTGACACCATAAACTGAGCAGCTGATTGCTTTGGAGCCTGCAAAGCACAACAGAGGGTTGAGTTTTGTTGCATTTTGAGCCTGTAGAAGGCAAAAGTAACACTCTGGCATTCTTTATTTGTGTGATCCCAGGATGGAGTATGGCAAGAGCGTTGGTGGGAGCAGACAATGCTTGTGCTGATAGCAGAGGTTGAAGTGTTTCCTGTCATGGAAAAGATGAACAAGCCAGTTCCGCATCAGCTTTCTTTTCTGAGACTTGTGAGTACTGTCAGTCTTGCTGCTATTTTAATACATGAGCTGCTGCCCTGAGTGGGATTGACACCATTGCTGTGCATGGTCACCTGCCCAGAAATGGATGAAGGGAGAAGAGTGCATGAGCCTCCCAGTGCTCCCTCCTCTTGTCTCCTGCCCTTCACAATTTGCTGTGTTGGGAACTGCTGGACATACAGCAGGGGCAGGAGAGACCAAGGTGGCAGCAGAAGAGAGCTGCTTTTTTCCACAGGTGTTCTGAAAGGGGCAGCTGGGACATAAATCTGCTTTGGTGCATCTGAGACACTCGGGTCTCTTTTATTGTCAAAGAGGGAAGATGGCCTAATTAAGCGAGGTGTAGTCATTGTCAACACCCATGATACATCTCCTGAGCCAACAAATACCCCTTGCAGTGGATGTCAGTGGGTACAGAACTGGACTGCCAAGAATCTTCTTAGAATTTCATTTCCTTTTGCTTCCTTGGGAGCAGGATCTTCTCACAGCCACCTTTAGCCAGAATGAACTGCTCTTCTATAGAGTGGTGGATCCTTAACAGGCATGGTTGGTCTGTTTCCACTTGGTTTCACCTGTGCTATCCAGCTTGCTCAGCAGTGATACAGCTTTCTTGGTACCTTCAAAGTCTTTTCAAGTATGAGGCAGGTACTTCAGGAAGAGAAGCAGTGATTCAGTGCTAAAGCTGCCCATTCTTTATATGTTCCTGTGTGTCTTTAGACACTCATGCACATCTCTCCAGCATCTTACATCCTTCTCCTCTTTAGTGTTTTATCTCCCTTCTGCTCTTTGGTGCTCCTTGTCTCTTGCCAGCTCTCTGCTGCAGAGGGGAGGACGCTGAGGGGAGTGCTGTGGATCAGCCTCATCTGGCATCTCCAGGGGCACTGTGTGTGTAGTGCTGGGTGCTTCAGGAGAGCCTCTTCTCCTCCCACAGCCCCACCATACATCCATGTTCTTGCTGCTGCCTCCTGCAGCACAGTCCATGCTTTGGCCTTCCCATCCCTTCTGCAGCAGCTGCTGGTGAGCAGCCTGTTTGCTGTCTGGCAGCATCCACGGTCCCGATTCTGTTTTCTCTGTCATTCATTGATGGGTGAATACCTTGTGCAAGCTCCATGCCCACCTGTCTGGAAATCGTTCTCTGTCTCTGGCTGTGAGTGAGATCTGCATGTTTGGTTCATCTTCCACTTCCTGGCTCTGATTCTCCTCCCATTCCTGAGCAATGTGGCTCTGCTGCACGCGTGAAAATTGTGCAGGGGCCAGGCTGGAGTGAGCCAGGAACATTCATCCCCCAGCACCTTACACTCCTCACAGGTACTTGAAAGAACCAGTGAAAGTGGCTGGTGTCCTGAGTGTGCAAATGCAGGAGTGTGACAGATGAGCCAGTTGCCCATTTTTTGGTGAGGTGAGTAAAGCAGGTGTATGCAGACAGGCAGGGTTCTACTCAGGAACCCTCCTTTGTGCATGAGGCTGCTCCAGTTTGTCCCCAGTGCCACATTACTGCTTGTGAGCCTCTGCCCTAGGCCTGTGGTGAGAGATGAGCAGCTGGCAGGAAGGTAGCAAGAATGTGCTGCTTAAACATCGGTTGCTAATGGCTGTGTTCCAGTCTCCAGATGTGTGGCTGCTCTGGGATGCCGGGAGCTCCCTCTGTGCTGTGGCAGACAATTCCATTATTAGCTTAGTGGCAGCTTTCCATATGCCAACACTCGTGACTGCAGCACTGTTTAATTTTCACTGCTCCAAAGTATTTAATTTGTCAGTTGTTAGCTTCTGCTTTGTAAAGATCAAATGCCAAAGTCCTTACCTAGATTTTTACCCACTTAGGTGTGGGACATGGATTCTGTATGAATCCATGGATTCAAACAGATCAGAGGCAGCATAAGCTCTTGAATTCAGAAATTCAGTCACTTCTAGGCTAATCTGTAGAAACTCCTTGTCTTCATGGATGGGTGTCTAATCTCCCTTCTGTTAATTTCTATTTGGAGAAATGAAAAGTCAGTACTGCTAAAACCACTGGCCACTCACATTTTGAAGCTGGACTGTGCGGATGAGGCGTGTGGTTGTGAGTGCCTGACTGAAGGTTTTGGCCCCTCTCTAGTGTGGGGAGCTGCTGCTGCTGTGAGCATCCTGCAATTCACTGCTGGGGGCCTGTCTTTAATTATTGAGTGCCAGAATAGATGTATATTGAGTTACCTTGCTGGCAAATATAATCTCCAGCATCTTGTGTAACTGCAATATTCTCAGTTTTCGTACCTGCATAACATGGTCTTCTTCAAAGAATCTAACACAAGACAAAATATGGTTTTATATATTGCTTGTCTAGCAGTACATGTTTCCAGAGAACAACAGGTTGCACACTGGCTTTGAGGATAGCCTTCCCTGGCAGCATGGATTGCTCTTATATACAGTCAAGCCTGCACTTGGATGTGCAGCAGAATGAAGCAGGATGTGCATGGTGCCCTTTTAAACCAAACAACCGAAAACCAACCTCCAAAAAATTCAGAAAAAAGAGAGAGCAGTCTAAGCCAGCACAGCTTTATGAGAAGGAAGTCCTGCTTATCAAACCTGATTTCCTTTTATTACAAAGTAACCCACCTAGCTGATCAAGGAGAGTCACTTGATGTAATCTTTTGAGATTTCAGTAAAGCTTTCAATACTGTCTCTGATAACATCCTTCTGGACAAACTGTCCATCTCACTGCTGGATAAACATGTCATGGGATGGGTGAGCAGCTGGCTCACGGTCAGGTGCAGAGGGTGGCATGAGACTGGCACCAGTCCCTTAGTGGAGTTTTGCAGGGCTCCACCCTTGGCCCTGTGCTCTTCAACATCTTCATAAATTACTTGGGTGCAGGACTGGGAGGATACTAAACAAGTTTGCAGACGGTAAAAACTGAGAGGAGCTGTTGACTCCCTCAAAGGCAGGGAGGCCTGCAGAAAGACGTCACCAAATTATAGGGCTGGGCAATCACCAAACTTGTGAAGTTCAGCAAGGGGCAGTGCCAGATTCTGCGCCTGGAATGGGCACCCCTGGATCTGCGGCTGGCTGGGCAATGAGGTGCTGGAGAGCAGCGCCTGGAAAGGGCCCTGGGGTCCTTGCTGACAGAAGGATGAAGATGAGTCAGCAGTGCCCTGGCAGCCGGGAGGGCCAGGCTGTCTGGGGGCACCAGCTGGGCAAGGCAGGCATTGCCCTGCTCTGCTCCGAGCTGGGGCAGCCCCACCAACAGCCCTGGACACCACAATACAAGAAAGGCATTGAGCTGTTAGTGTCAAAAGGAGGGCAGTGTGCTGAAGGGCTTTGAGGGAAGCCAGGTGAGGACTGCCTGAGGGCTAAGCCTGGAGAAGAGGAGACTGAAGGGAGACCTCATCCCAGTCTACAGCTTCCTTATGAGGAGAGGAAGAGGGGCAGAAGGTGATCTCTTCTCTGTGATGACCAGTGGCAGGACCTAAAGGAATGGCCTGAAGTTGTCAGAGGAGGTTTAGGTTAGATATTAAAAGAAGTGTGTGGTCAGGCATTGGAACAAGCTTCTCAGAGAAGTGGTCACAGCATCAAGCCTGACAGAGTTCAAGGAGCATTTAGGCAATACCTTCAGGAACATTGTGTGATGCTGCAAGACCAGGAGTTGGACTCCACAGCCCTTGTAGGTCCCTTCCAACTCAGCATATTCTGTGACTCTGTGGATTTTGTTCTCACTGCTCTGAAGTGTTCCATTTGTGAGCTGTTGCTGTAGAAGACCTGGCTGACATGTCTTGATGGGGCTGCAGTGGAAGTTCTGGCCAAGTGGTGCATGAGGCTGCCGGCACCCGTGCAGCTGTACTGGTGTCACTTGCAGGGCACTTGGAGATGGAAGTGGGGAGAGAAAATCAACATACACATCAATAATTTTTCCATCTTGCAAAGATGCAAATGGTGGCCAGTGTCCCCTCATCCCTTCTCTGTCCTGCTGTCACACACAAGCTGCAGGCACCAGAGCTGTGAGCCATGGATCCCTTGACCTTTGGTTCCTGTAAAATCCTCTGCATAAGAAGTCTCCAGTGCTCACAGCCATGATACAAATTTCCGTATGTTCTTTCTAAGTATGGCAAGCAAACCTT
This sequence comes from Zonotrichia leucophrys gambelii, assembly GCF_028769735.1. Classification (NCBI taxonomy): domain Eukaryota; kingdom Metazoa; phylum Chordata; class Aves; order Passeriformes; family Passerellidae; genus Zonotrichia; species Zonotrichia leucophrys. The sequence goes on along the minus strand of NC_088179.1, from coordinate 25,285,830 downwards.
GCCCTTCCTTATTTTGCAAAAGAAATAAAACTGGTGAATTCCATGTAATCCTGATGTCAGTTAACAAAGGAAAGAAGCATTACCCAATGCCTAAATGTAAGAAAAGGCAGTACTGTGGTTAGTCGAATACCTTTGTCAGTCCCAAGTTTGAGAGAATTGCACGAGTGGGCAGGAGCGGTGCGCCCGAGCCCCTGCCGTGTGACCCGCGGGTTTGTCCCTGCAGCAGCGGCGCTGGCAGCGTCTCTGGCGAGAGCAGGGAGGCAGGGCTCCATCTACCGCTGGGCGGGGAGAAGGCAAAAACAGCCAGGACGGCAAAGCCACTGGCTGCCGTGAGCTGCGTGCGCTTTGCTTTTTCTCTTCTTTCTCTTTCTTCTTTTTTTCTTCTCCCCTGTGGTTTCCAGAGCCCTTCACTTCCAATCCAGTTCCCTGACTGGGACATTGTGCAGGTTTGTAGCTGGGAACAGTCCCCGCTTGTTCATCATGTCATGTGAGGCTGGAGAAAACAGCCTGGAAACAAAGTGACTTGTACACACATGCACAGAATTGGAAGCAGAATCTGAGATGAACCTCGATTTCCAGTCTGTTTATCTGATAGGATGGGGTTCATGCTCTTGCTCTGGATGTTGAACACAGAGAGTTCTTGGAGGGCTGCAGGAACAAGAACAGGATCAGGATAGTGCTCAGTTCTGGGGCTTGTTGCTTGATCTGCCAGTGCTCTGCCTCTGAATCTCCTGTCCTTGCACAGCCAACATGTTTCTTCTATACTTACCTATGTGCAGACATTTATATAACAATGGAGCTCTACATGAGCCTTAGGGCCTCTTCTGCCAAGCATGGGGATGCAGTGAGGGGTGTGAGCTCAGAAACCAGGCCTGTATGCAAGTTCTGCAAGCAAATTTGGTTCTCAATACTTTCAGCTAAAATCCTACTCCTTGCCTTGCAGATTGCAGCTGAATTGTGGACCAGGTTTGTCCAGGGCAGCTGTGGCTGCCCATCCCTGGAAGCGTTCAAGGCCAGGACAGCCTTGGGGCAGCCTGGGATAGGGGAAGGTGACCCTGCTGGTGGTGGGGTTGGGGGACAAGATGGTTTTTACAGGTGTCTTCCAACACAAACCAGTCTGTGATTCTATATTGAAAACAGAATATTTTCCCCTGCCCTTGATATCTGCAATCACCTGAGTTAACCCCTCTGTGCTGGGTGAGATACTGTTTTACATAGCTGGTACTGCTCAGTGTGAATAACCCCTGAAGGATAATGTGTGCAGTCTCGTTCTAGAAAAAAAAAAAGGCAGATTTTAGGATTTAGAATACTAGGAAAAGGTGCTAATTTCTCTTTGCAAGTGATTTGCTGGTAGTGAGAACCCATCATTATTCAATGCTTGCAAGGAACATGAGAAGTGTCTGGATTCTTAGGCTTCCACAAAAAGTTAACTGATAGTTCTGCACTGATGGCAGGAAGAGTTTGAGCTTACATTATTTGACTGGGAGAGCTTGTCTCAAGTTATGTGAACAGATGTTTCAGATTTGAGTTCAGCCTGGCAGAAAAGGGATATCAATCTAGTCCTCTGCATTTCCCATCTTCTGCTTGAGGAAAAAAAATCATAATTAAGTTTCTTTTTTTCCTTTTAACTGGATTTTTCTTTACTGCGAAACCAAAATGCATACTCTCCTGGAAAGGAGGCGAGATTCACTTTTATCCAACCCAGTACTTAAAGCTTTTCACGTGTTTGCTCAGCTGCCTTGTATTTGTCAGCATTTTCATGTGTGGAGCTGCAATTATCTCTGAAAAACATCACAAAGAGTTAAACACCCCAAAACCTCCCTTTAGTAGACATGGTCTGCTTTCCACATTTTGGTGCGTTACACAGCCAGGCAGGCCTTTGTGTAGTGGCTCATGTGCTGCAGCAAGAGGAATGTAAAAAAAAACCAAAAAACTTCTTCTGACACAGCTGTCAACAATTAAACTGTGTGAGGCTTTGCTCACAGAGGCTAGGGAGAAGCCCAGGGAAATCTGAAAAAGCTTTCAAGAGGAAGCACTGAAAACACATGCCAGAAATCAAGGAATAGATTGCAGATGACAAATACACATCTCCACAGACTATCGGGGAAGAATTTGGTTTGACAGTGGCTGTGGAGCCATGGAGCTGTGCTGGATGGGGCTGAAGGTGGCAGTGAATGGAAATAATTAAGCCAGATAAGCATGCCCAATACTGACTTTTATGGGAGAATTCATCCATGTATTCAATGGGCAGATCCCACAGATGGCTGGAAGGTGGAGGGCCCTCCACTCCTGCTGATACTGCTGTGCAGCTTTTATAGCATGCCTGCTGTCTGCAAGCCTTGAGGACCTGTTTTAGGGCAGAAGATGGTGTTGTCACCCGCAGCTGGGGACAGGGCATCGCAAGGATCAGCTGGAGGTGGAGAGCAGCAGGTGTGGCACTGGAATGACCTGTTGTAACATGCCGGTCCTTGGCACATCCCTGCAGGCCTGGAGGAGATGGGCTCTGCCCTGAGCAGCAGATAAAGAGATAAGAGGTGAGAGGAGCACCTGCACACATCAGCCTGGGAGCCACAGGGAGGCCCTGCTGCCAGGCATGTGGGCACAGGCTGTCCCACCTCCTCTCTTGGGCACAGTGAACTCCCAGTGACTAAACCTGGCCTCAGCAGCATCTTGGAGGCCATGAAATCTTTGGGACTGGAGGAAGGTGCAGAGCACCTGTATGTTCTCCTTGGAGCCAGCGCAGCAGAGCTGTCCCCACACTCAGGACGGCCTGGCCTCAGGTGGGAGCTCTCCTGGCAGCAGGGCAGCACAGAAGGAGTTGGTTGATTATAGTCCCTTGTTTACATGGTAGCAGAGTCACGCTGGAGGCATGGTGCAGACCCTGGAACTTGGCTGCTGCTGCTGCAGCAGTGTTTGTAGCTTAGGCCCTCAGCTTCCCAGGGATTTCAGTGCTGTGTGATGTGGAAGTTGCTCACCCTTTCCTTGGTCACTCCTTTTTCCCACAAAGTGTCTGCTGAATTCTGCCAAATTAATAATTTATTCAGCTCTTTCACACTGCAGCCCGTGGTGATGCAGCCATGAGCAGAGCAGGTCTGAGCAAGGCTGGGAGTTCCCCAGGCCCCAGAGAGGACTGGAATTGTCCTGGTCTCCTGGGGAGAGTGTGAGCTGGTGGGAGATGGGATCTGCAGGGCGCAGTGAGCGGTCTGAAATCACATCTAAAATAGCTGAACCGTGACATTTTCTCTTGACAGCAGTGGTGAAAGGCCACAGACGCTTCCTTTCTGTGACTCAGAAGCTTGCAAATCTTCTTTGATTCACACCTTATAAGTAAAATTAGCCTGTGCCTCACTGCTGCCAAACTCTTTCAAAGCAAAGATACTTGTACAAAGGAATTCAGCAACAGAAATGCAATTCACTTGTGGATCAGATTATTATTTCTGACTGGAAGCAGTATCAGAAATGCTTGCAGGGATTTCCACTTTGCTTTTGAAAAGATGTCCATATTGTTGGTAGAAAAATAGCTACTTGGGAGGATAATTCACATATGTTAGGGGACAGGGAGAGGAATGAGCCCCATGAGGCTGCTGCAGTGATGAGTACAAGAGTTCAGCTTTGGCTATAACATTCAGTCACTCTGAAACAGGGATCTTCAGCTGTTGTTATTGGGAATGTTGTGACGTGAGCTGCAATTGCTGCTGCTCAGCAGGACATTTCCAGCCCTGGGCCTGAGCTTTCACCCAGCACATGGGTCTTTATGCTGCTTATGCCTTGGCATCCCAGAGAGCTGTCAGACGCATTCCTTGCATGTGGGGATTCCTCAGGTGAGACTTAATGGAGAGAAGGATTTTGTTGATTCTTAAGGCAGCGATTGTTTGTGACACTGATGAATGTGATGTTACCTTGAGATATGAACTCACCATCAGCTGTGAGCATCAGTCAAGAAAAGATCTGGCACTTAAAATCCATGCTGTTCACAGTCTGTGTTTTACAGCCAGCTGTAACTGAAGCCTCAGTTCCTGTGATGATGCTCCTGGGGCAGAGCCCGATGGCATCTGCAGAGTGGGGCATGGAGAACAAGGGACCCCGAGCCACAGGGAGGGACTGCAGCCCCTGCGCCCCTCTCCCCATGGAGAGACAGCAGAACATCATGGTGCCCTCAGAGCCAGCACAGCGCAGACATCTCCAACAGGTGAACTGCCAGGGACAGCCTGGGACAGCGGGAGCTGTGGGCTTTAATGCAGAAACTCGTTTGCTCATAATCTGTGGGGAAGAGTTTTGGAACAAAGCCAAGAGTGCTCTGATCATAGTCTGAAATACTGATATAATTGGTGGAAGGAATGGATGTCTGTAGTGTAATATATATAATATACATGCAGACATTTTTCATCCTGGCACACTAAGAGTTGTAAACCAAATGAGTACTAAAGCAATTTACTTAAGAAAAAGTTAGGCACATTGCACTGGAAATAGGACTGATTGTACTACTTTACCCCAAGATAATATACTTGATATCTTTGGGTGTCAAGTGAAGCCTTTCTAAACAATGACCTGTTTTTGTGGCCATCTTGGCCAGGTTTGTTCTTTCTGCTTGATGAACAGTGCACAGATAAGGGGATCTCCAAGGAGTGAATTTTTTTGCCTTTTGGAAATGTGTGTGAAAGGGACAGCAGCGTATGGACTTGGCATGCCCCAGGCATGGCTGTGGGAGCCTGGAACATTTCGTGCCTGCAGCAAGTGTGGGAGAAGGGAGGAGGAGAGTGGAGCTGTGTGGTGATGGCAGTGAGTTACCTCTGAGAGCAGGAGCAGGGGGCCAGCCCTGACCCAGTGTTCATCACAGCTGACGTGGGGAGCAGGCCTCAGACCATGCTCCTTCCTTGCCTCATGGGTCGCAGCAGAACCGGGAGCTTCTCTTGAGTTGCCACAGGCAGCATCTCGACCAGAGAGTGCAGATAAAATTGCTGGCCACAGCAAAATCAAGCCAGGTGCTGAAGGAAGGGACAGAAGGTGGGCTGGCTTTGGAAGCACAGCTCTGTCAGCAGTCAGAGCCTTCAGCTGTGACTGGAGGCAGAAGCATGCCGCGGCTTTTCCGAATGTACCACTATAAGATGTTTTTATGGATCAGAGACTCCAAATATTGTACAGAACAATGAACTAGAAATGAGACCATAGAACTCTTGCACAAATTGCAGATGAGCGCAGGGCAGGTGAGCATAGCACAGCCAGGTGGGCACACACAGCACACATACACAGAAAGCCTGAAAGAGGCTGCACATGGCCATATCCTGCACAGCAAGTCTTCAGCACATTGTCTAAGGCACAGCTTGCAGCTGTAATGGCAGTGTATTTGGTCTCTCATTATGGATCTTGGACAACAACCCATTCAACTTGAAAATAACTTGTACAGTTAAATAGGGTGTGTTTTTCTGTGCTCCAAATGTGTGATGCACCCCAGGGAGGTCCAGTGAAAGCTTCATGTGCCTTTCAGTAGGTGTTATTGCCCACCTTAACAGAAGATGTTCTGATTCACGTTCAAGGAGTACTGATAGAGGCTTGGGCCTGTGTCCCACTGAGCAGATGCTTTTAGTCCCTCACTTTTTAATGTTGGTATCTCCCTGTTTTTCTTGGAGCAGCAGCAGCAGCACTGGTCTGGCCTCACTGTCAGGTGTACCTGCACGAAGGTCTGGTGACACAGCGCCATGGCCTCTCCCGTTTCTGCTGGACAGTGTTGTGTCTGTTCTGCACTGGTGATGGTTCCCAACCCTGGCAGTGAATATCACATCCCATTTTTGTGAAATGACACTGATTTGCAGATACACAGTCTCTTCCTAGGGCTATGCCTGCCCCAGTAACTGCTGGGAACCCCACAAGCCCTGGCAGAGGTGGCAGAACTCCCCTGTGCAGAGCGGGCCAGGCTCACACAGTGCTTGCTCGTGGAGCAGGGAGAAGCATGAATGGGAGCAGATTTTAGGTTTATTTCAGTCAAGAAAATCCAGGGATGTTAATTACTGAGCTGTCATCAATTTCAGTGACTGCAGAACCCAATTAGCCTCTAATTTTAGTTTCATGCTAATGCCATTGTCAGCTCTTTCCGTACCACAGGTGAGGCAGTCTTAGATGTGGCTCCACAGTTGCTTTGTGTGGGTGGCTGCTTGCTAGAACCTGACACACAGCAGGGAAATTGGGGCAGCATTTGGAAGTGCTTTGAAAGGCCCTGGGGTTTTTATACAATTTTTTTATTGCTGTCCCACTGCTGCCACACACACGGCTCACGTGGGCACCAGCCCTCATGAGGCACAATTTCCCCTTGGCTGACACCCCACGCGGCAAATGATAAGGCTCAGCACAGTCCTGCTGGGGGTCTGAAGGGGGAAGGCTGCTAATTGCAGGATGCCATAGGCATGCACCCTGTACCTGTAAGCAGCAAGGAAGGACTGGAGTGTTCTTTAGGCAGTGGCCACCTGTGGCTCTCTGGGACACAGCAGGAAGGATGGCAGCTCTGTCCCGCTGTGCTGGCCTGGTCTGAGTGCTCTCCTGGACATGAGTGCTGTGCTCCATGCACCCTGCTCTGGGCTGCAGCACCACTGAGCTCAGCCTGCCCAGGATTCCTGCACTGGCAGGGGTGGGAGGTCCAGCTGTGGCTGCACTTTGTGGCATTCTTCTGCTTGCAAGTATTTCTGCACAGCTCTGGTCTCCCCATGTTATTCCTCATGGATCTTGTGCTGGTGTAAAAGTGGTGCCTGATGGAATAGCCTGGGCTGTCTGGAAATACCTGGGCACAGCTGGGTTTGCCGCACAGTGGGGAGGTTGGTTCTTTTCTGGAAAATACCAAACACATAGATGGGGACAAATGGGAGATGAGTGCCAAGATGTACCAGGAGCTCAGCACTTTTATCCAATGGAGCCATGGCATGAGAAAAATGTCCATAGGATGTAGAAGTTTATTTAAACGTGTATTTAATGTTAGTGAGTGGACCCACAGCACAGCTTTCTGAGTTGGAAGCCAGTTGCTGAAGAGCAGCTGAGCTTGATTTGCAGAGAATTGTTGTTCTCCAGTGGATTTGCAGGTGCAACACAGTGACATTTTAACTGTTTGGGCTTCCCTGTTGTGCTCTCAGCCATCCTGGAGGGTACACAAAGGCTGGAGGATGACTTGAACGCCATAACAAAGTTTTCCACAAAAGAAGCTCAGTGAAGTTTCAGAAATCTCCACTGGCTCATGCTGCTTGAGAGACATGTCCAAGCTGATGGTCACATATAGGTCCTTATAGCTCCTTTTGAAGGTTTGAGTGCTTTGTTTTCCAGCAGAAGAACTTTTCTGGGTGTTATTTGTGCTGGACTGACCTTCAAATAAAACTGTTACTAAGACCTGACAACACAGTAGGTATGACAGCCCTGTCAAGGAATGGATAATCTCCGGTCTTTAAATACACTTTCTATTTATGTTGGCAGTGTAAAGGCATCTCAGGATTTTACCTGCTATCCCAGACTTACACTTCAAAAGTGCCACCAAGGAAACTTCTCTGCATATCTCTTTCTATTTCAAAACTTCTTAACTGAATAATATGAGTTGACAGATACATCACTGCCTGTTGAAGCTCACAGCAGAAGAATATTCAAAGGGAAAAGAAAATATTTGGAAAGTATTTTTTCACTATCATCAAACAGACCTGGAAATTGTATCAACTGAGGGGATATACCAGTTGTTCCTGCAGCTTAATTTTTCATGGTTAGTTTATTTTTCATGTTTATCAGAATGTTTCAGTTCATATCTCAGACACCTCAATCTGTGCAAGTGTCAGGGTTCCCTAGAGGGGCCAGCAGCTCTGTGTGCCCCCAGATCAGCTGGCAGACATCTGCCTTGTGTTAGGAGAAACATGATCTTCCCACTGGCTTGGACACATGGAAGGGGGTGGGAACACTGTGAAACTGCTGCTTAAACCAACACATAACCCAGCATTTCAGAATAAATAAGCAAAATTAGTTGCCTGCATTTTCTCAGGGAACAAAAACGTTGAGCGTTTTCAGGAAAAAATGATGCTTTTCCACACTCTCTTGGAGAAGCTGCTGTGGATGCCAGGTTGGTTGTTAGCCCTGGGGTTGGCTGCTGGGGACTGGGCCACAGAGGGATGGTGGGACTGCCTTGGTTTTACCATCTGACTCCAAATCTGGCTTCTGGCTTTCTCTGACACTGCCAGTGCAGTCAGCAGGGCTCGGCTGGAGTTAATTGAATTAAATGGGACACTTGCCAGGGACACCAGTTATCTCCTGCAGTCATTAGCACAAGAAGGGTGTAAGGATTAGCTCTTGTTTGCTGTCTCAGGTGTTAGTGGTGATACCAGCTGACATGTTAAGGTCTTGTCAGCAGCAGCACGTTCTGGAAGAGACAGCAGCCTCTTTAGCTGATAATACCTGCATCATTTCTTTTAAATGCATTCCTCATTGCAGTATTTTTTTTTTAGTCCTTGCTTCGAATAGTTTAATGAATTTCATTTCATCTCTCATTTCAGGGGATCAGCAAACGTATAGGACAGGTACACTCCCTGCTGAGTGACAGCACTTCCCAAAGCCTCGCTCTGCAGCCCTGGAGCCTGGCCATGGTGAGGGGTGAGTGCTGCAGAGGCTGGGGCTGGCTGCTGCTGGGTCACATGAACTCTGCACTGGGGGAGGAAGGGCCTGAGCTTTTGATTTCTGAAGGATATTGCCCTGATAAATAAAGAAAAGATTTAACTACTGCAGGAAAGTGTGGAGATCTGCTCTTTGGCATCCTGGATGAGAAATTCTGGTCCTGAAGTCCGTGCAATTACTGAGGCAGCAATGGGCACATGCCTGTGGTTCACCTGCAGTGCTGCCCACATCCCACGTGCCCAGTCCCACCCCTGGCAGTGCCCACCTGCCATGGCCCACATTCCCCATGTCCCACCCACAGGGGTGCATCCTCTGGGTGGCTCCCCTGGAAGTGAAGTGCTGCTGCTTCCTGGGGCTGGGGAGCACTAATTAACACGAATTAACAGGCAGAACTGGTGATGAGGTGCTGAGCTCAGCCGTCCCTGCCAGCCACAGTGTCTGGGCAGTGCAGCCTCTGCCAGGGGCTCTGGGGTGCCGGGCAGCAGAGCAGGCAGTGTCCAGCACCTCTGGGTGTTCACATGGAGCTCGGGGTGGGTGTTCCTGGGCACGGCTGGCAGGGAGGCTCTGCAGAGCCACGGCAGCTGGGGCTGGGCCCTGCTGGGCTGGGCCCTGCCTGGTGAGAGCAGCCAGCACAGCAAACCTCGGCCTTGGCTCCCGCATGGATCCGTGCCCCCGGAGCCCCCCTGCCACAGGCAGGCTGTGGGTGACACTGCCAGTCCCACACAGCCCCTCTGGGCTCTGGCTGCTGGGAAAGGCCCGCTGCAAACTCGCTTTGGGCGGTCTGAAAAATTGCTGAACTTTCAAACTAAGTTCTTGTGATTGAATATTTATTGTTGAACTCAGCATGAAATGTAAAACAAAGCCTAAAACTAGGGATGCTTTTGATTTTAGTGTAAATGCTGACAGCATTTTTAATTTATACAGTATTTTAATAGTGAATGCTTAAAATTATTCTGGTGTTTTGTGTCCTCAGCTGTTTTTCTCTCTACTGTGGTTAGCCCTAGAGTGTGCATTGGAATGAGTAACATGCAGAGATCAGAGACTTACAACAAGCTCAGCCTAGAGTGGTTTAAGACACGTAAGTGTAGGATTTTCTGGCAGTGCCAGGGGGTCAGGGCTGCTTTATGGCCCCGTTCCACGTCAGAAGAACGGCTGAGGCGTTCCTGTGTGCTCACAGCACTGTAACAGGGTCAGCTTTCACCTGGCTGGAGCCTGCCAAGATCACCAATTTGAGTCCATTGTGCCATTGGAAAATCGTTCATTTTCATGGATAAGTCAGAATTAATGTTGTGTGGCGGTGGGAGTGCAGGTCAGTGCAGGGTCAGTGAGGCCACTCTGGGGCTGCTGGCCCTGACCTTGGCACAGACTGCCAGGGCCAGTGCTGGTGCCAAGGCACAGCTGCCAATATCTCCTATACTCTGCCGTAGTGTCAAGAAATACAAATATACAGGACTTGGGCAAACCTAAAAAAACACAAAATGCCCTTTGGTCTCTTTAACAGAGTCACATCAATGTTTCTTTCATGTAAATGTCCATGGGGCTTTGCTGCCTCCACAGTGAAGTGCATTCCAAACAGTAACTGCAATAACTAGTAAAAAGAATTATAAGGCATGGGGCAGAGCTGGGCTCCTGCTCTCCTGCAGCAGAGGCACTGCTGGCTGCAGCTCTGGAGCTTGGCACTGATGCACTTGCACTGCACAACCATCACTTTCTCAAATGGATATGCCATTTACGCTTTCCTTAATTAAAATTTCAGCTATCCCTGCCTCTGTGCACATGCCTCTGTGCACATGTGTCTGCCTGAGCGCTGCCATGTTTGGAGCTGTGTGGTGGCTGCTGTCAGAACCCAGGAATGCAGCCTCAGGAACAGAACCCTGCACAGGCAAACGTGGCAGAACCTGGGCAGTGTCTGCAGCAGCAGTTAGGAATCTGGGACTGGGAGCTGACTGTACTTGCATTCCCAGGAGGACAAATCAGGGCCTCGATTGCCAGGTTTGCAATTTTTAAAAAGCCTTTACTTTAATGAATGTGCAGCTTGAGTGTCATTGTTCTTTTTTTTGTTCTGGGTTGTTTTTCAGAAAACAAGATCAGTTTAGGAAATTTAAATCTCTGCTAAAATAGAAATTTTATCTAGAGAAGTCCCTCTGTGTGCTTCCATTCTTAGTATAAAACAAATTTATTCACTTCTGTAGTTGAAGTTGCATTACTAAAGAACATAAAGTTTCTTTAGTGTTGCTTGATGGTTTTTGTCTGGTTTAGAATGGAAATTGGGATTGTATTACCATCTTGTGGCCGTAACACTTGTCAGTTCATTTAAATTAATGTTTTAGTTTCTTATTTATTACCGCAAAGTTTATTGGTTTGTTAGGAATAATACCCAGAGCTGTGGTGCTGAGAAGGTGAAGCTGCAGCGTGAGCCCACCTGGAATCCTCACTGTAGGAGAAATGCACTGGGAGCAGCCGTGGACGGGCAGGTTCACCAGCACTGCGGTGCTCGCTCTGTCTGTCAGTCTGTTTGTGTGTCTCGTCATTTTCAGCTTGCTTTTCATATCCTGATGCTACTGAAAAGTCAGCCTTTTTCAGAAAAGTGTAGAATCTAATGAGCAGTGTGTTTGAAAACCTCAGCCATTCCCAGGACAGGTGAGTGATACAAACATGGCACAAGCAGGTGGAGATGGGCGTCTTGGAAAGAAAACATCAAAGGAATCACACAGAGGTCGGGTTGGGCCATTCACAGGGCCAGGGAGCTGGAGATGTGTGCAAAGCCACCCTGCTCTTCACTCCGTGCCCCTGAGCTTCAGATCACAAAGAAAGCAGCTGGAAAAGTTACCCAGAAATAGATGACCTTTCAAAAGGCCTCTAACATACAATTACCTGATGTTCACTGAAGTGGTTCACGTGCTTCCCACTCTAAATGATTTTCTAGGTTCACCCATGTGTGAAAAGGGGTCTGATTTTATGGAGGAGGGCAATGGAGGAAAGAAACTTTAGAAAGGAGAAAAATATGCCAGGGAATTTTACTGGTTGTTTGCTTCAAGGGAAGAAAAGGGCAAATAGTTGCAGCCACCTCAAAGTCACCTTTTGACTTTGAACTTTAAAAGAAAGGAGCATGGGAGAGCTCTGAGGTATTGACAGCACTTGACAGAAGCTGTTCCATGGAGATAGGTAGGAAATTTAGGATCTAGTGGAGTTTGCTTTCTTAGCCAGATGACAAGTTCTTTTTTTCCCTACAGTACAACAGAATTATTACAACCCCTGTTTTCCTTACTGCCTTTTCTTTCCTTCTGCCCTGGGTCATCGGGCACAGGAGATCCTTTGGCTGTGTGGCCGGCAGTGCTCACACCAGGGCTGGCCATGTCTCCTCTGCAGAGTTCCAGCTCTGATCCTGGACAAAGCAAGTGAGTTATCTGGGCCTGCAATCCACAGTGGGCTTTAGGCAAAATACTTTTCTAAGGAAATTATTTCTATGGTTGGAACAAAGTGCCTCTGCCCTGCACCTTTCCAGTGGCAGCTGTGCCCAGGTGCACGCAGCAGTCTGGCTTCCATAGTTCAGTGTTCTCTGCACTGCCCTGACCCCCAGCAGCCCAGGGGGAAGGGGGCAGAGACCACCCCCACGTGGGAAAGGAGCAGCATTCAAAAACCCAAACGCTTCTTCAAGCCAGGGAATGGCATTCCCACGTATGATGAGAGAGCACACTGGGCAATAGAAACTATGTTTGTATGGAAGAAAATAATTTTAAATAACCTTGGAATGTAAAGATTTTCATGAACAAAAGGTAATGGCAGTCCCCTCCCCCATTCAGACAGACAAGAGCATCAATGTGGCACTTGTAGCACTGAAGCACTTTTCATTTGGTCGAGTGTCTGTTTGTGGGGAAAAAAATCCAAAGTTGAGCTTTGGATCTAAAGCATTAGACTTGCAATTCCACAAAATTTTGTGACTTTGGAAATGTTCTCTTGTTTTTCAGTATGAGCTCATGAAGCTGGAATGAAATTGTCCTTTCGGGACAAAACAAAATAGATGAAAAATAAATGCTTATGTCAGGTCTGGAGACCAAGGGGGTCCTGAGCCATGGTCTTTAATATGTTTCTTTTCCATCAAGTTCAGGAGCAACTTTGAGCAGGATTTGCTGCAGTTGAGGAAGACCAAAAAAAAAAAACATATTAAAAATAAAAGAAGAACCCTGGATAAGGTTTTTCAAAAAGCCATTTATATCTTCTATAAGACATGCAGATGCAAAAGTGAATGGTGAGTCAGGAGTGCACTCGGGCACACGGTTCCAACAGCAGCTACCAGGCGCCTCTGAGTGTGGCTGTGCTGGAAGGCAGGTCAGCTGGAGCTCACAGCAGCATAACTGTGGGATGATCTGGAGCTCCTCATGCTTCTGCCTCCTCCTTTTGGAGGCCACACAGTGTGCACATGCTGTGTCCCTGGATTCATGCCTTTTCTGGCGATTTGTTTGCCTGATCCTTAAATTTCTGTGTTCATCTCCAGGGCCCAGAGCAGAGCCAGGCTGCCAGCAATTGCTGAGCCCATGGGCAAGTGCCTTGGCCACCAGGGTGTCAGGAGTGCAGGAGCACACAGCTGCACTCCCCGTGCTCTAAGGGCAGTGTGCTGAGAGCTAACAGGGCAGAGAGACTGAAAGGTGTGAGGGTTTCTCCTGGAGCCTGCTTTAACTCTCCATGGCCCTGTTTGGGAACGGGCTGTAGTCACTGCATGCCTTTAGCTTGAACTTGCACTTCATCAGTCTGGGAGGAAGAATGGAGGAAATGTTCTGAGAGAAAATTCCATTTATGTCTTCTGCCACCTGCTAATGGCATATGTGAGCTGCTGCATGCCAGTAGCTGATGGCGAAGATAACATCAGTGTGGAGAAAATTGTGCAGTGCTGAAAATGAGACTCATGTTCCAGATGACCCGATAGTTCAGCGCCTGCTGGGGCCAGGTGTGGGGCTCTGCTCGCCCACTCTCACACAGACACACACAGAGTGATGGCCTGCTGCAATCCCAGAAATCAATTCTTTTAGGGCAGGCAAAAGGAGAAAAGCTGAAAAGCTTCTATTCACATCCAGCCCCAAATCAGGCTTTGCTGCATATACCTCCAGCCTAATTAGTGTGAGCCGGGACGAGGGAGGCTGACAGGAGGGAAGAGCTGTCAAAGTGCCCGGTAAAGCTGCTGGGCTGAAAACTGACATAATGGCAGAGGAGACAGTGGGCAGCGCTTCAGGAGTAAACATCCATAGACAGTAGGATCTTAGAAATATTTGAGGCACTCAACAGCAAAATCCTTGTTGCTTTTCACCCTGGTGGCACCTGGAGATTTTGCTCAGTGAGGGAATTCATGGTGTTTTGTGTGAACCAAGAGGTAATTGCGAGCAACTACTTAAATAGCCTAGTTATGTTTAGAGAAGGCTGGTTCTGGGAGCAGCTAGGATCTGTGAATAAACATATTGACACAGGTGACCACCTGATCTATGCATTTGGATCTAAAAAAAGCCACTCTGCTAAGTTTGAATACCTCAAAGTAAAGCTGAGCAGACAGCAGACGCCACAGCTGTGCCTGCCCAAAGCAGCAGGGCATGGGGCTCAGCACGTCCTGCCAGCCCGAGGAGCCCTCCTGAGGGGACCAGGGCCTTAAATACCAGCCCTGAAATGCCCTGTGCACAGAGAAAGGTGAAGGGACTGGGCCCCCTAAATGGGGATGGACAAGCCCAGAGGCTTACCTTGCTTAGTCCTTGGGCAAACATGCTCAGTGCCTGCTGAGTGCAGCAGCTGATCCCACCTGTGCCAGCACTGCCCTGCACAGCTGGCTGGGGCTCCCTGGGGACAGAGGGCACCTGCTCCCAGCCTGGAGTTCCCTGGCAATGGAGAGAGCCCCCTCCCCACCTGGGCATCCCAGGGGACAGTGGGCTTCCAGCTTGGCTGTGGCCCTTAGCAGTCAGGATTTTTGGAAGAGAAAGTCTGTGAGAGAGAAGACAAATGTGAAGCTGTTGAATGTGTTCAGCCCTTCAGCACAGGGGTTGAAGAGTTCACAGTGACAGCTGAGATAAGGCCAGGCTGCTGGTGGGCCCCAAGCTGCCCCTGCCCCCCAGTGAGCACCCAGCTGCCTCAGCCCACTGTTAACCATGGCTAGATTCAGCACAACCCAACAGCACAGAATTATAATGCCCTATGACATGGAAATGGGTCAGAAGCAAACTCTGTGTCTTTCTGTATTAACACAGGCGCCACTCCTGGCTTGGAAGGTTTCGCAGCCCTGAGATTTTGCTGCTTATGACTTGAAGCAACCAGCATCACCTCAGGCTATAGGCAGAAAAATGTCATTGAACCACATTGCCTCTCTGCTAGACAAACTGCAGAAAGATAACTTGCTCCCAGAATGTCAGGATTGTCTGGCCACCTTCCAAACAATCGCTGCATTCCGTGCTTGAATGTCTATCAGTGAATTTCCAGTACAAAATGTAAACAGAGACAACTAGAAATCAACGTCTGGTGTTTCCTTTGCACCTCCCCAGAGGGGAGGGCTGTTGGCATCATATATTCAATCCCTCAGCACCAGCAGACACAGGTCAGTGACAAGACAGGCGAAAGAATAAGGCCTGAGGTCAGTAGGTGCCCGGTACAGCCACTGAAGCTGCCTGCTTCCAGGAGCTGAGGCTGCTGCTCTTGGGGAAACAGAACTCCTGCCTGAGGGTAAACATCTTCAGTTGCCATACAGAAGAACTTAAAAAGCCAACCAACAATCACCTAGCCAAGTAGAAAAATATCTGAAATCAATTTAGGGTGGAAAAATATCAAAAATCAAGATGAGATGGACATGGCATGTCTCCTGCCTGGAATTCCTGGGAAGGTCTGTTGGTGGCATGCCTGGTCATTAGTGCTGGTTGGACACAGGGCCAGGACACCCAGCAGCCTGATCCCCATCCTTCCTGTGGCTGAAGGAGATGCAGGTGAAGCCTGGGTGGGGCGACTGCCAGCTGCTAGGAAAGATCACTTATGCCCACAGGTCACTTCCCCAGCAAGGTGCACTTGTTCCAGGAGTGTTAGAGCCCTCCCCAGTGGCGTGGGCCCTCCAGGGGGCTGAGAAAACCCTTGGAGCAAATAAGGTGAATGGCACCAGACTTTCTGGGGAATCCATTATGGTGAATGTTGCCGACCCATAATTCAGAGCCGCTCTTTGCAGCGAGGCAGTGCGGGCAGGCAGAGCAGCGTTCACGTCAGGATGGTGCAGGTCCCTCTGCTGTGCTGCAGCTGAAGCCCCTAACATGGAGAAAGAGAGCCTCAGTTGCAGGGCTGAGCAGGCAGGGTCAGATCCTGCCACAGTTTGGACTCACAACTAGACACACTCTGTGCTTTTCAAGTTGTAGATCTTAAGCTTTTTGCATTTCAGCTCTGCAAATGCTCGTCAGTGGTTTAGCCACTTTTCATCTGTTAAACTTCTTGGGTTTATCCATGCTCCATCCAGAGTTCCACCCATTAAACTCTATTTTTACTGCCTTTTCTCACTTTAAGGGGAGGAGGTCACCTTCAGAGAGGCTGGTTCAGAGAACAGTGGGAGTAGCCATGGAGTGCCCTGTCTAGTGAAGTCTCAAATTAAAGAGAAGATGGCTCTGAAAAGCATGATAAAGTCTTTGAAAATTAAGATAATACTAGCGCAGGCCCAAACCTGCTGCTAGTGTGAGATTCAGAAGTGTTGCTGCTGAACAGCAGTTCCATGCCAGGAACCTGCAGCAGCTGCTATGGATGCAGATCCATCCTTCAGCTGATCCTACAGCATGGGTTCTGGACTCCTCCAGTTCTTGGACTCCTTCACCTCTGCATCACCAGGATTTCTTCAGCATGGTCATTAACAGCTCACACATAGCTGCCACACCTTGCAGCACACGCCTCTGCATTCCTCACCCTGCTCCAAGACATGCTTTGTTCATGGACTCAGCTCTCAGGGCTCCCACTCACCCTGTGATTCACATGGCATCAGGTTATATGAAGTGCTGGCAAGTTGTGGTCATGATGGGTTTAGCCCCAGCCCTGTCCTTGAAAGAACAGATCCTGTCACCTAACCAGTACTTTTGGGACGTATTTTACAATTTGTATAAAGAAAAAATGTACTGGAAATACTTATCTGTAGTGAGAATCTTTGGACCTCAGTACACATAGAAATCGAGCAATGTCCGTTGTTTGACATGCTTTTGTCTGTTCTATAATCTGTGACCAGAGTTCACCAGCTTTCTCCCAGCCTGTGCTCAGCTTTTAAAGCTTTTCCTGCTGTGTCTCACATTTGCCAAGTCTCCAGTCCCCAGGGATGCAGTGCCTGGGGGGAGCTCTGGTGGGACGAGCTCGGGGCCCCAGCCCCTCACCCTGGAGGGTGCCTGCACTCTGAAGCTGCCACAGGCCAGATGGAAAATGGTCCCATCTCCCCCTTTCTCATGGATGTTCTTACACAGCACAGCAAATCAAAACCTCAGACCAGCACAACTCTTATTGTTGCTTGTTCTGCAGTCTGGAGGGAAAAAAGGAGTCCCAGCTCCTATTTTCCACATGAGTGGGAACCAGTAGTGGTTGGCAGACCAGTGGCTGGTTTCTAGACTTGGCCAAGGGAAAGATCTGAGTCCTTGCTGAATATTAAAAATCTTGGCTTAGGCTGATTTCATTTTCCATTTTTTTATTCTACTTTCAAATTTTATTTCTTTATTTTCAGTTTAATCCTTTTTTTTTAAGGTTTACATAGCATCATCTGCTTCTCCGATAGCTCTGTCCTTTAGCTAGACTTATGAGCTGCACTTTAAAAGTGGACACTGTGATCATCCCAAAAATCCCTCCTTCCGGTATTTTTGCTAGCATCAGTCCCCAGAACATGGGCCTTAATGAAGGGAACATATTCCCTCCTGATGTGCCAGACGAAAGTTCATGGCTTTGTCTTGCTGAAAATGAAGTCTTGATTATTCATGCAGTTCCCAATTAGTCATTCCACACCCTTGAATTATTTCTGACAGATGTGAAATGCCTTGTGCTGAATTCCTACTCCAAGGAACCTTCTGCATGACTGGTTTATCAGTGTATGCAAGCAGACTCATGATTTACAGTGCTTCATCATCGTGGCATGTGTAACACTGAACACGATGACTAGGGAAACCAGACCCACCTATTTTTGGTCATAGGTTCAGAGCCTCCAAAATCTGCCAGCAGCTGCACAAGGGGCGCTCACACAGGGCTGGTGTGTGCACAGGGAAAGCCAGTTTACACTGAGGATCTCAAGAACGGATTGTCTGAGGGCCTATGAACTCACTCTCAGGGGTGATATGGACACAAGTGCTAACCTGAAGGCCCATCTCTGTCACTTGTCACTTTCTGGCTTTGTCTCTGCTGCCAGGAGTGCTTTTCCCACTGGCTGTGCTCAGATGAGGGGCGGGTCAGGCGTGGTTGCTGTCCCTGAGCGCGCCCTGGGCACCGGAGCTGCCCAGCAGGGAGGGGATGCCCAGCCTGGTGCCCTCCCTGCTGCTGGGCAGCCCAGGCAGCCATCCCTGCTGGCACTGCAAGGGCTGACCTGCTCTCACTGCTGCGTTTCAGCAGCGTTCCTGAGCAGGTGGCCAGCCCTGGCTCCATATGAGGTTAAAGACATTACCTATGCAATGGGAGATTTTAGGCTGGGATTCCACATTTTTCTCCTGCAGAAGTCTCTGTCACTGCAAAACAAAATAATAGCACCCAAAGCCATGTTAAGTCATTGTAGTGATTCCAAAATCCACGATTCCTCTGGCAATTAAAAAAGCTCCAAGCTCGCTCGAGGTCTTACAACTGTGAATTTTGTATTTGCAGTTGTGAAACTCCCCTCTTCTCTTTATCCACAGATGGTCATGATGATGTGTTATTGTTCCATAATGAATCATTTTTGTGTCATGTTTGTCTTGGTTTGGGGATTTAAATTGCATGCCTCACTGAAGGGAATCTGTAATTGAGATACAAATCTAAGCACCTGTGAAAGACTTCAAGTTTTGTGTACATGCCTAAGTATAAATTTTTAAATGTATGTTTTACTACTTTAAAGGCATCTACACAGGATGTCAGTGGAGGTTGATCTGTCATCACTCTGTCTTGTCAGCAGACCCACTGGGTTCTGACAGCTGAACAGAGGCCATTAATTAAAACTGCCAGGTTTTGTCAGGCCCTTGACATGCTCCCTAGATAATTCAGTCTTAGGCATTTCAAGCGTTTGCAGCAGGAACAAGACCAAATCTTTCAATTTCCCTGCTCCATTCTGTGCCTCTCTTTCCAAGAAAGAGGATTTATTCCTGCAGCAATAACCCTTTGCATTTTGAAGCGAGGGTGTTGGTGTAACTTGGTTCTGCATTGAGAAGTGCCAGGGTTTGTGATGACTCCTCAGAGGGAAGCTCTGCAAAGGTTGTGGCAGTGACTCCCCACCCTCAGGAAGGTTACAGCGGATAATGCCACAAGTTTTGCAGGAATAAAGAGCTTTTTCTTACTGTTCTAAGTAGGTTCTTTGCTAGAATAAGCAAACAAGAATTGGACCTGACTTCAGGTCCCTCTGCTCCCACAGCTATCCTCACTGGAGCTGCAACTGCTCCTGGGGAGATATGGCTCTCAGCCAGTCACCCTTAAAGGAGAAGTGTTAGTTTTGCATGTAACTGTGACCTATTTTTAAATTTTTGCTATATATACACATTTACTCTTTATAACAGATCCATGGACTCTTTGGAGTGCATATGATGGAGAGCCAGTGGTCAGCCCTTAGAGTCATGTTTAGAAAACACCACCTTTGTTTGTTTTACATGTTTATAATTGTCTCTGGCTATATTATAATTTCTGAATTTCCCCAGTAGCTTTCAAAGTAATGTTGGTTTGTCTTGATAGTAACACTGCTAAAAAGCACTTAAAACATCAAATACAAGAACAGTTGTTTGCTTCTTCTGGCTACTACAACCTACCAGAGATGTAAATCATGACCCATATTGCTACAGCTTCTGAAATCAAAGTAAAGCCAAATAATGCATAGCCCAGCATAGACATATTCCCTAATGACACAGAAGTGTGGTGCTCCAGCCCCCCATTTTGTGGGAGAAAAGGAGCATATATGATAAGAGTTGAGTGCCAACTTCTCACTTCCTCAGCAGTGACTGCAATTTGTGTGGGACAATCTGCTCCTTGCACGCGTTGCTCAGAGGCGGATCCTGTTCAGAAACCCCTTCTCTGCCCCTGTGGAGCAGAGGGCTATGGCACCTTCACATGGAACCACGCTCAACTGGAATGTCACAGATTTGCCTCTGGGGCCAACCTGAGCTGCAGCAGAGCATGGAGAAGACAGTTTCAGGTAAGACAGCGGATGCACTTTGCACACTCGTGAGGGTTGCTGACAGCAGACTTCCATGGGGAAGTCACACCAGTAATGAATGTTCCAAAGGGAATTGGGGCTCCCACGCCTGCAGGGAGGCAGCCATGGAGGCAGGTATCTGGTGTCTCAATGTTCAGAGGATTTCCCCACAGCTCACCTGGGCTCAGGTGGTGGGCTTAGAGACTCCGTGCCCATCTCACCGCAGCCTCTGGGGCATTGCCTGCACAAACTAACACAGCAGCCAGGTCCCTTCCCATGGCCTGCCCAGGGAATGAGGGACTCTGGGCCTCCCTGGGCCGTCTCTGCCCTCAGTCAGCCTGCCTGAGGAGTTTGCTTTGTGCTGCATGCAGCGGTGCCATCTCGCAGGAGCACCGCACGGAGCAGGGTGAGGAGTAAGCATAATGCTGAATTACAAGGTGCTGTGAGTAAGAGCATCTGCCAACGTCAGCAGATACATGAGGTCAGCAAGTTTGCATTCCTTTAGGTCAGAGAACAGAACAAGTGGATCTTATCCCCATGGCAGTGCCCCCACTCTGCACTCACTGCTCTGCAGGAAGGGACAGGGAGCAAACGGAGGGAACAAACAGGCACGGGCAGCCTCCAGGTGAGAATGCACAGGAGAGCAAGCACACTGTTTTCCCACAGCACGAACAGCCAGGCTCGCAGCATGTACTGCCAAAACCATAAATGTTCCCTTGGGAAACCAGACTGCGTTTATGAGGGACTGTGAGATCTGGTGTCTGCTCACCTGGGGACGTGAGGGAGGTATTCTCTTTAAAGTGATGGATCCAGTCTGGTGTCCAACCCTGCCACGCCATCAGGGAGAGGACAGCATAACAGAGGAATTGCATTTTCCTTCTCCTCACTTGTTATTCTGTGTGGTCATGTATTAATTCTTAAACTCAACTCTTTTAATTATTTTTATAACCCTTACTAAGGTCGCTCTGAATATTACTGTAATCCTTATAAATACAAAACCCCCTTTCTCTAGAAATTTTAGCCATCCAGCTAACATGCCCTATGACTTTGAAATTAGTACAGAGAATTTATCAACAGGATTTAAAATTAAATTAAATTTAGGATGAAAGCTATACCTTACAACCTCAAGACTTATAAATTTAGTCTTTTCCAAGATATAAGTGCATGTCCCCAAAATGAATATAATTCTGAAAATTTCTTATGTTGTCAGACAGAACCAGACAGTTTTAGAGGCATACATATATGTGCAAAGAAAAGTTATGGTTACAAAGGCACATCCTGGATTACAGAAAACAAATGTCATATCATACGGAGATTTCCATAAGGGTGGGAATTGCTCAGGATTGGCATGGGTCAAGCATAACTTTAAATGCTATTCCTTGGGCAATATCCAAAGGATCAGACTCTATATTGAACACCTTTGCTCACTGTAAACTACTCAGTATCTAGATAAGTGCTGAATACATGTCAGGTTTATCCTCGGCTGTTTGAGGGGCCTGGAGAGGCTCTGGGTGGCCTTGGGACAGCCCGGGTATCGAAAGACGAGAAGAGGCTTCAGTTCTTCTTTCTGGTTTTATGTTTATTAATTGTTTATCTAAAAGATGTTCTTTCGGCCAGACAGAGATCTGCACAGCAGTCAGCCATGGGCACACACTGTACCGTCCCCCTGACCGCCACGTATCTTTATACCCCTTGTTACGTATACAATATTTATCATTTTTCCCCAATACCATCTATTCTTATAACTCGGTGTACTCTTAGTAATAACCAATCCAAAGGTGCCACCGTGGCCAAAGAAGATGGAGGAGAGAAGGAAGAAGAAGGAGGGTAGGACACACCCCAATTCCTCCATCTTACTCCTCTAAACCCCCCTGTACATAAATCCTAAACCCTGTTTCTCACCCTCTAATTAGCTAATCTTTCCACCCTTCACCCCGGTGAGGCCCTCTTATCTTCATAAAGGTGTCGTCTCCCGTGTAGGGTCAAAGTCCTGCCACCAGACACTTCTGGCAACATTCCAGGACTCCCGGGCCCCCAAGGGTGGTCCCGGGGGCTCGGCATGCCAGGACTCAAATCCTGAGATCCCACAAATACATAAATAGATTTTTATGTTGATGGCAAACCCAAACACCTACAGGTGACTGCAGCTATTGGGTATCAAAGATAGAAGTCAGTTTCTGAAGACCTACTTGGATAACACAATTATACTTTTTGATGCATAAAACTTGACTAGGGCTCTGGGAATTAGCAACATAAAAATAATGTCAGTGATGAATTTAAAATGTTGCCCAAACACGGAATTATAAGGAAGCCTTGGGAGAGGTCTTGTGGTGAGCTTGGATCTTTCCATAGTTTTTAATTCTGACTATTAGATTTTTCATAATCTCCAGAGGTTACTTGGCAACTGCTGTGGGCTATTGGATGGCCCATCTGGGCAGCACAGGGCAGGACCCCACAGGACCCCACAGCTGCACGTGGGGCATCCTGGCTCTGCCCATGCTGCTCCTATTTTATAACTGCAGATCTCAAACAATGAACAATGCTTGATAGTCATCGACCTGATTTCAGAAATGGAGTAACTGTGATGCAATGAGATGAAGAAACTCACTCGATACCATTGAATCAATTGATGTCCATGCAAGGATTAGACACATTTCCTCATTCTTGGTGCCATTTGTAACTTACCACAAAAGAACACTAAACCCAGTTCTTATGGCCATTCTCCATGCTTCAACAGACCATGGCATCAAAGGACTAAGCAATAAATCTTCACTTCTCTCAGTTTGTTTTTTTTTAAGAATGACTGTTATGAGAGAAAAGAGGCCTTCAGCAGCTGCAGGAAAGAGCCCTCACAGTGCATTCTTTCACCATGTAGTTCCTCTCACATTCTGCCTTTCTGTTCCCTCACTGTGCTCCTGAAGAACCCTGAGTCCAACCAAGCATTAATGCCTGCAGTGACATTGCTATGGATCAGATTCTATCACTTTCATCATTAAACCCTTTTGTTAGTGTGAACCAGCATTCTGCCTAGTGAGATTGCTTATTGACCAGAACGTCGCTGCTGTACAGTACCCAGCTTTGGATTTGCAGATCTCCAAATGTCTTAATGTACCGTGTGCTACTCCCTACAAACATGACGTTAAAAAAGAGGGATTGTCCTGAAGCCATGATCCTACCAGAAGCACCCTGTGAGAGGGCCCGTGCCAGTGACCCCTGCAGCAGAGCGTGCCCACGTGGAACAAGGGCCAGCAGGCATTACCAGGCTGTGGGGTTCATTTTAGTATTTCAGCAAGAGGAGTCTGAAAAGTGTTAAGTCTCATGATTTACAAAGTGAAATCAGAGTTACAGGGATCCTACCTGTGTGCAACTGTCAATGAGTCATAGGAGGCAGCAATCCACAGTCCATATTCCACAGGGAAAAGCCATATGGACTTGTCACTTGGGGTTCTTTGTGCAGAAGGCAGGTCCCTGTCAGGTTCCTGTCCCTGGCTCTATTTCACGTCCCCCAGCTTGTCTTTGGGAGCAAAATCGCAGGCCTACCCTGTTGTACCTAAACTGATTTCAGTTGGTGTGGCCTCGGTGGCACTGCGGTGTCAGACCCTGCCCGAGCGTGGCTCTGGCTCGCAGCCCTGCAGGGGCTGTGCTGGAGAGCTCTGATCAGAGCTCCGGGAGCCCACCGACCACCCTCCCAGGCTTACTCTGAGCCCAGCACCTGCCTGCTGCCACAGGAGTGAGACAGCAATTCTGATAGGGGAAGATATAAACAGAAATGTGGGAGGGAACTGAAAGCATCTCTCTTCTCCTTGCACAACTTCAGCTCCAGCTTTCCAAGTTTCTGCTGTTCATCACCTCTTCTACATGCAGAGCAGTACCTTGTTTCCCTTGTCTGAGAAACACCATGAAGTACAGGCTTGAAAATCCTTTAGTTATTTAACACTCAAAAGCACTTTTTCACCCCATATCCTACATGGTACCAATTCATCTGCAAAAACACAGATACAGAAACAACAGGGTAGTGCACCGTGCATCATACACTGCAAGATATGCTCAAGAGAGATTACACAGGGCACTGCTCAGTGTTCACAGGACTAGGCAGGAGATCAAGAAACCTTCGATTTTAATTTGGGCACTGACTTGCTCTGAAGTTTTGAGTAAAGGGGAATAATTTCCAATTTAGGTTTCAGTTTTACTGTCTGAAAAAAACTAGGAGGTATTATTTATAAAGCTTGGAGAACTTCCACAAAATTTGCCTAAATTCCACCTGTTAATTACATTTCAACAGAAGCTGAGATGTGTCTGTGTACCCTTCACAGAAGCAGCACTCCAGAAACAGTTCATGGTACAGAAGAGATGGCATATTTCGTTTAACAATGGGGTGTTTAAGGCCTGGTTCTGCAAAGTACACTGGAAGAAAACAGGTATTTCCTTATGCATCATGCCCTAGGAAAAGATATTTAAATATGTCTGTGTTCTTAAAAAGAGAAATTTCAAATAAATTCTGTATGTACTGGCATGCTAATATGAACAGCATGCCTGCATGCAGAAATTTCACTTTTAAAAAACCACCCCCTTTCTGCTGCTTGTGTGTACATTGGTATTACTCAACCTTCAGGTTCTTACAAAGCTCACTGTGAGCCTTCCCACATGCTAAATCTATCCTACTAGGTATTTACTCACCATTATAAAAGTCTTTTACCCCATGAATAAACACAGAAATATTTGCCCAGGTTAACTGTGATATTGGGCTATGTAGAATAAAACTGCACTGTTCTGTATTTCAGCACCCTGCTTCCACAGAATTTTTCGTTCTCTGGCTTGTTCTATGTGCAGTCCCAAAGGCCTGGCTGGCGAGCCCCTGTGCTGGGCAGGCTGCCCCTGAGTGCCAGCCCTGCCCGAGGAGCACAGAGCGGGCACAGCTGCAGGAGCTGCTGGCCACAGTCCCGCTCGGCCGGGTGGAGAGGGCAGGCACATGTCCACCCCAGCCTGCATCCTTTCCTCCAGCAGACCTGCACACAGCTCTCACCGTGCGCCCACCTGGCTTGCACTGGCTCAGCCCTGCCAGCGTTCCATCGGTGCTGACAGGGAGGGCTGCTGGGCACGGGCCACACGCGTCACAGCACACAGCCTAAATGAGCCTTGCTTGGTCGTATCCTATGCAAGCTGTTCCAGCTCCAGAGCTCAGTCCCCAAGGGCACTGGGTGCCAGAAGCCAGCTCGCTCTCAGACCGAGGCTGTGGGTTAGCCTCTAGCAAGCAGGGAGATATTCAGCTCTTAGTGATTAGGCAGCTCTTGTGATTTCAGCTTTGCTTGCTAGGTAGCTTTTCCCTTGGCCTAAGGCTCCAGCAGACGGTAGAGAGAGGAGAAGCAGAAGACACTGGCTGTTCCACGAGTATGGCTTTATTGGAGGGGTCCGTGAAGGGTCTCAGCTCTTCTTCTTCCGAGTTAGTAGGGGTACAGTGTGCTACTTTTATACCCTTGGCCTGGATCCAATCCTGACCAATGGCAAAGGTGTTAGAGTGACATAAGTGACCAATGGTAGGGTTTAACACAATATTGCCTTACATGGCTATAGGGATAAGGTACAAGGCGGATGTCCCTGGAGACAGGAAACTTCTTTGCTGCTGTGTCAGCATTCTATTCTCCAAGGGGCCCTGGCTAAACCTGAGGGGTTTACTACAACAGCCCACGGCAGAACATGGGCTCTGTCACACCGTGTGCCCGCCCCGGCAGCACTGGGCCACCTCTGTCACCCACGGGCACTGCCACCCTGCTGCTGACCCTGCCCATGGCACGGGGCACTGTCACCCAACTGCTGACCCTGCCCTTGGCACAGGGCACTGCCACCCTACTGCTGACCCTGCCCATGGCACAGGGCACTGTCACCTCACTGCTGACCCTGCCCATGGCACAGGGCACTGCCACCCTACTGCTGACCCTGCCCTCACCCACGGGGCACTGTCACCCAACTGCTGACCCTGCCCATGGCACAGGGCACTGTCACCCAACTGCTGACCCTGCCCATGGCACAGGGCACTGTCACCCAACTGCTGACCCTGCCCATGGCACAGGGCACTGTCACCCAACTGCTGACCCTGCCCTCACCCACGGGGCACTGTCACCTCACTGCTGACCCTGCCCTTGGCACAGGGCACTGTCACCTCACTGCTGACCCTGCCCATGGCACAGGGCACTGTCACCTCACTGCTGACCCTGCCCTCACCCACGGGGCACTGTCACCCAACTGCTGACCCTGCCCATGGCTGGGTGCTGGAGAAGCCTTGATGTTGCACGAGCAGTGCACCCCTGGTGCCACAGGCAGCGCAGGCACAGACTGATCCTGACTGCACTGCCTGCCCTTGCTCCTGCTGGCCAGCTGCCCTGGCTTTGGCACAGGTCAGTGCCACTGATTCGGGCACAGACTGTGATCCTGACCACACTGCCTGCCCGTGCTCCTGCTGGCCAATGCCCCGGCTTTGGCACAGGTCAGTGCCACTGATTCGGGCACAGACTGTGATCCTGACTGCACTGCCTGTCCATGCTCCTGCTGGCCAGCTGCCCTGGGAGCCCCTGTGGACACGGGTGGGTGTGTGTGGGTGACACCGGGCACTGCACAGGTCAGTGCCACTGATTCGGGCACCACCACCAGATTTCCCCTGAGATAAAGCCAAAGCCCAGTGTGCTGTTCCTGTGTCTGGTTTGTATGTGCTGCACTTTGCGCCGGTCCCTCCCCACCCTGACCTGGCAGCTGCAGAGCAACACCTGAACCTCCACGAGTTCCCTTCAGGCACTGTCAGGTTCATGCAAACTACAGCAAGTGTGACTGTGGTTGGACAAACACCCAACAATCCCCCTCTCCTTGTTTTGGAGGGAGTCTCTATGTCCTGACTAGTCCCCACAGAGACCACAGCTCCTCTTCTTGGAGACAATTCCATGTCGAGAGTTTTTAATGACTTTCAGATGTCTTAACAGAATACAAGCCCCTGAAGAGAAAATTCCTAGTCTTCACTTGCAGAATTTAGGAGCTGATTTTTATCCATATGGAATTATTTATAGTGCAACTGAGGAAAATAATCCTCCAAAGGATGATGCTGAGTATATCACCTCTTTGCAATGCATTACTAAAGAGTTCCCACACCATTTAACACCTACAGGACAATTCCACTCATCAAAATTCTCATGGAGAATCTGTTAGGGCTTGCCATGAAACAGGTAATTACTTTGGGAATCCTAGTAGTGTAATTTAATTATTGTGGTATTTTTCATTTAACCCAGTAGTTTGTATCACTTCCATCAGTTTACTCTGACAAATGTCAGAACATTCACTTCCCCAAATGTTCTGTTTTCCCTTTTTTCTCAGGCTCCAAAACCTGACCTCTGAAAATGGTTTGAATTTGCAAACCCGATACACACTGAGATCACTTCTTCAGCATTAATGAAGGACAAGTTATGCCTTTTAATCATGTTTATAATGGAAATGCTCAATTATAAAATAATAATAACAATACGAAATGCAGGTCCTCATAAACAACTGTTATTTGTTTACCCCAAACACTTTCAGTTGTGCTTAGCAAGCTCTCCGTTTCTGATGATTCTATTTTTAGTGGATTTCAGCAGAACTACTTATATAAGATTTAAAACAAAATTAACAGCAGAAAAGCAGAGATTTACATGAAGAGAATTTAGGTTTATATTCAACACATCATTTTAGTGTCTGACAGCAGGAGTATTTCAGTAGACGCAGTCACAAACGTTGATAGTAGCTGTACAGTTGGATGAGAAAAGCAAGAATTAGCCACAGAAGTAGTATTTTTTTGGTATGTATATTGCATACAGATTCCACGTGGAGACAGGGAATCCATCAATCCACTATCTGCTACAAACCCCACATTTCTGCTTTTGTAGCAAAGTTAGAGCTAGTCCAGACCGTAAGTTTTCTGAAGCATGTTTATGCAGAAAAGGCCAGGGAACCAGTTTTGGCTGACTGCTGTCTCATGTCCTACATGATGTGGCAGCAATAGAGCTGTCAAAAATTGCTCAGAACTTAAATATGTACATGTTTCCCCACACCTTTATTTATCCAGCTCTGATCTCTGCTTTTGAATTCCTGCTTAGCAGGAAAAGGGGAAAGAGGGCATTGCGCTTCTGGAAGTGAAATGTGAGGGGTGCAGGCACACATTCCCCCTGGAACCCGAGCATCCCACGGACCCAGGCAGTGGCTCCTTAGCACAGATACCACCCCTCCAAACAACCAGGACTCCCTGGGAGCTCCATTTAAATAGGCCATCGAAACATCATTATTATGGAGTTGCAATGGCTTTAATGTCTACTCTGTAGACAAGTATT
The DNA here is from genome assembly GCF_028769735.1 of Zonotrichia leucophrys gambelii. Classification (NCBI taxonomy): domain Eukaryota; kingdom Metazoa; phylum Chordata; class Aves; order Passeriformes; family Passerellidae; genus Zonotrichia; species Zonotrichia leucophrys. Next base: position 25,257,537 of record NC_088179.1, on the reverse strand, counting down.
ACATAAGTCCTCTAGGAACTCAGTCCTGAAAATGGATTTATAACTACAGATCAAATTGTGCCACATAGTACTTATTTAAAATATCTGACAAGCTCTCTGAAGTTTGTCTATGTTCCCTTTTTTGCGTAGACAACATATTAAAAACAAATGCCCTGCCATTATTCATGCTTTTAACACTGAGATGTAATTGATAAAGCTGGTGAAAAGTCTGAAGAATGGTTTATATACAAAGCAAAGTGATTACTTACTGTTCAAAGCTGAAGTTTTCAAGAAAATGAGCAACCTAGATTCTAGGAAATCCAGCCATGAATTATTGAAAAGTCCATTAAAATAAAACCATGCCAAACAGAAATATTTCAGACACACCAAGTCTATCAAAGAGATGTGGATTTTTTCCAATATTGATATCACACTTTACTTAATATGAGTTTGAAATAAATGAGAGAGTATGCTGCTGAACGCCACATGAGCTCTCTGAAACCGTTCACATTTCTCTCTTTACTAGGTTAAATGAAACCTGATCTGGATTCCACTTGATCATAAGACTGGAATGCTGAAAATGCTGTAATCTATTTATACATCAAATTGAAGAAACATTGCATGTCTTTAAATTTCACTGCATTCCAGTGTATTAGCTAAACAGCAGCAATTTACAAACTGTTTCACGTTCAAACTGAGAAAAAGACAGACCAACGTAACTTATTTATCCTAAAGCCAGGATTGATTTCCTGGCTTTAAAACTGTGGCCCAAACCCAGGTCTGCTCTGTGCCTTCCCTAAAAGCCTTGCAGCAGTAATTCATCATTAGTGCCAAAACATGGTAGTTGCCTTATGATGACTTCCAAATCCACAGTTCTTTTTTAGCATCAAGAACAATCCCAAACTACAATCCCAAACTAGATTTGCAGCTCAGATTTTGTCCATACTTCTCTTCCCTCTGCCTCTAAACCACAAATGGTTCAAAATACAGCAGACAGCAAGGCTGAGAACAACTGTGGTAAATAAGAGCAGCCAAATCCCACAGATGAAATCCATACAGGGGCTTATTCAGCCCAGGAGGTATTGGCAGCAACCCATCCATCAAGAGACCACCTCAGGCGCCCCATTGGAACGGCAGTCTCCACAGAATGCTGTCGTTTCCCTCAGTTATTTACAGAATATTTTACAGAACAGCGGTGTTTGACCCATCATTCTGACTAGAGGATTCAAACACCACAGCTGTGTGCAGCACAAGATCTTCTGAAAAAGTAAAGGTGCCCATCATGAAGAAGAGCTTAATATGCTAAAGGCCTGTCTGTTGATCTGTACAAATGTACATTCTAGATTTTAACATCTCTCAGTAAAGAAAGACACACCTGCCACTGACATTTGATGGGTTTTGCCACTGACTTGGAAGGGGTCAGGATCAGGCAAAAACTGCTGATGGTATTTCATAACACCTATTCATTTCTACTTGCCCTTTCAATGATTTTCAATGTGTGAAACAGTGTCCATCTTTCTCACTTGTCATTTCTTGGGTTTTTTTCATTAGTTGTTGGATTTAGTGCTTATTATTTCCCATGTAGAAGACTATGAACACTACAAAGACAAAAAGAGCAATTTTTTTTAGAGTCAGGGGAGAGGAAAATTCTGTGCTCTTTGTCACATGAAACTTTAGGAGCCTGAAGCTAAATACTGCAGTACTATTCATGGTTCTCTGGATAGTTAGTGGCCTTTATAAATGCAAAAATCCCACTTAGACATTCAAATAACTGATTTGCCATTTTCTGTGCCCTTCTTCCCTCCAGCAGTCTGTAACCTGGTATTTGTCTTCTAGGTCTTGTGTCTTACAGCTTGAAATTCAAAAGAACTTGAAATTCAAATTACAATTGCATCTCAGTTGGGATTGAGACTATTTGGGCTACTTTAGAGGAATCTTTAAAACAAGAATAATTTGAGTCAATGTCTTACTGTCTAGAACCACGAGTTTCATAAAAAGGAAAATGTACAGTTTACAGTAAGGAATTTCTATACTACTGTTTATTTTAATATTTATAATGGTAATGCAGGATTTGATATGGGTCATCAGAAACAGAGTGCTCTCTTAGAATATCCAGTTTTTAGTAACTCCTAAATTTCTCCTCAAATTTGAAAAGACCCTAGGGAAAAATAAACTGCTTGTCACTTGCTCATTACTGTGCCAGTATGTTACTATTGCTAAGACAGTATCGCATGGCCTGACTAAAATTTAGGTCTCGGTACTCAACACACAAAAGAATGGTAAGTGGAGTCCTCAACAGTTCTCTGTATCTGCAGATAAGGCAGATGATAGATGAGAGAGAAAAAAATGAAGACCAAAGAATGAAAAATAACTTGTACAAAGCCATACTGCAGATCAATACCAACTGAGGGGTGAGACTGAAGCTAAAAATCAATCCCCTAAATGTTTCCTACTGACTTCCCCTCAAACAGTCTCAGCCTGGACTCCTGACCCTTGAGTAGATGCCCTTTTTGTTAGATCAATGGCATCCTCAGGCTAGATTTTAGTCTCTAACAGTAATCTAATACCTAATGTTATTAAAGGCTGAGATATCTGAACCCATGCGCTCTGGATACTAATAAACTGACTCTTTTTATTTTCCTATCTCTTTCTTTTGAAAAACATCGTCATTTTAAAGTTTATATCAGGGCTTTTCAAAAGCTTAAATGTACACATACACCTATTAATATACATTAATATTAATGTATAATAATATATAATGCATATATTGACATACATCTTTATCCAGCCGTGCATTCATTTCTGGGTGTGAGCACGTGTGGGGCAGTGTGCACTCCATAAGCATTCAGGGGTTTAGTGTGTGCTAGTGCCACACAGATTTCAGCCACCATCAGTGGAAGCACCACCTTTTGACCATTTAAAATTTAGAAACAAACAGAACATTGTAGTGCCATTTTCACTGGATATCTACAACTATCACACTCCAGAATAGCTTCTTTATTAGTCTTCTATCACTTGTGGGGGCATTTCTGCCCTCAGTCCAGCGGCTGTGTGAGAGATACTTTCACATGACTGGTGCATGATCTTTAAATGGCAAAATATGTAAAATCACCCACAGTGAGAACAGGAGAACCACAAGGAAAGCCACTAAGAGTCTCACTGACACCTGTATGGGGATCCTCCTAGTGAAGAGTGTAATGGTGAAGGTGACGGAGAGAGCAGAGGAGAATTACCCAATTACCGGGCCCGCAGCCCGGAGGGACACGGAGGGGAACGGAGCTGGGAAAGGGGCTGGAACACCAGGAGGGGCTGAGGGAGCTGGGCAGGGGCTCAGCCTGGAGAAAAGGGGGATCAGGGGGCCCTTGTGGCTCTGCACAGCTCCTGCCAGGAGGGCACAGCCGGGCGGGTCGGGCTCTGCTCCAGGGAACAGGGACAGGAGCAGAGGGAGCGGCCTCAGGCTGGGCCAGGGCAGGCTCAGAGTAGGCACAAGCAGGAATTTCCCCTTGGAAAGGGGGGTAAGGCTTTGGCACTGCCCAGGGAGGTTTGGAGTGCTCATCCCTGAGGTGGCCCAGGAAGGGCTGGACGTGGCACCCAGTGCTCTGGGCTGGGTGACAAGGTGGGCACAGGGCATGGTTCGGTCTCAGTGGTCCGTTCCAGCCGGAATGAGGCCGCGGTGCCGCGGGTCAGGGCCCCGGGCCGGGGCCGCCGCGCAGCTCCCGGGCCCGGCGCTGGTCCGACCGCAGCGGGAGCGCTGCCCGGCCCCGCCCGACGAGGGCGCTCTCTCGCGTTCGCCGACGCTCCGGCGGGGCCGCGCACTCTCCGCCGGCCGGGGCTGCGTGCGGCCGGGCGCGACCAACCCCCGGGGGGAGGGGGGAACTCGGCGTGCGCCGCCATATCCCAACTGTCCCCCGCAGGCCGCACTCCCCCACCACCCCCGCGCCGCGTTGCGCTGCTTTGCGCCGGGCCGTGACGTCACCCGCCGGGGGCGTGGCCACGTCGCTCCCAGGGTGCAGCGCACAAGTTGAGCCCCATCTTGGGCGAGAGGAGCCGCGGCCCTACCGCGCTCCGGGAGCTCCGGGGCCGGTGCAGCGCAGCGGGTCCGCCCGCCCGCGGCCGCTGAGCGCCGCTCCCCGGGCCGCCGCGGCGCCGGCACCCCGCCCGCGGCGGGGGTTTGCCCGTGGGGCGAGCCCGCGGGCCCGTTGCGAGCAGGATGCGCCTGGCGCTGGTCTCCAGGTAGAGCGCGGAGACAGCGGGGGGGGGGGGGGGACACGGGGCCGCCCGGGCCTCGCCCGGCCAGCGCGGGGCCCCTCGCGCGGGGCGGGCCGCGGGCCCGCTGCTGCGGCCCGCAGGAAGCCGCGGGGCGCTCGGAGCGGCGGCAGGGAGGAGAAGGAGGCCCGGCCGCGGGAAGAGGGCTGCGGAGAGGGAGGAAGAGGAGGAGCCCCGCCGCCCCCCGCCCGCCGCAGGAAGCCGCCGGAGGATGTACGGTAGCGCCGGGGGCCCGGCCGGCACGCCGTGACAGCCCGCCCCAGCGTCCCGCTCGCCTCGCCACGGCTGGCCGAGCCCCTTCCTGCGGAGGAAACATGTCCAAGATGCCGGCCAAGAAGAAGAGCTGCTTCCAGATCACCAGCGTGACCACGGCGCAGGTGGCCAGCAGCATCACCGAGGACACCGAGAGCCTGGATGACCCGGATGAGTCCCGCACCGAGGACGTGTCTTCTGAAATCTTTGATGTTTCCCGAGCCACCGACTACGGCCCCGAGGACGTCTGCGAGCGGAGCTCCTCCGAAGAGACTCTCAACAACGTGGGCGAGGCCGAAACTCCCAGCAGCGTCTCTCCCAATCTCATTTTGGACGGGCAGCTGGCTGTGGCTGCTGCTGGGGTGGCTGCAGGCCCCAACGGGGGGGCTGTGCCCAAAAGTTCGGCTGTGCCCCTGCCGGCTGTTGCTCCTGGCACTGCTGTGGGGGGAGGCAGCAGTGCTCAGGCACCCACTGCCCCCGGGGCCATGTCTCAGACGGCGGCTGCTGCGTGCAGCTCTCGCTTCAGGGTGATCAAGCTGGACCACGGTACTGGGGAGCCCTACAGGCGAGGCCGATGGACGTGTATGGAGTACTATGACCGGGACTCAGATGGTGGTGGTGTTCTGGGCAGGACTGGAGATTGCATTAGGCACAGCAGCACCTTCGAGCAGGCTGCTCAAGAGAGGGACAGTGGCCTCGGTGCCACAGGAGGCTCTGTTGTGATCTCGACTGTGCCGGCGTCAGCCCATGGCCCCGATTCTATAGCTGACAGCTCCCTGGCTGCTGTGTCACAGCTGCTTCAGACAGAGAAAATGAACCAGTCCTCTCTACAGCAACCTAATTTTGTCATTGGGCAACAGCAACAGCCCGTAGGTGGGGCCGTGCCTCAGAGTACTGCTCAGCCTGTGTTTTCTGGGGCTTCGGGAGCAAGTCAGCAGATGATAGTGCCGCAGCAACCACAGCCACAGGTAAATCCACAGGGTGTTTCACAGGCTGGACCCAACGGGAAAGGCATGGCACCGTCAAATGTGACAGTAGGGCAGTCAAGCATTCCTGTGGCCCAGCAGCAGGTGCAGCAGGCAAACATACCAGTGACTCAGCCTCAACAATTTGCTTATTCTCAGTCCCAGATTCCACCAGTGCATCTACTGCCGACGCAGCCTCCTGGGCAGGCTGAATACATGCAGCACATGACAATTATGCAGTCTCAAGGAGCTATTCAGCAGGCTACTACAAGCTCTGCTCCAAGTACTGTGGCCTCCAGCCTTCCTGTGGGGCAGGTGACGGGCCAGAACCCCTCAGCTGTGGGAGCGCCGGTGATGGGGGTGTCAGCGCAGCCCAGCGAAGCAGTCGGGCAGGGATCGGGGCTGCTGCAGAGTGGCCAGGCACCCGCGAGTCAGCCTGCCCTCCCGCAGCAGGGAGGTGTGGTGCAGCCAGGCCTTGGGCATACGGGGGTTGTGCAACAGAAATCTGTGACTCAGCATCCAATGGGGGGAAGCAGTCAAGTGTCGGGAATGCCTGGTGCTCCCCATGCTGTGGTCCCTGGAGTTCAGAGCGTGCCTGCGGTTGTGCCCGGTACAAGTGTGCCTAGTGCGTCCACCACCGCCTCTGCTGCTATGCCAAACGTCCCTGTCACGCTGGTGCAGTCCCAGCTGACGAGCCACCCTTCTGCCAGCAGAAGCACTGGCGCGGTCCAGTCCCAGCACGTCGGACACTCGATGATGCAAGGTGCGCCCAGCGCACCCGCCAGTCTGCCTCAGGCCAGCCTCGGACAGTTTCAGACCCAGGCCCAGTCCTTAGCAGGCCAGATTGATGATACTAGAAGAAAATCGGAACCCCTACCTCAGCCACCACTTTCTCTTATAGCTGAAAATAAACCTCTTGTGAAGCCTCCCATTCCAGACACTCTAGCAAATCCTCTTCAGTTACCTGCAAGTACTCCAATGAACAGTCTTGCCAGCTCTGTTTTTGGCATATCCATTCCTGTTGATGGTGATGAAGACAGGTATGAATTATTTTATAATGCCATAAAAAAGAACTGTGTTTTTTGGGGGGGGGGGGAAGTCAACTTTCAAGTTATTGCCCAGTGTTTTTTGTAAATTCTCATTTTCAGAAGGTCATGCTGAGGTTCACCTGAACTATATTTTTCTTTTAAGAGCGCAAACCATAGCTAAGTACTTAGGCCAGTAGTGAATTGTACTTGTTTTTTTCAAGGTGTGAGTGTGATTACTTTTCTCACAAAATGGGGTACAAAGTATCCTGGAAGCTGCTTAATGCATGAATAATATTACCTCTTCCAAATCAGAAGACTGAAAGCTGCCTTTCTGTAGCCAGTGGCTGAGGCTGTGCGAAGGGCTGTTCTCTCATTTTTCCTGAATGCATTATAAAGCACCTCAATGGCAGTTGGGTTAAAATGACACTGTATTGCAGTGTTAAATCTGTGTGGTGCTATCTCAGGGCTTTTAACATAGAGTCTTGATTTTTACTCTGCTGTAGAGTTGACACTTTATAGTGTCAGGTAGTAAGGAAAGTACTTGGATTTGTGTGTGGATTTGTGTGCAAATCCGTATGCAGGGAAATCTCTGCAGAGAATGGTCCTTTGTGCTGAGAAAACAGACACTACTTGGGCAAAGATGTGGACACGGTGGGAAGTACAACCTTACAGTGAGTTTTTTTAAGTTGGAAAGTAATTTGGAACTCTAACTTGTAACAGAGGGGTGTGGTGTGAGCAGACTCCTGAGAGAGGGAGTGGGTGTGTGGCTGCTGTTCCCATGGACACGTCGGACTGCTCTGAAGGCCAAACCACTTGATTGACTTCTTTGAGGGAAAGAAGAATCAAGCAGTGTTTGAGCACTGAATTCGAGTCCCGACATTTGCTGTCAGAATTGCTGCAGTTTGGCGGAAGGGAATACATTTGTGTTACTTGTTTTTGAAAACAGGCATTAGTCCATCATGAGCAGATCTTGTGGTGAATTTCTCTGCAAGTCTTCTCTCACCTTGAGACAGCACCAGACGTGAATATATAATAGAGTCAGTGTTGCTTGGAGGGTGTTTTAGTGAAGCAGCTGTGTCTGTGGAGTTGGGGTGCAGTGGATGGAGAGTTCAGACTGCAGGTTTAGCGCAGGCCTGTGCTCGCTGGAGCGCTGGCTGACGCTGTGTCTGAGAAAGTAACTGCTGTGCTTTTCTGCAAGGAAAAGCTGTGGTTTGGAAACCTGTGCTGGTTTTGAATAAAGTGGTGAAGGACTAACTAAAAGTTTAAAATTTACTCGCAGTTTGCCCACCTTAAGAAGACTGCTAATCTGGCTGACAAACTGCCTTGTGCAAGTAAGGTTTGATTTCAAGCTGGTGGGTTCTTTTCATAGCTCATTGTTTTTTTGAGAAAACGATTTGTCTGGTGTTTAATCATTCTCTTGATTCAGGAATCAGAAAGAAAAGAATGCATTTTTCATTTGTTTTCCATAGCTTCTAATACTTAGTATAAATTGTGGCAATGAACATGATTATCTGTGACAACTTAATAACTTCTGTGTAAAGACAGAGAAAAACTTACTCTGCTTACTCAAATTACGGGCATGTAACTGTGTGGCACTCCAGTGGGTCAGTTCTTGGTGCTCTTACCAGAACAGTGATTCTTAAAGTTAATTTTCTAGTTTAGTCCTTGCAGTTGCCACCTTGCAGTGGTGCTTTACATGGTGTTCATGTCTAAAGAGACTCTTACAGACACTTTGCCATGAGAACTATGAGTAAGAAATGAAAATGGGGTGTGAATGCAGTGGCCCTTTTTGGTAGGCCATGCTGTGGTGTTCAGTAGAGAAATGAAAGTCTGGTTATCAGTGAAGGAGTGCCTATGTGTCGTTTGTCAGCTTCTGCACTGGGTGATAAAACTGCGGTGTGCTGGGTTGTCAGAAAGCCAGGAGCACATGTACGGTGTGAGAGTCTTTCCCAGCTGGGAAGGTGATTCTGGTGAGCCACCAAAGCTCACCTTAAACAGACCTAGACCTCATCCATAACATAGGAGATAGATACAGAGACAGTACATGGAAGTTTATTCTTTGCTCCCCTCAAACAGTAGCCTGATTTGCACTGGCTTCAGACAGAGAAAGGTGAGAATGAAAACCTATCAGCTTGTTAAGGCTGTTTTACCTTCGGTTTTTATTTGCTTTACTCTCTGAGAAGGCTTTATTGTAAAACTGTCTCCTGCTTGTCGGCTGTTCTATTCTTGCTCCTGCTTTTTTCCCCTTTCCAGCCATTTGAATTGTGCTGCCCCTCCCATGGGCTTTGCCCAGCTGCCTTCTCTACTGGAATCGGTGGTGAAATAGTTAATGAAGACCTTCAAGTGTCATTAATAGGCTGGGGGTTGACACTGATAAAGCTATTAAAGCACAAAGGGAGCTGATACATCATGAGTCATGGTTTGTGCTGGCAGGTCCAGGAAGTTAGCGCACAGCTCAGTTCAGAGAGGTTACTTGGTGGTCATAGAAGCTATAAATCTGTGGAAAGCATTTTTCTCTTTGTCTTTTGTACTATTAATCTGTAACATTCCCCGAAAGGGGGCTCAGTGCGGAGGCAGGTATCCATGTTTCTTCTGGCACCTTCAGTTGTACTTCAGTATTTGCACATACTTGAAGCTTCACAGACTTGTGTAGATCATTCTCCTCTAGTCATCTTCTAAAGCAGTGACTCATCAAGGAGTAGTGTATAGCTCTCAATACCCTGGATTTACCTGGAAAGTTACCATTATGAATATGAAGAGGAACTGTTTTAAAGGTAAAATAGTTAGGATGGAAATTCTTTGAAAGCAGCGTGTTGGTAAAACAGTAAACATGATGTAAAAAGTTGATCAGTTCATGTACTTCTGAAACGGTTTTTTTATTACTCCTATCTTATAGTCTGCTGTTTTAAATCGAACAGCATCTAAGGTTATTAGGGGTGGAGGTGATCCAGTATGATATATAAAGAGAACTATGTTTATAGATTGCTTTCTTCCAAGCCATTGCCCAAAGACTTTTAATTTCATTTTCCCATAGCCCAGTACACTTTGCCAGTAGTCCGTAAAAACCTGTGGTTTCTTGCATTGACCTGATGAATAGTGAAGAAAATCAATTAATTGGAAAACTTTGTCTGTGGGGGAAGAAAGGGTGGATAGGTGGCCCAAAAGAATGAAAAAGAAAGCCTTCAGTGTGTCACACCTTCCTTGAAAAGCAAAGCCAGTATTTCAGTTGATGTTTCCAAATTGCTAAGCTCTTAAAAAGAAAAAATTGTGTGTGAAAGTTATGAAATATTTACTGCATAACACATTTTCCTCTTTAAATGTGGCTGCAAATAAAATAAGCTGCAGCAGTATTAAAGGATGGAGGAACCAGTACTGGTACTGAGACACATGCGGGTATTGCTGTCTCAAACAGGGAAAATACTAATTGTGTAAAAACGTTATTGGAACTAGGTCTCAAAATTGCTCTGACTCTTCTTTTGTTGGACTTCAGCACTAGTACTAATTATTTTGAAGGGAGGGCAGTTAGAACACCTGAGAGGATGTTGGTATCAGTGTGTGTCAGGTTCTCTGCTTGCCCTTATGCCCATGTATACACAGATTTGTAATTGACAAGCAGAATATTTCATCTGGCTTAATAACTTTATTTTGGCTCTTGGGGGAAAAGAAATATGTGGCTTCTGTTAAAAGAATGTTACTGAGAAAGCTTGTTCAAACCTCCTACATGTTTGGCAGACTTTTGGGGCAAAATATTACTAGGGCTGTTGGAAAAGGCGCAGAGTATAGATCATTTTCCAGAGATAACTGCCCGGCTTGAACTGTTCCGGCTGTATTCCAGGAACACTAATGAATGGCTGCAATTGTGAACTGTCAGCTATGGCAGCTGAGCTGTTGAGAACCTGATTGTGCAGGGCTCTCTGCAGCGTGGCTGCAAGCTCAACTAAATCACGTACTCGTATGGAGCACCAACTGCTGGGGGAACTGTGCTCTTGAGACCATGTTCATCACATTAGGACTAAACTGGGCCTGGGGTCATTTAAGTATTGCCCTACATGCATATTTTATTGTGCTCCTAAAAAAAAAAGTAAGTTTTCTGCAAGTACCTACCAGTACATGATACTTGAATTGCATTAGTTTGCAGTGTTATCCCTTTCTTCACCTTGCTCCTAAACTTTACAGAGGCTTGAGCTCTCCTGCAGCTGCAGACTTGTTCTCAGCTCTCCTGCGGAAGGCCCGTGTTTGTGAGTGTGTGTGGGAGCAGGTGGGAACGAAGCCTGGACAGACGCTCCAGAGCCTGGAGAGCCTTTGGTTTGACGGGCAGTTCGAAAACTGAGCTGGGACTTCTGGGGTGGCCTCTGCAGCTCATGGCAGCAAACGGTGGTTAATGCAAAGGAACTCCAGTTGGGTGTGTTCACTGCTTGCTATACTTTCTATAACAAAAATTACCAAAGGTAACTGCAGCACTGCATGGGTTTCTGCACAGTAGAAAGCCTGTCATGCTGTGCAGTCACTTTTAGAGTGGTGCAAGATAGCTAAACAAAACTGTGGTTGCTTGTTTGACAGTACTGTTTCCCAGTTTAAACATTCAAATGCCTTTGTTAAGGAGGAGTCAATATATTCTTAAAAATTATGAGGTACATTAAGTGTTTCAGATGAGAGAGTTATTAAAAGGAGGGAATGGGGAAAGTAGTTGAAAGAAATTCACAGTGATACTCTTCAGGTTGTTTCAAAGACTGTAGTGACCAGCCCTGACAGGAGAGGTTCCCTGTACCTCAGACTCACAAGTGTTCTGCTCAGCTGCTGGGGGTTAGTTTTTTCCTCATCTCCTACAAAAGATGTTCCATAGCTGATTTCTGAGTACTGTCTGTATGACAGAAATAACTGCATATGTTTTATGGAAGCTATTTTAAACTTCTTGTTAAAAGCTGAATATTGAAGTATTTGGATGTTTTGAAAAGGCAGGACTACCAAACTGCTCTCAGACACCAGACGGGCTGAAAGTTCTCAGAGGCTGCATTTTTATGGAAGCTGCTGATAATTTTTATGACTTCAGGTGACACTATAGTAAAGAGGAGTTGCTCCCTGTTACTCTCCTGGATATTTGAGTTTTCAGCCTGTTGCATGTTGAGGCTGAATATTAATTTTCCTGCTTAAAAGCTGGCAATTAGCAGTTTCTCTTGCTCAGAAGTGCAAGTCTTGTTTGTGCTTTATGTGTCAGCAACGATTCCTTAAACTTTTGTGACACTCCTCCTGCTAAAGTACATCTGGATGGTTCTGTTCAGTAAATCTAGATTGTCAAGCACAGGTGTCTGCTTTTATTCCTATATTTGACAAAGTATAAAGACAGAAATATTTATAGTAACTGCTAAAGCCGCTGTCTTCTGAGAAGATTCTCCAGACATAAGAGATCACTTGAAGTGCAGAGTAAGGTTGTACTTTCATTCCTCTTGAAAATTACTCTGTCTTTAAACTTCACCTTCATAAATATGAATGTGTATTAAGTGCCAGGAAATCTTTGCCTTATGGGATAGTCTATTTTCACTCAGGCAGGGCAGGTGAATTACTTGGCCACATGAAGGACAGCTATACGCTTGTCTTAATTTTCTTTGTCAATCAAGACAAAATTAGTCCAAGAGCGTGTATATGTGGTCTCCCTTTGAAGCCATAAAGGATGTATTTGAATTGTGACACTGCTTGAGTGCCTTTGTCAGTGTGGAGAGAAGGCAGAGACATTGATCAGTGCCCTGGAGAGGTGTCAGCTGTCAGCGGCACTGACAGCTGGTGGGTTTGTCGGTACCCGTGCGAGGCTGGCAGTGGCGAGGGGCTGTGGGCACAGCCCTGCAGGTGCTGGGGAAAGGAGGGATCCCCTCCCTCGCCTGCTGCACTTTGCCCTGGGCAGCCCCGGAGGGCAGAGTCTGACCCGTCTGTCTGGGAGGGGATGGCTGTGGCAGGTGTGTGAGCTTCGGATAGGAGATGACATGCTGCTGTCAGTCAAGTGTCTGAAGCTTTTGCATCTCAAGCAGATGTAATATCCAATAGAGGATAAGGTGGTCACAAATGTGGGTTAAAAAAACCCTGCTTGCTTCTCCATCTTTGGCTATTTTTGTACGGGTGTGGATGAGAGCTCTTGGGAATGTCTCCTGTGTAGAGCACTCTTTGGTGGGTGCAAGGCCTGTAAATACCTTGACCAACTCTTCAAATGCATTTTTAAAAATACTTTTTCTGTAAACCAGGTGGTGAACACTCACTGACAGCACAGGCTGGCCTGAAACTTGAGTGGTGGAGACTTTGTAAGTGTTGTGGGAAGGCAGACAGATTTATAATATACTGTGTAAAAACAAAGTGCCATACATGGCCTAGGATCTAACATCTTTTTTTTAAAGCCAAATGTGTAATTTGAAGCATTTGCTCATCCATGCATTCCTGACCATTATCACATGAGTAGGACAGGTGGGATTCACCTGAGTCTGCTTGAAGCTGTTTTATCCGTTCATTTCCCCCACACACACAGATACTGAAATATTTTGTTGTCAAAAAAACAGGAGCCATTTGTATTTATAGATGACTGAAATAGCTGAAAGTGTCACTGCAACTTAGTGGGGGAAAAAAATCTCATTTTAGGGCAGTTTTATTTGAGAATGAGTATTCAAGCCCTGTTCCACTATGCAGGGCCACTTTTTATCAGAAATCACAGGCACCTTACCCTTTATCACTGTGTTTGAGAAAATCAGGTTTTGTGGGCATCACAGGCAGCAGGAGCCTGATCATCTTCAATAACAGCTTCATACATATAAATACATGCCTTTTCTTTACCAGCCATGTTGTATAAAAGTCAATAATTTTGAGGAGTTTTGCAGATTTTTGGATCTATAATGCAATACTAGCAAATGTGTTTTTTTATTTCAGAAATGCTGAATTTATTATTTTGCTCCCTCCTTTATACGAGCATATCAGGGTCTGCTGGGTAGGAGCACTCAGAGCTTGCTGTTTTGAATGGATGGCGTAATTTGCAGGAGAGTATGATGGCATAGTGATATTCTTTGGCAGGTATCAGTAGATGCTGAAGGGCTCCACTCCTAATGGAGTTCAAGGTGTTTGTTGTGACCATGGGTGTTATTATCAAAAAGACTTTGTTTGGTTTTTTGGTTTTGGGTTTTTTTTTAACTTTTCTCAGTTCATTCAAACGTGGATGGATAATATTGGTGAGTTTTTCTATGGCTTTTTTTGAAAGCTACTTGATAGAGGCAAGAATCCCTGACTAGATCAGGCAGACTTTCTGCATTGCTGTTATCAGCTTGTAATCTATAAGTTTCTCTCTGAAAATGTGATCTGCTGTAGATTTTTTCTGCCTGGAAGCCAAGCTGTGCATCGTGTGAACTACTTTGTTCTGTATCCTCCCTCCAAGAACTGAAGGTTGATTATATCCAGCGAGAAGACAAATCGTTAGTACAAAAAATCTTACACTCGTTACATATTTTGATTTAAGAACAGAAGCTCTCAGATTAGTCCTCCCGCAGTTTGTGAGATGAAGTAATTAAAGTTCAGCCTGACTGGCAGCCTTCACAGAAGAGCCGTGCTCCATTAGCAGGTGCTGTGTTAATTACCCTGTCTGTGGCAGTGCTGTCTGGGACAGGAGGAGCCAGGAGAGCCTTGGGTGCCTGGCTGGGACAGGAGTGCGCCCAGCCTGGCTTTGGGACGTGGGAGGGCAGCGTGCTGAGGATGGAAAGGGTCATCACTGGATCTGGAAATGATAAAGCTGTTATGATTACAGTTCTGTGCAGCACTCCTGAGCCTTGGGGACCAATCTGTGGGACCCAAGAGAACTGGACTCCAGAGTTTTGAGCTGCAGCTGTTGAAATCAGGAATAACAAGATACTTAGAAATTGTTGTATTCTTTCTCTGATTAGTATTAAATAGTCATACTGGAATTCACTATTTGAACTCTTCAGCAAAGCTCCTTCAGAATTAATGTAGGGTTATGACCCAGTATACATAATAAAGAACCTTTTTTTTTTGTTATTTATTAAAATCACATAATTACATAAAGCAAGTAATAACCTTGGTAGGATTTGGAAAATATTCCTGGTATTGTTTTTAAATACTCAAGCCCACTCAGAGCAGGGGAAGCTTGATGCCAATGTTTCAACAGAGCAGGGAAGTGGTCAGTGAAATGCCTCTGCCAGACTTCATGCTCTGTGTATTTGAGGCAGTTGTCTGTATTTCCTTCTCCTTAGAGACTTCTGGTCACTGCAGGAAATTATTTGCCAAAATCTTCTTTTGAGAGCAAGGTGAAGAAGTATGGGCTACTGCTTTTGGTTTATCCAGTGAAGATCAGTTCCCTGCAGTGTGCTTTCTCTGTGCTGGTACAATATGTTTGTTTTGTAGTAGCGTGTGAAACCCCTTTAAATCCATTGCGGTGTTAGAGAGCCGCTGTCCCAAAAACTGTCATGTGGGTTGGTCATTGAATCAGCCTTTCCTCTTATCTGTAGCTACAATACACCTAAAACTGAGTGTTAAACCTCTGAATTCTTGCTGGCCTTCTAGGGTGTGTATAGCAGGTATAATGGCTTTAAGGAACTACATGAACAGAATATGCAATTAAACACATTGCTTCAGAGCTTGAGATGTTATTTTCCTTAGTTTTGCATTGACTCCCCCACATGTAGTCCCTGTTAGTTTTCTCCTCCAAAGCTTTGTGCTCCAGTTACTGTTCTGTAGATTGAGTCTTGTGAAAGAAAGCTAATTCAAAGTTGCAGCTGCTTTAAATAGAAGGTGCTAAAAATAAAGTGAAACATCTTTTAAAAGGACATGGAGAAGGATAGAGAAGGAATTCTGTTACTAGTGTAAACATAATCTCAAAATGCCATAAACTATGCTGCAAGTTTCTTGATAAACTCTGATCAAGTGATCATCAAATCCCTCATCCAGATCTCAGATGAACCCTGCCAAGTCTGTAATTTTGAGAGCAGCTGTAATCAGTGTCCCTTGCAGGTCATAGTCAGTACTCCAGTAAACAGCCTTTTGTTACCAACAAAAATGTCACGCAAGGTGGCATTAAAAGTGCAACTAATTTTATGACATGGTCACATCTCCTGTGGCTTTCTCTATGGGACCTGTTAATTGTTCTCAGAGGGAGTTATGGCTGAAGTGAGCTTCTGTAAAGGTCACCCATGTGTGCTTGCTTCTGTCTGGCTTGTGAATATGTGCTTCTGTTCTTCTTTGGTTTTCCTTAGAGGTACTGAGCATGGATTGTTCATGTTGTTCTCATGTTCTTCAAAGACAGGTGGTTGGGCCTTTTGAATGTTTTGCATCATTCCTATTCTCAAACCTAAAGAAAATAACTCAGGTTGTGAGAGAACTGTCTGAATTGATATTGACTTTTTACTGGGAAAAAAGTGCTGTTTTACATGTGTTCTTCTTGTTGTTGCCCTCAGTGTGTGAGGTTGGTCAGTAGTTTGAATACTGAGACTTGTTCATGGACAATGATGTTACTATTTCTTTCAAAGGAAGTAGCTGGTAAAAAGGCATCTGTGGTCAGGCTGATACACAGTCCAAAGCCAGTATCATTACTTGAACCAAAAGGCATTTATCTGTATACTTGATGATTTGCCAGCTTTCACAGGCATGGTTTCTAGCAAACAGAGCCTTCAAGGATGAAGTTTGTACTTGGCATATTGTCCAGATGATTTGCAGTGGAAGGATACACTTCCAACAGTGACATGAGACTTGGGATGAGGTCTAGGCTTCCCTTTTAAAGGGACAGCTTGATGTCCTGGGCATTCAGAGAACTGAGTAAGGTCTCCTTTAAATTTGGATCAAATTTTCTGTTGTGTGAAAACGGTTCTTAGAAACAAGAGCGTGGGAGTGAGTTGTGAATATTGGCATTCATGAGCTTTTAAAGAACATAAATGCAGTATATGTTGTGTAGGACTTGTTTAGAGAGACATAGAGACGTTTTTGGCCACTTGAAATACGCTTCAGATGTTTAAGTGTACTGAGCTGGGAATGAGATTCAGCCCGTGTACCCTTGGGGATACCTGGTCTCTCTCACCAGAGATGGAGGAAGAGAAGCTCTGGAGCACCTTCTGTGGAAGGTGCTTGCTATTTCTCTGGGTCAGCATCTGGGACATTTCTGTCCTGTGTGGCTCTCAGTCCCTCTGCATCAATCTGCAAGGAGTGGGACTGAGTCCTGACCTCAGACCTGGCCTTCTGCCAGGGAAGAGACTTAGGCAGTCTGCTTTTCTGGGCCAGGCTGTCCCTGCATTCACGTAGGGCAGTGTCGGAGGGCTTGGGGGCTCCAGCTGTGGCACAGCAGCAGGCTAGGCTGTAGTGCTCCTGTAAGCTGTTTTCTCAGTTGTTTCTGCAAGCAGAAAGGCATTTTAGTTGTTCTCTAACCTTTCACTGTTTCTTATGGTTAAACTAGATGCCTCAGCAGTCTGAAACTCAGTCATATTAGTTCAGATCTGCATGTGAGGCATCATTCGTGATGCCTCTGTGGATTTACTTTTCCTGTTTAGGTACACACACCCCCATTAATCATTTTTAAAATATATAGCTGTGGAGTAGAAAAGATTCTCTTACTTGTCTGAAGTAATGCAAAAGCAATTTCAACAGTAGGGATTACAAATGAGAATCTAATAAGGAAAATTTTTCCATATCTTTTCAGATGCTTGCTTAAAAACAGTACACAAATACAGAGCATAGAGTGTATCAGTACAAAAATAGACTATATGGAATACATGCTGTGTGTTATAAACCACTTTTTATACCTAACAGTAGCAACGTGACTTTATATGCTACAAGTAAATTTATCTTGGAAGTTGAATGACTTTCTATTTACAGCCTCATTCCGAGGAAGGGACTGTACATGCTCCTGACAGCTGCGTTAGAAAGAAGAGCCTGGGCCTGCTGTGCTCTCCTGATCTGCAGATGCCAATTGTTTTCCACATGTGAAGTCCTATTACACAAATGTCCTTTAGCTATTGTGTTGCTCTTCCTGTAATTATTTGTTGAGTTGTGTGCAGTGCTTCTTAGGAAAATGTGGATATTACCAACATAGGAGGATGGTGTTTATCAGTTTCAATCAAGCAACTTCTGTAGCAGGTTTTAAGCTAAATTCCAGACTTGTGTGAATTTTCTTTTATTGAAGGGTACAGTGCTGAAGGTGGGAGAAGGAGTGACAGGCACTTTAAACTCAGACACTTCCTGATCATTGCTGATACACAAATACCACTCTCCTTCCAAGATTTTTGGTATACACCTGCCATGAGAATCTAATTACTTCTGATAGTGTTTTGTTATGGTGCTGCCTCTGTGATATTTTTGTTTTACTTTATGTGATTTTTATTACGCAGTAATTGTATGTCAGTTGAAATATTTGAGTAACTTGAAGACTGTTGTTTTTAGAAATATTCTTGCCATTAACTTAGAAAAGGGATTGATACCTGTGCTTCCAATGTGATATAAACATCCTGTTTTAAAACAGATTCTGAAAGGAATTTGAACTTATGTTTGCGTTTCTGAAGATCTTTCAGCAAGGCTGTTGCATTTGTCTCTAGGACTGGTGCAGCTCTGCCCATGCGAGGATGAGCAGTTGAGGAAGGGAGTTTGAGCTTCAGTATAACGCTGCTGCAGCCACTGGCAGCAGAGAAGTGTGTGCTTCATCCAGTGTCCCCTTCACAACAAATGTTCAGATGAGACTTTGGAGAAGTAGAATTGTCTAATTCCGCTGTCAGGCAGCCTCAGGGCTCTGGCAGTGTGGGGCTTTCAGCAGGAGGGGGACTGTGCTCTGGGGAGAGCAGGGCTGGGGCTCCAGCAGCCCTTTGCGCCTCGGCAAGGGCAAGGTGGCTGACAGGAGCTTACAAAGGTACTTGATGTTCCATTGCTCATTTCTAGCTGGATCTGTTTGTCAGTTGTAACTTCACGTGTCATAGTTTGAATGTGGCGTATTGAGCTCTGACTTCCAGGTCCCCTTGAAGGAATCATCTGTTTTGAGTACAAAGCAGGGGGTTAAGTAGGATGGAAACACTGGGCACTGTGTGTAGAGGTAGTCTGGAACATACCAAAAATGGAAAGGTGTCTCTTGGGTTTAGGTATGTTTGGCATTAGGGTGGTGGTTAGCTAAACTACGCAGTGTTGCCAGCAGGACAGGAGATGTCTTATTGTTGGCCTTACAGTCTCATCTTTGTAAAGGAGCAGCTTGCTATAGCCTGAAAATCCATAGGGCTGGAGAATTACTATTTTGTTTTGGATCCTTGTGTCCTTAATGCAAACTCATAGAAACAGTGGGGCCTTTCAAACATTAGTTTAACCTGTCTGGACAGCTAATTCACTTTGTAATGCAGGTTGAATGAAGAGAGTTGGTATTTTTATTACGTACCATTTTCAATATGTCTGTCTGATTCTTGGATCTCATAGGAATCCGTCAACTGCATTCTACCAAGCGTTCCATTTCAACAAGTTACACGAGTCAAAGACCACCGGGGATAGGTATGGATGCTTGAGTATGGAATGCATACATGCTGAGGTATGCATGAACTGCTTTGCTCTGTGCAAGTTTCTCATTGTTGTTGTTTGCACACAACTGCTGCCTGTGTTCACAACTCCATATTGGGCTTCTGCAGTTTGAAGAGGTGAAAGTGGTCATGGAAGTGAAGTGTTTGTTCTGAAATGTGGAACTAAACTCCAAAATATGACATGACTTTTTTTTCTTCTTCCTTCCATTATGCATGTATCATACATGATGTGTAAGCTCAGAGTTTAATGCTAGTCAGCTCCTAGGCGACTAGCCTAAATATTCAGTTTCCTTTTCCAAAAGAGGAAACTTTTTGGCATTGAGTCCTATATCAGAAAACACATCGTGAAAATACTACGTTTAAACACAATTTTGGCAAAGTTAAGATATATATATATATATAATCTTTAAACCAGGAAAAAAAGCCTTCTGGCTTACTTTCATTCTGCTCAAGTAAAGCTGGATGGGGACCATAGGTGAACTGTGACAAGGACAAAGTAAATCTCCAAGGTTAGCATTGAACTCATGGTGAGAAACTGCAGTGAAGTGCAACAAAGTCTTATCTGGCATGGATAGGACTTGAGAGAGGTGCATTACTAATTCATCAGTAGCTGCAAATTGTTTCTCTCCTGTGCTTTAATGATTTTGAGGGATTTTTTTTTTTTGTCAGCATTAAGTCAAAGTCGTAGTGATGATGTGATTTAATGCCTTGTGCTGCTCTGGCTTGTCAAAACTTCTGCTTAACAAGCTGTGTAGAATGTAAATTTTGTTTGGCTGTTGAAGTATTGATAACCATTTCGTCACTGTCCTGGCTGTATTTGACTTGAAAGGCTTCTCAACTTGCACAGCTCAACTGAATCCTTTAAAGTTTGCTTGGCAACAGTTTGTATACTGCACAATGATGAAGGTTATAAGTAATGCTTAGTGTTCTGCTCTTTTTTAAAAAATTATTTTGTATTGCTGGGGTGCTGGCATTAAGCTCAGTTTCAAAGCACATCTTCCTTTTTCAGCAGTAAGTTGGACGAATTTATGTTTTTGCTTCAAGCTCTGGATGATGCCACTTCCCTGTATTTATGGAACAGAGTTGGTATTTAGGTTTCAAGGACTTTGTTATTTCACTGGAACGAACTTCAGGGCTTAGAATACACATTTGGTTTGTAGACCAAAAGGTCACTTTGTGGTCTAGCCTTCAGCTGTTTTTCTATTTTCATGCCTCAAAATAAGTCTTAAGATGAGGAAGCTAATTCAAAAAACCCTAAAATCAAATAATGAATTATTAAGATGGAGGATTCACAAATCTGACGTTTATGAACAATGCCTGAAGCAAATGCTGGAAATGTGGGATATAAAACATTAAATTCAGATAGAAGAATGTAAATGGTTACCTTTAAAATAACCTTGCACCTTTGCCAGTGAACTCTTTGTAGTAGAAACAAGCAATTGTGAGAGCATAGAATGCAATTCATCAGGATTGATTTGATTGATGTGTTTTAAACTTATAATCCATTCAAATTCCAAAGTCTTGGACGGGATTTGGCAGGTTTTTCACTTATACCCCAGTTACTGGATTTTAAGGTCACATTAGGCAGCTTTCCTTCACTGGATGACTGAAACTGAGAGGCTGTCAGCTCTAAACTTGCAGTAAAAGCTGGTGGAGGGAGCACCAGGGCCATCAGTGAGCAGTGCAGCTGGTGGTGGGACCCTTGCAGGATGGAGCTGGGCAGGACACAGTGGGGGCTCTAACAAGAACATGGCCTGGGGCTTCTTTTTGGCATCTCTGGTTTGGGAAAGAAAAATTGCTGCTGTGAAAACAAGAAACTTGTGTGACTTGTCCCTTTGTTTGCCCATCACAAAATGTGGGGGTTGCCACACTGCAGAGCACCAGGACCACGAGGCTGCTGGCAGTGAGCTCTTAATTACATTTTGCAGTTCTTTCAGAAGTATTTTGTGAACCTGAGGGGCTTGACTTAGGAGACTTCGGGATAAACAGAAAATCTTTCTGTGTAATTCTAGTATTTTTTTTAACAAATATGGATTATTCCCCTATGAGTAACTGTCTCCAGGGACCTGGTGAAATCGGCAAAGGTAGACACATGATACTGCAATAGAGAGAAAGAGATTGCTGAATTGCTCCAGTGAATAGAAACTATTTTATTTTTCACCAACACGCTGTGGCAGGAAGAGTGCTGGTGGCACTCAGACCAGTAAGTGTTAGGGAGATGCTGTTGTTACTGACACATTAGCAGGGATGTTTTCATGCACAGTGCTTGCATAGGTGTTGCTGGAGGCACAAGTCTCACGTGTTGGTTTTTTCAGCTGATGTGATTTAAGAAGGGGAATAGTGGCTTCTTGGCATGTCCACGTGAGTCTGGGTGGTTGCTCTTCTGGGCCTGGGTTGTCTTTGCACAGTAAAGGTGCACAGCTTTAGGTGGGTCTGCCTAAAGCACAGACGTTATTGGGAATCTTGAATTTAAAGCAGTAGGATTTATGCTTCCGTTGCATTTATGTGTGAAGCATTAAGCCTTCACAGTATAAATTAACTCAAAGTGTGTGTGGGAACTCCTGAGGCGGTGAGTTCACTGCCTCAGGTTGTTGCACATTCTCACATGGCTTTGACAAAGAACAATAATGGAAGTCTGCAATAGTCACACAGATCCTCTTTCCAGGCTGCATAGGTGATTGGACTGCTTGGGATGCTATCATTATAAAATGTCTTTATGGGATGGAGGCTAATTAAATAGACCTTAACTCTTTCAAGAATAGATAAGATTTCTCTGTGTGGACTGAATAGCTCAACCAGTGCTAAGACAGTAGCTCATAAATGAGTAAACAATGAGGGGAAGGAATAAATGACCACAGGGCTGGAGCTCCGGCCTGCCCAGTGTGGCAGCACTGCCTGGGCACCTGCCAGCCCAGGCACATGGTGGTTGGTGGCTGTTATCAAGTGTTCCAGGCACAGCAGTGGGGTGATAAGGAGCAGTGTGGCAGCAGGGAGAGCAAAGAGTGGCCGCTAGCAAGCAATGGGCTCTGAGAGACTCAGGCAGGCAGGCCCATGGCAAGCACAGGAGCTTCCAGGCAATAGCTGCACAGAAGGAACAGCAATCCATTCAGTCTAGAACATCCCAGTCAAATCTGTCCTTACCTCCAACCCTTCCAGGCCCATGCTGGGTGCCAAAAAGGGCTGTTTTGGTTTAATCCTGCTGGCACTAAGCCCCGTGCAGCCACTTGCTCAGCTCCCCCTTCTCCCACAGTGGGAAAAGTGAGAGAACGTGTCAGCTGAGATAAAGACAATTTAACAGGTAAAGCAAAAGCCGCTGAGATTTTTTTTTTAAACCATCAAAATGAGGATTTCTCTGATAAAATGGGGTTTTGTCTACCTGGTGTTTAAGGTAGGAAAACACTGGGATTACTGTCCATCTCTGGGAATGATAAACTGTGCTTGGGGTACCTTTGATGTTATTGCTGACTGTAAATCTTGCCATGTACCTTGTGGGCTTCAGTGTGAACTTGATGTAAGAATATAGCTTCCTTTTGGGTAGAGCCTCTGTGGACATGGCCTTAACTGTGAGGTCCAAGTCAAAATGAAGTGTGCCATGTTCAGTGGATCTGATACTTTGTGGGCTGCAGAAGCTCAGTATGGGATGGGGGTTTTGCTGTTAAAAACAAGTATTACATGCCTAATGCACCCCTCCATCTGCCCTGTGGTACTTGATGTGGATTTTTTTGCAGTTTTGACAGTTGTTGTCAGACTTCTGCAGCTCTTGGAGCAATCAGCAATTGGTCTTTTTTTACAAGAGCTAAATGGTGTCTTTCCTCTTCTGATTCCAAGATTTGCAAGTTGAGGCATTGGCTCTACAGTGGATGGTGCACTCACAGAATGTGTCAGACTCTCTCTCCACTCAGTCATCCAAAAAGACTTGTTTAAGGTGTATTTTGGGTTTCTTCCTGGCCTTTTCATAAGGACTGGATTGTATTTATAAATGCCATTCTGCAGACATGGCATAAAAATATTTTTATGCAAACTGGAATTTGATGTCAAGAGTTTAGGATTTGAGAAAAATATACAAAATTTTAAGATTTGGCAGTGTGTTTGGAGTTTCCCATGAGAGCAGCTGTCACTGGAGGGCTCTGCTCATGAATGTCCCATAGGAGCTGCTTGGTATTGGGAGCACTGTCAGATGAACAGAGAACAAAATCATGTGGGGTTGTGCTACCATAACATCTAATTCTCATCTGCTTTGAGAAAGTGACATGAAGTATAGCCAGCTTTTATCCTGATGGCAAACTGGGGCACCCTGTGTCAGTGTGGAGCTTCTCCTGGGTGGGTGAGGAGGGGTCTGCGTGGTGCCAGCCTCTGCCTGCTGAAGGTGGGACTTGGGACGTGTACAGGGAGCAGGGCTGGAATCCAGACTCGGCTGCTCTGGGAATGAGAGCAGCAAGAACATTACGGAGTAGAGTATAAAGCTGCTTAGGGCTTTCAGCACGGGTGGTGTGTGGGGTGTGTATGGTAAAGCAGGGGTTTCCCTGGCTCTTGGCAGTCACGCTGCAGGGAGGGACAGCTCCTACACCCAGCCACAGGCAGAGAGCAGCTCAGAGCACAAGGTACACACAGGAGAGGTGCTGCTGCAGTGTGCCCTGCAGGTACAGCTACAGCCACAGGCAGAGAGCAGCTCAGAGCACAAGGTACACACAGGAGAGGTGCCGCTGCAGTGTGCCCTGCAGGTGCAGCTCTTTGGGAGGCTGAGGGAAGGCTGCCTGTCTTTCTCATGAAAGCGACTGCTTGAATGCCTTTACTTAGAGTCGTGTAGTGGGGTTTGTTGTTTTAAATAATCACACTACAAAGTAGCTGAAACAGGGATAGAGGAACAAAGTTCCAGTCTCAAGTTTGACTAGATGGGTCTTGACAAAATTTGTACTTATGGTGCAGAGATGGGGAAGGAGATCCCACTGCTAAGTGTGCAGTTTGCTTTAATTGTCCTTCTCTTGTTGTTACCTCTTCAGAGCTGCCTCATCTGATGTGTAGAGTGGTGTCCATGAAGGACTGTGAGAGGACATGGAGTCTTGGGGGTTTTGTGGTTCATGAACACAGATACTTCTGACAGTGTCAGATGAGTCTGACATATGTTAACTCAGCATAAAAAGGCATGCTTCCCTTGGCATGAGTTATAAATAGCGTTTATTCTGAGGAGGTTTACCGTAGATAGGGTTTGGAAGAGGCTTAGAAGACAGTAAGAGATTGGAACAATTTTCTTCTGAAATGGATATTCAGTGCTTTTGGTTTGGGTTTGAAGATTGGTTCAGTAGAAATAGAGGCTGTTACTTCCCCAGTCTGCAAACCTGATGCCCTCTGCTTGTAAAAGCCCAGTTCTAGTGCTGATGGTTCTGTGGGAGCCCTTAAAATTAACTTCTCTGGCCAGTATCACTTTTCAGGAGCTGAGCTGTGTTTCACATCTGTGACTAGTACTGCTGAGCACATTGCCACACTCTTTGTAAAAAGCCTCGAGTGATTTTTTTTTTTCTTAACACTTGGTTTTGGTGAGAGGCGAGTTTTCCAGCATGAGTGCAACCCTTGCATTTTCCCCGTGTTAACTCTACTGACGGTGGCTGCACGCTGCTGATAGCCCTGTGCGTGGCTGGGAGTGTTATCAGCAGCTCTCAGTGGCGGGGCTGTCACAGCCCGGGAGCTCCTGTGTGTGTCACACCGGGCCGGGTGGGGAGCGGGACCCTGAGAGCCGGGCTGGGAGGCTGCTGTGGAGGGCGGGGCCGTGGCTGCTGCAGCCCTGCGTGCCCTGGGGAGAGCCACAGCTCCTCTCTGAAGGGAGAAACCAGAGTCTGGGGGAACAGGGCACCCCCAGCCTGCTGAAATCCATCTCCAGAGCTGCCAGTGAGGGACTGGCCTCTGTGCCTCTGGTGGGACTTGGAAACACACCCTGGCTATTCGGGGCTGCATTTCTGTCACACAGGATGCAGAGATCCCAGTCTGGGATCCTGTTGGCGCAGGAATTTACATCCTCACAGCGTACTGAGGTGTGCTGGTAGATGCCCTGCACCAGTGTGTCTGTGGAGCAGAGCTGGCCCTGGCTGTGACCCACGGCCGTGTGTTTGTCAGCTGTCAGACGGGATCCAGGCAGAATTCACTGCGGGGCCCTGGTCCTGCCTCGCCCTCCTGCCGGCTGCTCCACAGGCTGCAGGGGCGCTGCTGTGCCAGGAGCTCCTTACCTGGAAGGTGGACTCCAGTGAGTCCAGAGAACAGATACTAAAACTGGATGTTTTCTTCATTGCTTTATAAAAACAGTTGGGAAGAAATAATGCTAGTGGTAAGAATCTGATGAATATCCCATGAATTTTTGTTTCCCTCAGTGAAGAAAGCTGGTAAATGAGGCCAGGAATCAAAGCAGTTGATTTAGTGTTTATTCTAATGCATTTTTAGGGTTATGGGTGTCATAAGCCCAGTGTGACAAGATATAAACTGAAGGAGCAGTGTTTCTTGTGAGTCACAACTGTGCTGGGCAACGGGATGGAGGGGCGGGAGGGACATGGGACACCCCCTGTGAGTGTGTACTGGATTCTTGACTCTAATCTTCAGCCTTCCAGTGACAGCATGATCCAGGAGCCCTGCGGGTGCACAGTTTTACCCGAGTGATACAATAACACTCACGGAGTTTTCTCATTGTATTTACAGTGCCTCTGGTGCAAGCGTTGTTGCCATTGACAACAAAATAGAACAGGCAATGGTAAGTAAAATATAAGTTGTTATTTCTGATAGGATTAATGTGGTTCATCACTGAACATAAGTTTCCTGCTTTATTGTGTTTCTGTGAGGCTGTGATATCCCTCCAGGTGGGTAAGACTGAGAGCATCAATAAAGGATTTTCTGTATCATCTATGAATGACCACAAACCATTATTGCTTTTACTGTTGGCCTAGAAATGTTTCTCAGTTAATTTTCTTACAAATTGCTGTGAAGAAGGTGATTGAACTTGAAGGAGTGCTGAAAATAGAGTGCATGTTACTCTAGCCAAGTTCATTACTAGTTTTTCTGAAGGGTCATCCTTAACACACTGCTCAGCTTCAGTTAGAGCTGTTGGATTTTTGCTTGTGATGGTGTAAAAGCTTTCTTGTTGATTTGGTCCTCACACGCCTCAGTGGCTGGGCCTGCGTGCCACAGAGCCATCCCCCAGGTGACAGCATCAGAGCAGGTGCTTTCCTTCTGAGGAGCTGGGGCATCACTCTTCTCCTTGGCTTCCGCAGAACTGGAGTGACTGGAGTGCTGGAGACAAAGCTTTTCATATCAGGCCCACTTCACATAAGGGCTGGGTTGTTTGTGCTCAAAGACTGATTTATTCATAAATGTTTGGTGATGAGTGTTTTTTTCCCCAGGCTTACTGCAGTGAAAGCAGTAACAGTAAGTTCTGGGGCTGGGGTGAAGGAAACTTGTTCTTCCCCGTGGTGTAACCGTCCACTTGTTCTTTGCAGGATCTAGTGAAAAGCCATTTGATGTATGCAGTGAGAGAAGAAGTGGAAGTTCTGAAGGAACAAATAAAAGAATTAGTTGAAAGAAACTCTTTACTTGAACGAGAAAATGCACTGTTGAAATCCCTTTCCAACAACGATCAGTTATCGCAGCTGTCGAGCCAGCAGGCCGCCCCCAGCAGCACGGCGCAGGCGCAGCCCGCGCAGCCGCCGCAGCCCAACGTGTCCTCGGCGTGAGCCGGCCCGTCCGCGCCAGCGCCGGCCCGCCGAGCCAGCAGCCTGCTTGTGTTGTGTGTTTGGCCTTTTCAGTATTAGACAATCAATCACCCGCGCTGCCGCGGCGCAGGACGCGCCCGCACGGAGCCCGCGCACGGAGCCCGCGCCGGGCCGGCCGCGCACGGAGCTCTGCCGCCGCCCGCGCCGCGCTCCGAGGCGCCATCGCTGCCGGGCTGCTTTGGGCCTTGCTGGCTGGTGAGGAGCAGCAGTTCCTCTTCAGAGCCACTGTTCTTTTCATATAAGTAACATTTGCCTATGTTAGTTTCATTTATTTGTTTTATTTATTACAGGGCTGCTATTTTCATAATGTACATGAACAATGTCACAGAACTTTTGAATTTTTTTTTTAATAAACTTCTGTATGGGTAAAATGATAGATGGGATTGCGTTAATAGATACAATGTCTAGGCAATAATTGAACAAAGAATCCTGGCGTATTTCTAACACTAATGGCAATTGACCTTTGGTATTTATTTACGGTAGTAAAGATCCAGCTTGAATGTAAATTTTGTATAGAGTGTAAGTATGAAGACCATAGTGCATCTGTACAGGTAGTCACCAGTCCTTGTGATATAATAAATAAGTGATGGGCTATTTTGATGAAGAAAACTTTGCTCATTTCTGTTTCTACTTTTTAATAGAGAGAAGGGGGCCATGATTCCTCTGCTTTTTGACATTTCGTTTTTGGTTTGGTTTTTTGGTTGGGAATAAAAAGCTGTGAAATTGTTCAACCTACTTTGTAACCAAAGAAGCAAAGCTGTATAATTGAGTTGGTTGTTGGTTTTTTGTTTTGTTGTTTTGGTTTTTTTTTTTTTTAATTTTATAATGCACATTCTTTATGTATTTTTTATTTAGTGTTTTCTCATTCACAACTTTCTTTGCTGTCTCGCATGATCTGCATGACCTGTAATCTTTGAACCACTTCCGTACCTCATGTTTTTATCCAGCACTCTTAGTGTAATATGTACTAGTCTGTGAACAATGTCAATAAAGAGAAAGAACAGCTGGTGTTGGTGGAGCTAAGCTAGTGTGCTAGGCACTAGTTGTTAAAACAAATAAATGAAGTGAGCCATCTTTTGTTCATTTAAAATGGTGTTTTGAATTTCGTATGCAGAAAACGTTTTGTTACATTGCAGATTTAATGTATTTAATAAATGCAACATGCAGATTAAATGCAGTGTATACTGAGTATTTAAATTAAAAATGTACATTTCATAAATACAGTTTCAAAAAAGACCATCATTTGTGTAAACTAATGCAGTGTGTCAAATCGATGTACAAATATATATATATATTTTAACACATTTTCTGAAATTAAACCAGTTTTGTTGAATTTTTTGGCTGTAGATGTTGTTGCAGTGTAATTAAAATCAGTAGCTCTTTTCTGAACAAAATGGAGAAGTGTAGTGTCAGTGAGGCCATAACAGACCAATGCCAGGGTTACCACTTTTCATGCAGCAGACTGGTTTCTTCTCTTCTAGGAGAAGCATCTTCTGATGCTGTCAGTGGCTGCCTTAGGGGTTTGGGTTTGCACTGATAGCTCTGAATAAACATCTGGGCCTGCTCAGTCACTACTGTGAATGTCTGCTTCAGTACTGGAGCCCTGAGCGGCTCTAACTCTGCTCAGGTTTGTGTCTAAGGAAGAGCAGAGGAAACATTGGAAACTGCAAGTTTTGGTGTCTTCAGATCTCAAAGAAGTGTCCATGTCCTGGAAACAGAGAAGCATCTCCTCCTGGTAAGCATCGGTTCAGCACAGTTCAAACAAAGCCTGTGTTGTGTGCTTATTGAAAAGTTCTTGCTAAAGTAACGGCAAAATGATCTTTCCATTAGCTGTGGATTGGTATTTTCTGCCTGCTGCACCCCTGTGCTGTGAGCACTGCTGGGATCCTTTAGTGCCACAGATTAGAAAGCAAAATATTTCAGTAGCTATGTGTGCTTCCTCTGCAGTGTGATCAGTGGTTCACTCCAGCTGTACAATGAGGATGATGCTGGTAAAGTAAGAAAAAAGGGACAAATTGGGGATTGCTGGGAACAAGAGTCCCTCCGGTGAGTAGTTGATTAAACTTCTTGGAGGATACTCTGTACCTGTCAGTTTGCTTTTGAGTGGAACAGAACAGAGACCCCTTTCTGGAGCTGCCCCAGGTGGTGATGGTTTTCCTGCTGGGAGCAGAGGGAGCAGCGAATGCCCGTTCCTCTGTGTGTGTGAGAGCTGCGGGGCAGCGATGGGCGCATCCTTCACACCGGGGCGCTGCAGAGGCGCTTTCTCCAAAAGCAAGAAGCGTTTAGGAAATCTGAAAAAGGGGATGAAACAAAGATTGAACTGATGCTGTTGGAAAGCCTTTGCTTTGCTCCTGTCAAGTTTGCTTTGGGGGTTTGTGTTTAGTTTTCGCGTCGAGATAAGCTGTATTCAGCTGTGGACAGCGGCTCGGCTTGTGAGAGCCCTGTGCACTGTAGGAAAGGGTCAGAGAATGCTGCGGGCTCTTGTCGAGAGGCTGCCTGAGGAACAGGAGCAGCAGTTGTCACAGGGACACCGCCGCGGTGTCGGTAGATGTGCGGGAGCCTCGGTGCCGCCGGGCCCGGCTCGGTGCCGCCCGCGCTGCTGCGACCCGTCCTTGGCCCGGCCCGGGGCCGAGCTGGCTGCGGGAGCCGGCTCTCCGCGCCAGGTGCGGGTGCTCTAACACGTGTCTTGGACATTGTTCCATAGCTTTGGTATAGAGGATTCAGCTGCTGCGTTCACGGCAGCGTGTGCTTTGGCACGGGTCGGGAGCGGGCTCTAGTCGCGGTGTCACAGAACGCTCTGAATGCACTGAAGCTGGGCAGAGGAGGCTCCGAGCTAGGCCCGGCGTCTCAGACCGGACGTGACAGAAGATGAGGGGAAAAGCTACGGAAACAGTGGAGGATGCGGAGGAAATGCTTTCTGAGGAGAGCTTCAAGGCCGCGGCCCTGGCTCAGAGGGGAGCGCCTGCAGGAGGAGGCTCTGGAGCAGGTGCCGGGTGAGGTGAGCACAGAGCGGCACAGACCCTTCCCTTCCCCCGAGCCTCCCCGGCTGCGGCGGGCGGGTCCGCCCATGGCGCAGCGGGGCCTGCAGGGGCCGCGGCGGCCGCGAGGCGGCGCTGTGGAGCGGGGCGGGGCTGTCCCCGCACCGCCCCCGTTCCCATTCCCGGTCCCGGTCCTGTTCTCGGTCCCGTTCCAGGATCCGCTGCCTCGGCCCGGTTCCCCGTCGCTCGGGCCCTCGCGCCGTCACTGCCAGCGACGCTGCCGCCGCCTGTCCCGGGCTCCCGCCCCGGCGCAGGGATTGTCCCCGCTCCACGAGGCTGCTCCTGGAGAACGTGGCTCCTGTCACTGCCGGGTCCCCTCCGTGCTGCGTGTGCGCAGATGGGCGGGACACGGCGCCGGGGACGTGGCTGCGGCGCTTTGTGCGGTGCCGGCAGCTGCGAGAGGCCTGGCAGGACAGCAGGGAGCTCTCATGGCCTCGGGAAGCAAGCCGTGTGCCCCTCGTGATGCGCTGCTGAAGCGCAGTCCTGCAGCCAGCCTTGAGAAGGCTTCACAGGTGAAAAGAAAAAGCAATAATTGAGAGACAAGTGTGTTGCAGGTGGTTGGTGACGTCAGCGGAGCAGGCTCACTCGGCGGAGGAGCCCGAGCAGCCGCGGCTGTGGATGGCTCAGCCAGCGCCTCAGCTCTCGGGGCCTGGCAACGACAAACTGCATCTCACCAGGGGAAACACACGGGTATGGCTCCGATGGGTTTCGGAAAGAAACAAGTGTGGTGTTCTGCAGCATTTGTTCTTGGATGTGTGCAGCCAGAGTGCAGCTGCGGCCAGAAGGGCTCTGGCACTGCAGCTGCCCACGACCCTCGCACTGCAGGCACAGTGCTGCACACACCTCTGCCCAGCTCGCACCAAAGCCAGGATTCACCGAGCTTCCAAGAACCAACTCGTACAAGCACCCTGAAGGCTCCCCCAGCCCGGGAGCAGCTGCTGCGCTGGCACAGCCGGGCCGGGGCCGCCGCGCCATCCCGGGGAGCAGAGGGCCGGGGGAGACGGGAGGGCGCCTGGGGGATGGCCGGGCCCGAGGGAAGGGCAGCGGCAGCGGGGCGCACCCAGAGCCTCGGCAGCCCCGGCTCAGGGCCCTGGTGCCAGCCATGGCACAGAGGCTCCTCCCAGGGAAAAGCCTTCAATCCCTGCTCGGTGCGAACGGCCGAGCCTCAACAGCCAGCAGAGCCCTGCCTTGCCCACAGCACAGTGAACACAGCTTGCGTTTGAAAAGAACTTTATTTAAAATCAGCGATGATACAGACTGCCCCCGCTGTCACAGCACAAGGTGTCCCGTGCCCTGGGCAGCCCCGGCTCACAGCAGTCCAGTGATTCCATATGGAAATACAACGCGTACAGATCTGCTCCTTCACGGCTAACAGGCAATTCAGTAACCTCAACCCATTTTGTTTTCTATGATTTCTAGTGTAACCAGACTTAAAATTTGTCTTCTAAGAAATCTGGAGAAATCTTCCTTTAGCAATAGCGTGCACCAGCTGAGCAATTCCCACCACCTTTGTCACCATGCAGACAGCAGAGCCAGCAGGAGTCAGGGCCATCAGCAGGGAAATATGATCAATAGCAGCATTTTCCACGTGATCTCAAGTTACAGTCGTCTACAGAAGAAGGAATTGTGATCACCAGTAGGGAAGCAGTTAATTACTGAATCCATTGTTAAAAGAAATTGAGTTGAAGGCAGGTTTTACCTTAAATAGGATTAAATATATATTGCAAGACACACCACACTCTGCAGGAGCTGCACATACAGAAGCAGAACTGTGGGCAGGGAGGCAGCGTGTGTCCCCCCCCGCACCCAATATTCCCACACAACATTGTCAAATTTAAAACTATCACCACTTGTTGAAAGTTGTCCAAGAAGTATTTACAGCACAGGCAGGGCCGGGAGAGGCTTGGGGAGCCGCAGGTCTGGCCAGGGTGCTCCCGCAGTCCACGGAGCTCCAGCACTGGCTCCGGCAGAGCAGCTGCTGCCCGGCCGTGCCCGCTCCTCACACCCCTCTACCCCTACACAGACAAGCGTTTGGCGTGGGTTAGGACAAAGCTACAGGCGGTGCCGTGGCGTGGGCATGGGCGAGCACTGCCCATGCTGCAGTGGGCCCGCCCGGCGCACACGGGAGGATGCACGGCGGGGTCGGAGCAAGAGAGGCTCCTCGGGAACATGCTGCACAGTCGGGCTCCAGCCTCTACAGGAATCCTGGCTTCCAGCGTCAAATAAAGCCATTTCCAGCTATACAGCGAGGGCGGCACTGATCTGGGACCGGTGTTTAAACAGATGCCAGTTCCTACGGACCTACGTCGCGTATAGCTCCACGTATTACAGAGACCAGGCCGGATCTTCAGCGAATAAGTAGGTCCACGATTGTAGATCAACAACAGACTTTTATTGCTTTATACATGTGGTGCTGTTCAAGGCACTGTGGCACGGGCTAGAAAACTCGGAATGACTCGTGAAGGGACCTGGAATGCGACACAGCCGGAGCCGCGCGCCGCTCCTCAGCAGCTGCCGCGGCGGCCGGGGCCGGCGGGCCATGGCCCGACACCGGCCCCTCACATGCCCATCCGGATGCTCTGGATGATCTGGAAGATAGCTGCAAGAGAGCGGAGAGGGGAGCGCTCGCCGGGCAGCGCCAGCAGCGGGCTCGGGGCCCCGAGGGGCAGCGCCCGGCCCGGAGGGGCAGCGCCCGGCCCGGAGGGGCAATGCCCGGCCCGGAGGGGCAATGCCCGGCCCGAGCCGCCGCCGGACCCGTCCGCCCGCGCGCGGCCGCTCACCTGATCCGCAGACCACGAAGATGAAGAGAGCCAACAGCCAGGGCCCGACCGACGCCTTCTCCTCCGGGGCCGTTCTCTGCGAGCACAGTACCGCCGTCAGCGCAGCGCGGCCCGGCCCCGCCACCCCCGCCCGTGCCCGCCCGGCTCGGCCCGGCCCCGCGCACCGAGGTCTTGGCGACGTTCCCCCGCTGGGTGATGTTCTTGCTGTGCTTCTCGTTGGCCATGCGGATGCGCTGCTTGGCCACCATGTCCGCGCTCGGCCCGGTCCGGCCCGGCCGCCGCTGCCGCGTCAGCACCGCGCGCGCCGCACGCCGGGAGCGCGCCGGAGGCGGGGCCCGCGCGCGCCAACCCGCGCACGCGCCCCGGGCCCCGCCCCGCCCGGTAACGTGGCGCGCTCTGCGGCCGCTGCGCCGCCGCCACCCCGGAATCGGAAACACCGCTCCGCCCGCGCCCCAAGATGGCGCCGCCCACGCCGCTGCTCGCAGGTGCGTCTGGCCCGGGCCCGGGGCCGGTGCGCGGGAGATGGCAGCCAAGTTGGGGTGGGGTGGCCCGGGGCCCCTTCGGTGCCCCTCCGGTGCCCGTCGGTTTCCGCCACGCGGTCATCCCCGGCGTGCGCTGCCGCGGCGTGGCCAAGTCCGGCCCCGGTCGTGGAGTTCTTGGCGGTGCCGGCCCCGGCGCTGGTCAGGGCTCGCCGGGCCCTGTGCTCGCTGGGCCAGGACGAGCAGCGGCGCCCCAGAGGAGGGCCCGGTCCTGCCCCGAGCAGCCGCCCCGCCGCCGGCTCCCCCGCCCCGCGGGGCCCTCGCGGCCCCGTGTCGCGGATTCGTTCTCCGGCCGCGGGTGATTCACTCGCGGGTACCGGGGCGTGCGGGCAGCCGCTGCCGTGTCCGCTGCGCTCCGCGGGCTTTGGCTGCCGCTTCTCGAGAGGCGTGTTGCTTTCCATGGCTCACTGTTTAAACTCCCCCAGCATAAGGGATGCGTATTGTCCTTTTCTGTATTTGTGAGCTTTAAACACGAGCCCGTTTCCCCGCACTCGGGCCCGTGGGGGCGGCAGTTGCTCGAGTGGATTTTTGGCTGCTCACTGCCGTCTGTTGTGAGTTTGGATCCTAACGGGGAGCGTGACGGGAGGGCTGGAGAACACGGTCCAGCAGGGCTGCGCTGGTCCTGGGGCACACCTCAGCTGTGTTAGGGGTTCCCTTAGGTCTCCGGGGGCTGTGCTGTGCGTGAACCCTGTACAATTGTACTTGGGCGTGAGAAGAGCTGCTCTCCTGTGAGGCTGTGGCTGCCCACCCTGGGGCACATCCTGCACACGGATGGCAGCTCCAGGGCCGTGTCCGGCTGTGCCTGGGAATTTCCTTGTAGCAAGTTTGCAAACACTGTGCATGGCTCAGGGTTCACAAGTTAGAAAATCACCTGCTTTGTCAATTTCCTGCATTTGAAATGAGTTGTTTGTTTCCCCTGCAGTGAGAGGCTCCGAGGGGCTGTACATGGTGAATGGGCCCCCCAGCTTCACTGAGAGCGTGGCATTCCAAAGGTACTGCTGGCACTGGCACTAAAGAAATTGCTTTCTGAAAAGTAAGGGTAGACTGTGGAATTGAAAAATGTGTGAGTATAAGTGAGTTCAGAACACTGATGGCTTGGAAGGCTTTGCATTTGCTGCCAGGTGACAGTCCCTGGGCAGGGGCAGCAGGGGCTGCACTGAGACACAGGGCTCCTCAGGAGCACAGCAGGAAAGCTCTTGGATTGTTTTTTGTTGAGAAAACCTTAACTATGGCGCTGTTGAGTACTTATGTACGTTTCTCATTTCTTTAGGGATTCTGGAAAAAATTGCAAAGCTGTTGCTTTTAGCAAGGATGGCTCCCTCTTTGCCTGGTGCAATGGAGAAAAGTGGGTGCATTTTATTATCTTAATGTTTAGCTTGTATGAAATGTAATCAGTTATGCCTCATTTACTCTTGTCTGTGTAAAGATGATTGCTGTTAATGCAAGTGTTTGCATGTACACCTGAAATGGAGTTTATCAGATGAAATATTTTGTCTTCTTGGTGCAGCCATGATGCACCCATTCCCATGCAGTCTGGATATGCTCTCTTTTATTTGGGTGTTTTTTTATTCATGGCTCCCAGTCCCTAGTCTCTGGGATTAATCTATTAATAGAGTCCACAGAAGATAATGAGTCTATTCACCTTGTGAACATTACAATACAGGGTTCCTTTTTTATAGGTCAGGTGCATTATAGAGTTCACTCTCATATTTAGAGCTTATGTGTTGCATACAAAAATACATATTATGTTTTGACCAGTGGTTTCTGTCAGGCTTGGGTGTCTGGTTTTAAAATGTGGTCTTGGAAAAATTTAGTAAAAACAAGGGGGGCAGGGGAAGCTCTTCCAATTTTGTTCCATTGGCCAAATTTGGAGCAGATCTAGAAGAGTCATAGACTTGAACAATTCTCTCAGCATTAATTAACTATTGTAAGCATGTTTTATTGAAATAGCGTCTTTTGGTTCCAGAGTCAATGTTTTTAATGTCACCAGAGCTGAGTTACTGCATTCCTTTGATCTCCCAAAGACAGTTTGCCTTGAATTCTCGCCAAAGAATAACGTTCTGGCAACGTGGCAGGCCTATGCAAGTGAGTATTGTACCAGCTGCGGGGGCTTTGTGCCAGCTGGGAGGCTTTGAGCCCATGTGTGTTGGCCAAATGAGCAGTGCAGGAAGGTGCAGGAGGTTGTGTGGGCAGTCAGGAGCACCGTGCAGAGGGAGGGATGCCTCTGAGAGCAGCTGGTGTGGGCCATGCTCACCCACGCTCTGTCAGAGCAGTGCCCGTGCTCACAGTCCCTCTGTCACTCAGGCACGTCTTTCCTGAGCTTTGGGAAATGGTCCTGGTGCCGTGTGCCCTGCAGGCAGCTCCTGTTCTTGGATCCTTGGGTAGGCAAGGGACATGGTGTGCTGTCCTGGAGAGTTGTGTCCTGCCTGTGGGCCATGGCTGGAGCGTTCTCCATGTCCAGAGCTTTATTCCTGCTCTGCATCCCTGGGCGGTTTGAGATCCTGGTTCGGAGAGCTGCAGTCCTGCCTGAGGCACAGACAGTGTGAATGCTGCCTTGGGAGGGAAGAGCTGGGCAAGGCTGGGCCTTGGGAGTTGGCCAGCCTGTGGGGAGACTGGGAGCTGGGACAGGCTGTAGGGTAAGAGAACATCACAAGCTGTGAGCTGCTCTGGGGCTGCTGTGAATCACTGACAGCAGCAGGCAGGCTGGGCTAGCCTGGGTAAGGAGGAGAGTACAGACAGCTTAAAAGCAGCAGAACCATTTTGCATGGCTTGCAGAGAGCAGCAGTGACTACAGTGGAAGGGACAAAATCACCTCATTCCTGTGAGAGCAAAACACTGGAGTGGAGAACATGCCTCCGTTGTTTGCCCTGAGGATGGTTTTGGGTTTGGATTAAAGAGCTGTGCAGGTGTTGGTTGCAGCCTTGCAGTGGGGAGTAGAAACCCTGCACTCCAAATGTGAGTTCTTTCTGCAAGCAGACTGAAGTTAATAGGTGCAGCAATCAGCATTCATGGGTTTGGTCCCTCAGGGGCAGGAGCTGCATGCTTGCGAGAAGTTCATGCAGAACCATGAGTGGGATGTTGGGGTGAAGCAGATTTAAGCCTCAAATACCACTGTGTTTTTTTGCAGCTGCTAAGGATGGCACAGCAGGGGTGCCCAACCTGCAGCTCCATGATCTGAGAACTGGAAAATGCTTAAAGTCTTTTGTGCAGAAAAAGATGCAGAACTGGTAAATAAGCCTTCCAGATGCTAATTGTTTACAAAGAAATGTGGTTTTCAAAATCTGATCCAGGTAAATGGAGCTGTTAGTGTGGTGTTGGCTTTCAAAGCATTGCCTGCTGCTAACTGAAAGCCAGAGTCTGTGCCTGTGGGTGTCTGTGTCTAGTTTATTGTAAATTCACTCTCACTTTGCACCACAGAGGAAAGCTGAACAGACAATAACTAAGTCCACTTGTATATTTTTGCTATGCAGATGTCATTTATCCACATTAAATGTATCATGTTTGAACATTGTGGGTTCACAGTAGAGGGAAAAAACAATCCTGGAGTGGTAATGATGAGCATCATTTCATGTTTCTGACTTTTCCCTTAATGTGCAGGTGTCCTTGCTGGGCAGAGGATGAAAGCATTTGTGCCAGAAATGTGAACAATGAGGTGCACTTCTTTGAAAACAACAACTTCAGTATGCGAGTATTTCTCTACATTTAATTCCTTCTATAAATGCTGCTTCTTTTGAGGGGTGGTTTTTGTTTTCAGGTTTTTCTTTGTTTCTTCATTTGCTTGCCTTTTATTTTAAATACTGCCCACATTCTATTTCAGTTTGGAATTCAGAAGCATTATTTCACTTTCTTATTTATCTTTTCACTGACTGGCATGATGTGAAATGCATCTGATTCTCAGTAAAAAAGGCCTTATTCTATATTGTTACTCCTTTAATGAGATCCGTGAAATTGTTTTGTAGAAAATGTGATCTGCCATTACTTCTTGGGTTGTGCATATTCTGTCAATAGATCGCTAAAAATGGCTCATTAAAAAATTGGTGGCAAAAATGAAATAGTGAAGCCTGAAGATTTTTACCACAAAGATTTACTGTTGGTGATAGAATATCTGGAGTCGATAGGTGTTTAAAAGGGAAAGGGGAAGAAAAAAGCAGAAAGATAAAAACAAATTAGAACAAAAATGTAAAGGAGTGAAAAGAAAACTGAGGGGAGAACAGCAGCATGTGGTTTTAGTTTTGTATTTAGTTTTGCATTCTTTGTTTTGTTTTAAATACAAAGTTGATAGAAGAATTAGGGCTACAAGAGGTTCAGTTTCCTGAGAATTAGCCCTGGTGATGTTAGTCAAGCTGTGGGAAGCGTGGAATGTCAGCCTCAGCAGGATGTCTGCTGGCAGTGCACATTCCTGGCTGCAGTGGAGCTGTGGGGTGATGCTGTTGCCATCAGTTGTGCTGAGCCCTGAGCAGCCTGTTGGGAAGAGCTATCCCATGGAGGTTGATGGCAGAGCCCCTGCCTCTCTGTGATGGCCCCTGAATGTGGCTGAAGCCAGCACAGATAAGGTGAAGAACATCTGCCTCAAACACAGGCTGCATTCACCTTGGGTACAGAGGCTTCCTTTGCTTTTTGAACTTCCAAATACTAAGTGCCGAGTTTCAGGCATGGGCTTGATTAAAGTTGGTTTTGTAGGTGAAATGGGAAAATAATAGTTGTTTGCCTAGAAAAAGAGATCCTTTGTGATTGTCTTTACTGGTCTGTGTTATGCAGGATACAGCCCCATAGCAGGATGTGGTTAGGACATCCAGGTAATGTGGTTTGTCATTAATATCAGACATCTGTGGGCCTTTTTCTTGGCAGATACCATTGCAAACAAGCTGCATTTGCAGAAGGTCAGTGATTTTGTGCTGTCCCCAGGAGCACAGCCAACCAAGGTACTTCTGATCCAGCTTCCAATCTTTTTTTTGTTTTCTTAAAAAAAAATGCACTGTGATTTTAGTACTAATGTAACTATTTTAGTAACTATGCTCTGGCTACAAGGCTTTAACCTGCAGTGAAATCTCGTGGCTGTTTCAGGTTGCTGTTTATGTCCCAGGCAGCAAAGGTGCTCCGTCCTTTGTCAGGCTCTACCAGTACCCCAACTTCGGGGGCCCGCAGTCTGCACTAGCCAACAAAAGCTTCTTTAAAGCTGACAAGGTGACAATGCTATGGAACAAAAAAGGTATAGCAGCTGTGTACTGACACTTTTATATTGTGCTCCTTTGGATTCACTTTGTTTGCTGTGTGGGGTTTGTGTTTAATTTGCATATGTTGATAAATCCTGAGGGTGTCCATTAATGCTTTGCTGAGGTGCATTTCTGCACACCCTGGAGTGCTCAGCACTTATCCTGTGACTTTCATCATTTTTTGTGTTGTACTTGAAAATATTCTATACATGCTGGTAAATTTTTCAGTTGAATGACAAATTCCTATATAATTTTGCATTCTGTGTCGATAATGAAATTGGATTGTAAACATAACAACAGTTCATGTGATGATATGATCTTAACCTGTAGAATTATCTGTATGCATACATATGATAACTGGGGTGAGCTGAGAGGCCTCTGTGTTTTGTTGTTTGTTAGCAATGAGCTGTTTCAGAATGGTTTTGTACAAATCATTTTAGTTCAACCCACATAGTTTGGAATGTAAAGGAAGGTGTTTCACACATGTAGAAACCATGCTTGGGGACTGTGAGAGACAGCAAAGATTGTTGCTCGAGACATTTTGGGGTGCATGTGTCTGTGGAAGGGGCAGGCTGGGCCTTGCCCTGGTGAGACAGTGCCCTGCTCTGCACCCTCCACAGCTGTGGATAACAGATGTGCATACATGAGATGTTGAAGAAATATTTCAGTCAAGGATTGATCAGGATGTTTGGTTTCTGCCATAGTTTAATTTTTTTTTAATAGCTGCAAAGGATGTTCACTTGCTTGTGATCTAACAGTAAATGAATAGAGAAAGGAATGTATTCAGTGCTTTTATGTTAGCATTTAGGAAAAACTCAATTCAAAAGAGACTGATACCACACAAGCAACCGGTAGGAGCTCATAGCAGAGCTGGTTTTGCTCAGTCAGGTGTTTAGTGCAGCGGCTGCCGTGGTTTTCAGAAGCTGTGCTGCAGTAACTGTGTGTGTCCGCAGCCACGGCCGTGCTGGTGGTTGCCAGCACCGAGGTGGACAAGAGCGGTGCCTCGTACTACGGCGAGCAGACGCTGCACTACCTGGCCGCCAGCGGGGAGAGCGCCGTGGTGCAGCTGCGTGAGTACGGGCGGGGCGGGGCTGGGCAGGGGCGGGGCCGGGCAGGGGCGGGGCCGGGTGGGGCGGGGCGGGGCTGGGCAGGGCCGGGCGGGGCCGGGTGGGGCGGGGCGGGGCAGGGCCGGGTGGGGCGGGGCTGGGCAGGGCCGGGTGGGGCGGGGCCGGGTGGGGCGGGGCGGGGCCGGCGGGGTC
Organism: Zonotrichia leucophrys gambelii; assembly: GCF_028769735.1. NCBI lineage: Eukaryota > Metazoa > Chordata > Aves > Passeriformes > Passerellidae > Zonotrichia > Zonotrichia leucophrys. The sequence goes on along the minus strand of NC_088179.1, from coordinate 25,217,958 downwards.
GGGTGGGCGGGGCGGGGCCGGGCTCCGCTGCCCTGCAGCTCCTGCCTCTGCCGGGCTCCTTAGTCTCATGAAGTGACCATTAGAGCAAAATCCTCTAAACAAAAAATCCTTCACCTTTTCTTTTTTTTTTTTTTGTTTGTTTTTTACCTCTGCAGGAGGATGTTGCTTTTTTCTGGGTTGGTGTGGGGTTTTTTCCAGTAGCTGGATTTTATTACCTTTGATAGACTTACCATCTTAATGTCAGTGGCAGAGAGCGAAAGCTTCCAGTTAATACGTACTGATAATTTGGGAAGGTGTTCAGGTGCACAGGGAGGGAACTATACTCATTTTCTGAGAAAACACCTGGACAATGGAGCCAGGTTGATGTCTGAGAATCCATAATGGGCAGGAATGTATGTAACCAAACAGAATAGTCCTACCTGCACTTAAACACATGCAAGATACTGCCCTCAATGAGCCAGGGCAAATAAAACTCCTTTATTTTGTATTGTAATACTGAAAGTGTTTTAAAACCTAAAAATGACATATTGGAGAGCAGCAGATGAATGTGCTTAATTCCAGTGTCTAGCTTTCACTGGAAATCCATGCCTGAACTTCTGCTGTGGGGGTCTTTTTTCCTTCTCTCAAGCTCTTGCTCTTGTGTGCAAACATCTGGCCTGCTTGGGATTGTAGAGGCTGATTTGTTGGGAGTGCTTGGAGCACTGGGGGTAGGGTGACGTGGACTGCCTTTGCTGGAGGTAAATGTGACTTCCATAACAGTGCTGGCTGGGAGCATTTCCAGTTTGCCTTCTGCTGCAAAACTTGTGGATGAGTACTGTGCCTCGTTTCCCCTTCATAGTAACTCCCCTGGGGAAGGAGAATTGGGGTCATGACTCAGTATATAGAATCTCTTTGGGAGTAGTTTAACCCAGCTTACAAGTAGAGCACTACTTGTTTAACTACATACCTACTAAAATGTTCTTTATTTCTACTGCATCTGTATTTAACAGGAAGTCTTTTCATTTAATTTAGCTATTCCTTTTCAAGGAAAAGTCCAAACTGATAAAAGCAAGTGGTGGCACTTGGACTGAGAGTGCCTGCAGAGTTGGATCTTTTTTGAAGTGCAATTTTGAAGCTTTTTTCCACTCTGGCATTTGCAAAGGGCTTTTCATTTTCGACTAAGATGTGGTGCTGCTGCAGGCTCTGGCAGAGCTCTGAAGCCTGCATGGAGCTGTCCTCATCTCTCCAGCTGTTGCTGTCACCAAGTGTCATTTTCTGTCACCTCTGTAGCTGAGCTGCATTGGGTTAATGTCACTGAAAAGGTTTTTAAGGGGAACACACAGTGTGATCCTTGTTTCTAAAGATAATGAGACTTCAGAGTGACAACAGACATGAACCATTTAACTCAGTTTGAACATCTTGGGTCAACTCTGGATTTAAGGATTCAGTAATGCATTTGGCATTTATCTGAACTATGGGTGAATATACCCAGATGATGAAAAGTTATAATGATCTGTGGTTTGTATTTACCTCTGGGTATTTTACCTGAGTTTTCATCACTAATTCATTATTCTTCAGTATATCCTAATGTTCCAACCCCCAGAATAACTTCTAACAGTAGCAAGTTTTGATCATTACATGTAAGGCCATTTTTGTGTGCTCACCCACATTAAAGTCTGATTTATAAAATGTTGTGCATGGGCATGGCCCAAAGATAACTCAGGTGACTGTTACCTTTACAAAGCTGAACTACACAATATTTCTTAGATTAAAAGAAGAGAAGCTATTATCCAGCTGGTATAAAACTCCTGTTTTTGCAGGTTTCCAGTGGGACAATTTGAGAAGGCCCTGAGGTCATACTTGAGGAAAAAAAAAAAACGGAATTTTTTTACATGTCAAGCTATGCTTACTGTTAAAGTGTTGGTGCTGGCCGTACAGAGGTAATTTGGAATGACTGCAGTTGTTGTTGCAAACTGTAACTAAAGTTATCAGAAGATACAAGGTTGTTTTTCCCTCTGTTGTTAGCAGAATTAATTTTCACCGTCAATAATTAGAATACATCATTTTAGCGAAGCATGAAGAGTCACTATGGATTTTATTTTGGCTTGCTCTGAAAAAACAGTGTCTCCCAACAGCTGCATGTTCTTCCTTTTCCTTTAGCCAAAAACGGCCCTATTTACGATGTTGCCTGGAGCCCCAATTCTGTCGAGTTCTGCGCTGTGTATGGTTTCATGCCTGCCAAAGCCACGGTTTTTAACCTGAAGTGTGACCCCGTGTTTGATTTTGGCACCGGGCCTCGCAATGCTGCCTACTACAGCCCCCACGGACACATCCTGGTGCTGGCAGGCTTTGGGAACCTCAGGGGACAGATGGAGGTGTGGGACGTTAAGAACTACAAGCTGATTTCCAAGCCGGTGGCCTCGGATTCCACGTACTTCGCGTGGTGTCCCGACGGGGAGCACATCGTGACGGCCACGTGCGCCCCGCGGCTGCGCGTCGGCAACGGCTACAAGATCTGGCACTACACGGGCTCCGTGCTGCACGCCCACGAGGTGCCGGCGGACCAGGAGATGTGGCAGGTGTTCTGGCAGCCCTTCCTGGACGGCGTGTTCCCCGAGAGAGCGGTGCGGTACCAGGCGGTGCCCGGCGAGCTGCCCCGCGCCGCGCCCGGCCCCGCGCAGGCGTACCGCCCGCCCGCCCTGCGCAACCGGCCCGCCACGAGCTCCAAGCTGGTGAGTGCCCCGGGGCACTGCCCGCCTGGCGCTCGGCTCCGCGGAGCTTGGCCTCGGGAGCTGGGTGCTTTTGAGAGGAGCCTGAGAACAGCACTTGGCTGTTCCAAGGAGTGTGTACTTTTTCCTCCTCTTTCTCTCTTTCTCTCTTTCTCTCTTTCTCTCTTTCTCTCTTTCTCTCTTTCTCTCTTTCTTTCTTTCTTCTTTCATCTTTGCATATGATGTTGTCTGAGGTATATTTTAGGGTTTCTGTGCCAACATGGAATGTGGGGTTTTAACCATTTTGCATGTCCTGCAGCATGAAGATGAGCCACCCCAGAACATGAAACCCCAGCTGGGAGGCAGTGATAAGCCAGTGTCTAAAACAGCTCTCAAAAATCAGAGGAAGCATGAAGCTAAGAAAGCTGCTAAACAGGTACTGCAAAAGTCGTCGTTGTAAGAATCACATTAATTAGTTAATTAGCTTCCCCAAAGGCAGCGGTCAGTCTCATGTGGCAGTGTGGGAAGGGCAGCCGAGTTTAACCAGAGAAGAGCAGCTACAGAAGGGTGATTCAGTAGTAACAGCTTTGCTGAGTCGCTGCAAATGTTAGCTGAACTCAGTGTGGAGACAAGGTGATTCTGGCTTCTCCCATCCTGCAGAATGTGGTTTGGTTTTAGGTAGGAGGGAGGAACAGGTGGGTGCTTTGTGTTCCCTGCAGGTCAAGGCTGAGGTGTGTATTTAGGGCAGGCCAGAGACAGCCTGTCTGTCACTTCTGCACTTACTGTTCATTGACTAGGTAGATAAAAGTCAGCTTTTGGTATTAGCCTTCCAATTACTACAAACCTCTGCCGCAATAATTTCTTTAAATGCTATTTTAAAAAATTTCTAGCACTGCTTTTGAGCCCTTTCTTTTGCTTCACAGACAATGACCCAGTCTGCTTTGTTAAATATTTGTGTATGTATTTGTCATATCACCCTTAAACTGGTGTTTCCCTGTGCTGTGTGTGGTTGGGACCTTGAGGAAGTAGAAATTAAACAAGAAACAGCATGTGAGCTGTTCCACATAAGCCTTTGTCCATGGAAGGCAGTTCAATAGATAATGCAGTACCTCAGAGCAAGTCATCCTGAATTTTGGAATACATCCAGCAGTCTGGGGAAAGAAGGAATATAAATGGATCCTCTAAAGTGATTAAAGACATTTTTCATTCTCTTTGTAATCAAAGGCATTTTCTATATTGTGTTTCTGTGTCTACAGGAGGCCAAAGCTGATGCACCCCAAGGCCCTGCCCAGGTCAGAACCCCACAGAATGCCCTACAGAACACTGTGCCAGCCATGACCACGGGAGATCCTGAAGTGGATAAGAAGATAAAGAATTTGAAAAAGGTGCGAAGAGATTCTTAGATTTCTAACAGACAGTATTCCCCCAAGGGCTGGTCTGTCAGACCTAGTGCAAGTGTAAGGTGAGCTGAGTCCAGGAGGATGCAGGAACCTTCACGGAATTGTCCCCAATTTGTACCCCCCTCCCTTTGCCCTCCCACCTGTGCAGCCGTGGTGTGCCAGGGCTCCTGAAGGTCCCATCAGAGGTGGCAGCACAGGGAGGAGTTTCTAAAGCTGACCCTCAGGAGCGCTGTGGAGGTGCAGCCAGACCCAGCTGAGGGTCAGGGTGCCCTGGCAGGTGTTGGTGCTCAGACAGGAGCTCTGTGCCTTCCGTGGGTGTTGGGACCTGCAGCTGCCAAGGCAACAGTGCCCTTGTGGCCTGAGTGCAAAGTTTACTGCCAGTCCTGAGAATTCTTGCATTAAATAATTCCAGAACAGAAATTGTTAAGTTCTGGCTAGAGAATCTTTCCCATTTATCTTGCTGCCTCCTGCTTCTCATAGTCTCTGGATTAACTTTCCAGGCTTTTTGAGGAGAATGTGTGGTGAAGAGGGATGGTGATGGAGTAATTTCCAGTTTTGGATCTAGCCCTTCAGTGAGACAATGCCTGATGTTTATTTCTGAGATGAAGTACTGCTGTTCCTAAGTTCTATTCCTGAAAGAAATGTGGGTTGTGGGTGGGAAATTCTGGGTGAAGCATCTGGAGATGCTCAAGGGATTGTGCTTTCCATAGAGACCTGCCTCCAGACACATCAGCAACTTCTAAGATTTATTTTCTGTTCTTGTTTCACCAATATTTTTGTTTGTTTGTTTCAGAAACTAAAGGCAATTGAGCAGCTGAAAGAACAGGCAGCTGCTGGCAAACAGCTGGAGAAGAATCAGGTACGATTGAGATCTGTACAGTTTATTCCAGATTCATTTTATAATAAGCTACATCTATGACATTTTCTGCTCTAGGTGGAGAAGATTCAGAAAGAAGCTGCTCTCCTTAAGGAACTGGAAGACCTAGAACTGGGTGTTTAAATCTTCCTCGAGCTCCAGTGTGGTGCTGACACAAAGTTCATGCAAAATGTAGTTTTGTTAAACATTTCAGCAGATGACCAAGGGTTCGACAGTCCACAGATTTGCTGCTCATTTGCCTTTAAAAAAGAGTTTTCCTAAAGATTTGTGCACATGAAGCCGTAAGCAAGCAATGAGTGTCCATCAGCCCGTTCTGCTGCTGTTCCAACGAGAAATGCGCTCCTTTTCTGAGAACATACTGCCTAGACCAGATTTTTTTTCCTTATTTGGGTGGGAGAAGGGAAGGCGACAAAGACATTTGATAGCTTTATTATATTTAAGAAGAGATGCGATCTTTATGCGATGACGGGCTGTAGATGAAATAAAGAGCATTTATAACAGCGAGCTGTCGGAGCGCTGTGTGCCCGCCAGGGGGCGCCAGGGGGCGGGGCTCCGGCCATGGCCCCGCCCCGCCGCGCGCGTGACCTTGGCGAGGCGGCGCGCGCGCGGTGCCTCAGCAGCGGCGGCGGCGAGATGCGAGCGGCGGGGCTGCGGCGGCTGCTGCTGCTGCTGCTGCTGGCGGGGCTGGCGGCGGCACCGGGCGGCGGCGGCGCCGCGGCGGCGGAGCAGGGCGGGCTGCCGGCGAAGAAGCTGCGCATGGCCTACGCCACCGGGCCGCTGCTCAAGTTTCAGATCTGGTGAGGGGCGCCCGCCAAGATGGCGGCGGCCAAAATGGCGGCGTCCGCCGGGCCGTCGCTTCTCCCTGCCTCGTTCCTTTTTCTTCCCTTCTTTTCCCTCAGCGCTGCGGCGGCCTCGCTCGCTCTGGTCCGCTCTGGAGCGGCCTCCCCCAGGGCCAGGGGCCGCCTCGCCCCAGGCGACCTGTCGGGGTGCCCGGCCTTGTTGGAGCGTGGGAGGCGGCCCCGGGCCGCGGGCGGCGGCTCTTTCAGTGGGTCCCGCTCTACTGCCACCCGCCATAAAATCACGCTTTTCGGGCCCTTTAATGCCGTGTATGACGTTGTGCTGGTGCGGGACTAGCGTTTGGGAGGAACCGATGTCTTAGTAATGGCTGTAATTTACTGTGTTGGTGCAGTGCCCGTATTGCAGTCGGTGCGTTCGGGCACCTTTGCACCATTCCGACGGTGTTGCCGATGGTGTCACCAGCTCCGAGCAGGTTCAGGCAGCCCCGGAGCAGCACGGAGCCCGTTGGCAGGGCGAAAAAAACTCCGCAGGCCCGGAGCACTCGTCACTCCGGTTCCCGGCCGCCGGGGTGCGCAGGGCCAGGGGGAGGCCGGAGCCGAGCCTGGGCGGGCCCTGCGGGTCAGCGGAAAGTGCCGCGTTCGGGGTCTTGGGCGGTTTACCGCAGTTTTATAGAGGCGGCTGCCGAAAGGCGAGGCAGAGGACAGCTCGTGAATATTTAATATTTAACTCCTGCAGTTCCCATGTCGTGCTGACATAGAGATGGCGCTGGGAGAGACATTGCCTGTCTGGACAGTCCCAGAGAGGGATTCAGACGGCTCTATATGAAGACTTTTTCAGCACAGAGGAAGGGATTGCTTACACTGACTTCCTAAATTAATCGTAACTTAACAAATTTTTACAGGGAAAGCGAGTGATTTCATGCTTAAGTGGGTATTTCCAGAGCTCTGTGTCTGTGCTGGGATGTGGAGCAAATCAGTGTCACACCCAGGGCTTACCTGTTGGGGTTTGTGATGCGTAATTTCACTGCAGATGAGGTGTTCTCTGTGCCATAAAAAATGTGAGTTCTGTTTTAGCTTGGCGGGGTTCTGAGGAGGGTGAGTGGAGCTGAGGTGACCGTGCTGTCTGTGTTCAGTGTCTCCTGAGGCTACAGGCGGGTGTTTGAGGAGTACATGCGGGTCATCAGCCAGCGGTACCCAGACATCCGAATCGAAGGGGAGAACTACCTTCCTCAACCTATCTATAGGTGAGTGTGTGCCTCATGCTGTGTGCTCTCTGTCTGCTTTCCACTGCTAAACACATGCACTTACACTGAATACTGAAAATGTAAACTTGAGGGGATTTTCTACTGCGATTGCATACAGGGATGCTCGCATGGTTTTCTTGTATGTGATTTTCTGCCTTCCAGGTAGCTGCCTTAGTTTCCCATACAAGTATCACTGTCAGTATATCTGTATGATGAGGCCTGTCATATCCAACCTAAAATAAATTACATAACTTGTTTTTGAAATAGTGAATTTTCCTAGCTTTTCTTCATGCTGTATCTGGACATAAATTCAATTTGTTGTTCAGGCTTATGCACTTAGTGACAAATGCCTGTAATGGGTTAAGGACACAGAGGAAGGGAAAGTTCAGTGTTAACATCTGAATCAGGGAGAGCTCACCTCAGGTTAGGGGCTGCCGGAATGGCCTTTGCTGCAGCTGTGGGGGGAAAGCCCAAAGAAATTCAGAAGAAGGCAAAACAGTGTCATTCCTGTTACTTAAAGCAGTGTGCCCACGCTGGAGAGTGATGCCATAGTTACTGGGTGGCTCCTGGAGCGCTCGTTGGCCCGATTTCTGGCAGGGTTGTGGTGGTGGGAGGCTGCGGGGCGCAGTGCCTCCGCGTGGGCTGGCTCTGGGGAGTTGCACATCGCTGGGAAATGCTCCACAGGAAGGGTGCCCGTCAGTGTAATATGGAACAGCTTTAGAAACTGAATCTGTTATCCAGGCATAAAGGCAAAGTCCTATTTGAAGTCTGCTGAGGAGCAAAAGAATCTCTCTGTGGTTTACAGGAAGGTAGCTTTCTGGGGTGCTGTGCAGAAGCACGGCCTTATTGGAGGTGTTGTTATGTGTGTTGCTTTTTTGTTTTGTTGGTTTGACTTGGTTTGGGGTTTTTTTACAGTGAGATAAACCTTGGAAAGTTTTGTACTTCCCTCAAACATTTGATTGTACTGTCTCCTAGTGATGTGAATTACAGTTGTGTATGGTGAAGTAGGAACTGAACCTTTCAGTCACTGGTGTGTGTTGTCTCCAACAGGCACATAGCATCCTTCCTGTCTGTCTTCAAACTAGTATTAATTGGCTTAATCATCGTTGGCAAGGACCCATTTGCTTTCTTTGGCATGCAAGCTCCAAGCATCTGGCAGTGGGGCCAGGAAAACAAGGTAAAGGACATACTTCTTTTAATCTGAAAAAGCAGCTTCAAAGTTACTTCATGAGGGTGCGCTCTGGGTCCCTCAGTTCTGACTGATTTACCTTTCATATGCTGCAGCCTTATGGTAGAATAATTCTTACCAATTGTGCTTTATGCTTTTGACAAAGCCAGATGTGCTTCTGTGATCTCTTTCCAAGCTGCTGCTACTGCAGAGGGGCAGCTGAGGTTAAAGTGCTGACAGAGACGATAAAAGAGTTCTTTATTTTTTAGGGCTCAAGAAGAACATTTCAAGCCAATGTTGTTGATGTTAAAATTACCATTTCCCTTCTCTGTTGTCTCATAATGGTTTTGCAGTTGATGCTTCCATCAGACTCCTGATAGATTAGGCAGCAATTAGAAGGGCGTTAGAGAAATGAAGTTGAAATGTTGTGGGTGTTTTTGGAGAGCAGACTGGCATGACATTGTGGGAGAATATTCCCATGCGTCAGTACTGATGATGCCAGTAGATTCAGAGTTTTGTACTCTGATTTAGAGTAACCTTGTTCCAGATTTATTCCACTAAACTAAACTAATTTACAGACCTTCATGCTGAGCTGCCCAGTGCCCTGGGTCTTTCACTGGCCAGTTTGCATGCCCAGAAGCTGTAATATTTCCATTTGAATTAAATGGGCCAACTGCGTGCCTGGCTAGACTGGCTGCAGTGCGTGGCTGCTGTCCTGTGCCAGGTTCTGTGGTGTTGCAGTGACTTGTGTGAGTGTGCCTGTGAACTGGAAAAGGAAATTAGAGAGATGCTGGTGGTGAGGAGAAGCTGCACTGCTGAAGATGCTGTCCTTTCCTCCTTAGTCACCCATGCACAGAGAAAATTCCAGATGAAGACTTGGAGGTGTGCAGGAGGGTCCTATGCACGTGACTTGCCTTGCTCTGCTGTTTGTGGCTGGGCCCTTGGCTCTGTGATCTGGAGATTGCTGTGACAGTGACAGGCTGTGTCTGGGGACAGTGGAGTTCCCACGTCACACTGCCAGCCCCCTGCAGCTGCCTGTGCTGGGTCCAGAGGGCTGCGAGTTGGCTGGGGTTGGAGCTGGTTTGGTGCTTTTCTGGGGAAGGCCAGGTGCACTTTGTAAAAGGAGGAAGGGGAGGTGTCTGTAGATGGGAATATTCCTTGAGCAATGACAGAGGGAGTTCAGAGGCAGCTCTGGACAACAGCAGGTGTGCCTGACATGGCTGAGGTCTGTGTGGGTCTCTGTTCCCTTCCAGGTGTACGCCTGCATGATGGTCTTCTTCCTGAGCAACATGATTGAGAACCAGTGTATGTCCACCGGGGCTTTTGAAATCACTTTGAATGGTGAGCTGAGACTTTGTTTGAGGGGTGTCACATAACTCATGTGAGGGCTGTGGGGTGTGGAGAATGAGGCATGATGTCAATAAATTTATGTCCCAAATGTGATATGTGGAAATTGCCATCCATTTGGATCTTCAGGTGTTGCCTATCAGAATAAATCATGAAAATCATAGGAGTCTTATAAAGCAATTTATACAGATGTCAGATATTCTAGAACAGGTCTGTAAAAACTTTCTCAGAGGGATATTTGGTGCCTTGAAATAACTGTGTTATATTCTTTCTTTGTGTGTGATGGGCATTAAATAAGAAACCATCAGCTAGGGGCATGTACTTTCCAATTAGATGCTTTTCCTGTCTGTTCTGCAGCATGCTTTGGAATCCTAAAGAATCCATTACTATTGCCGGATTATCAGTACTGATGGACAACAGTACTGATTTTTCAGGTAGAGGGGAATGTCAGTGGATATTCTGCACCTCTCCATCAATATGATGCACTTCTAAATGGAAGCATTAGACACTCTGCTCTCCTAGTTGGGCTAGGATTCAGCATAACCAGAGGTTGGAAGCATTGTTGATTCAGATGCTTTCCTCAACATAGATCAGTACCAGCTCAGACAGTTTCCTGGAGCTTTTCAATTCCATGTTTACAGCAGCTCTGCCTGTTTTCTGATGCTCCCAGTGTAACAGTGCTTCTCTCCCGTGTGTGTTCTGCACTAGATGTCCCAGTGTGGTCTAAGCTGGAGTCTGGCCACCTCCCCTCCATGCAGCAGCTTGTACAGATCCTTGATAACGAGATGAAGCTCAATGTGCACATGGAGTCAATGCCCCATCATCGATCATAGCCCCATCGATCAGCACTGAAACTTCTCGTAAGTCTCCTCCAGTCTCCTCCAGTGTGTTTGCCTACATAAGACGGGCACACTGGAGACTGGATTTTAGGATTGTGTGTTTGTTCAGTTAAATGTTTACCTGGAGAACCAGCTCCCATGATGTTAAACTGCCACATGTGGTGTCACAGAGGCTGTTTGGGTGGGAGGTTTTGGGATGTGGCTCATTCTACCTGTCTCAGAGCAGGAAGCTGGCATTCCATGAGGCAGGAGAATGTGTGTTACTACAGGCAGAAAGCCTAATATCAGTGAAACTGTGGTGCAGGCCTAATGTCAGTGAAACTGCTTTGTGCATTACAATAGCCTCTGTCCTGGGGCTTAGGGTCTCCCTGGCTTTTAAACCAGTTGAATTCCAGAGCCTTGGGGAACAGGGTGCTGTCTATTCCTTGCTTAACCCTGGAGAGCAGAACAATGTCATGCTCTGGTGTCCTGCCCTGTTCCTCTGCAAAAGCTGCACAGCTTTTGGCAGTGTGGAGTTCACATCCTGTAGGTACTTATGGCCAAGCACTTGCACGTCCCTGTGTCACCTGTGGCTTTCAAAACGCATGGCTTACGATTGCCCATCGTGGGGCTGGCTCAGTGCAGGTGTGCTGCTGTGCTGCAGGCTCTTGCGGCAGGACTGTAACCCAGGTGTCTCTCCACAGGCATTGGGTGGTGGTTCCCGGGCCGCGTGGCGCAGACCCATGAAGGCCTGCACTGAAGACAGCTGCTGTTGGTGCAGGCTGGATGCCTCTCCTGCAGCCACGTTGTGCCTCCTGGACAAACACTCAATGAGCCCTGTTTCAGTGCTGGCCAGTCCACACTGCACAGCCACGAGTGCAATAATACTGTATAGTTTTTTTAAGACTTCATTCGACCAGTTCATAGATCAGCAATGCAGGCATTACTAATGGTAACTTATTTTATATTCATGTTTCACACTATGGCAGATTGAGTTGATACCTAATTTTTCCTTGGAAAAAGAGAAGTTTGTTTAATCTGTTGTATTTTATATGAATTTATGTTCTTTTTGTAGTTTAAAATGAAGTTATAGGAGTGTCTGATATTGTCCTAAACTGTTGAGTAATTGATAGCTGTCTATCAAATCTCTTTAATGTGGTTAAAACAGGTTTGTATATTTTTCAAAATCTATGGCAGAGTCGAACAGTGCATTATATACTGAATTATATAAGCAAAATTATATGCAGAATTGTTACATCACTTGGTGACTTCAGTGAAAATTAAGATCAGCTGCTCTTTAATCATGTGGACCAGCTCCAGCAGTTCTTCCTTGGCCATTTGAGAGATGAGCTGGGCCATCCTGCTGTCCTGAACAGAACCCAAGAACATTAATTGAAATAAAGAGTTCCCATTTCCTGTGTGAAGTACCTTGTTTGTCACCGATGGACATTCTTGGAACTGCAATGGAAAAACTGCATAAAAAGCCAACTTTCCAAAGTTACTGACCTTGTATTTGTCATGTGTAAGCCCATAAGAACCTCCAGTGTGGGGAGGGGCACATGGGGCATGGTCTTATCCTTCAGGCACCTGCCACAGTTCAGGCGTGGCCTCCCTGAGGGAAGCTGGCCAGGTGAACCCCTAGTTTCAAAGGCAGCTCTGAGAGGCTGACTGCGGCACCATGAGCCTCTGAACACCCACTGACAGCTCTGTGTTTGCAGTGCTTGACCCAGAGCCCATCCCAGGCTGCAGCTGGTGCTCCCTGGGCCAAGCACAGGTGATTGCCTTGGGCACTCTGAGGGCATTTGTCGCTCTCTGCGCAGGGAACCACCTTGCCTTGCACCTGCAGCTGGCTGAGCTGCCGTGGGCACCAGGAACACCTGGGGCTTCCTGCTGATGCCACCTTCTTGTCAGGAGCGGCAGAGCAGTACCCGTGTAGCTGTGCCTTGTGCCTTGTGCCTTCCCGAGGGCTGAGGTGAGTGCTCAGCTGGGGCTGCAGACAGAAGGGAGCGTGCTCAGGAGCAGTGCACTGAGCAAGGCCCTCCTGTGCCTCCATGACCAAGGTGCTGTCACTGTGGGCTGGTACCGCCTGCCCTGAGCAAGACCCATTTGGGGCTGTGTGGATCAGCCCAGGACTGCCCTTTGCTCTGCACCAGGGCAGGCAGGGCTGGAGGAGAAACCTTGCTGAGCACATGCAGGTGCCACTGTCAGGGACACCTTACACTACACACACACTGGTCAGAACTGCTGGGCATTTACTATCGCCTTGATGGAGTTGGCCAGCTCATCACTTATGTCAGCAGTCACGCAGAGCTCCAGGATCTTCACAGCCTGGCTGATGAGGTACATGGGAGGCTGCATTTTGTTCCACTGCTCACTGGAGGGGAAGGTGAGGCATCCCCGCATCCTGTCGAAGAGCTGCAGGATCTTCACGCGGAAGGCGAGCAGCAGCAGCTCATCCTCACCCAGCCGGGCTGGAGGAGGCAGCTGGCTGTCAGTGCTGACCTGCAGAACAGAGGACACGTGTCAGCAGAGCCACCCGAGCTGGGCACAGGGCTTCTGTCTCCAGCAGACAAACCTGCCCCCGGGACAGGAGCCTGTGGAGGAAAGGAGCTGCTGTGCACCCTGCCCACATGGATCATAGAGCCAGGGTGACCTTGGGGATGTTGCCAGGCATCTGCCTGGGAGTGGAGTCCCACACTGTGGCCCCTTGCAGAGAGCTGGGGCTGGCTAGTGTCCCATCTCCGTAGGAGTGGCAGGAATATGTGCATCTCCACAGCTTTCTTTTTGGGGACGGAGCATGGGACAACATAGGGAGCATCCGCCACAGGATAAGCACAGAGGGAGGGGAGCTTCCCTGGCTGCGCCGCTCCCGCTGTGGGGAGTGGCTCAGCACAGGAACAATTACCTGCACTTTGGTTCCCATGTTGAGTTTTGCTTGTCGCCCCATGGCGAGGAAGGAGACGAAGATCTTGTCCTGGGCCAGGATCCTGACCCCCACGTAGTGGTTCAGTGAGATGAAAATGGGGCTCAGTGGGACCTGGGGCTCTGGTAACAAGTTTGGCCACATCCACCTTCTTACCCTGTTGCCTGCTTGGTCCAAATACTGCCCACCCTGCATACTCATATTTATCCTAAAGAAAGGGAAATGGAAGCTCTGAACCCTGTAAGCTCTTGTGGCAGAAGGTCTCTTATTCCTCTGAGGGATGGGACAGAGGCACAGCAGGGGCAGGGTCTGTTCCCCAGCTCTCAAGGCACAGCTGGGTGGCCTTGCTGCTCTGGGGGCACCTGAAGCAGGGCCTATGAGCTGCTGAATTTGTCTATTTTTGGATACTGTTAAAAATAGCCTTTATGGCCTTTGGGATGTCAATGCACAGAGGAGACAGCAAAGCTGCTGAACGCACCACTCATCTCCGGAAGGGTAATAGCATGTGCTCCTGCCATCAGACTGAAACAGTGCTCGGATTTTGGCTGTCCTTGGCTCGTCTTCCTGTACTATGCACATCAGCTGGTCTGTGGCTTGTGCAATGATGATGGCCAGGTTTCCAGATGGATAGCTGCTGCTAGGTAAGGTGTTTGTAACCCCCTGCTTTGCTTGGTTGATCTGTTATTACACACTAAATACTTCTGGGTACTACTTTGGAGTGTAAAAACTGATATATTACCCAGAGCACGGTGTTAAAAGTGTGCTGCTTCATTGGGCTGGGTCTTGGAAGCTAGTGCTCATTGGAGCTGGCTGTTCTTTGAAACCTCAGCCCGGGAGCTGTGTCAAGTTTCACTGCTGCTGCTCCTCAGAGCAAGTGGGATCGATGAGCTGGGTTGTAATAAAGTGGACTGGGACACACTTAAATTAGCAACAGCCCTGGACTAAGGCAGGCAAGTGAACCCTGTAAAGGATACAATAACTGCGATGTTCCGTCTGGGAGCATGGTAAGGAATTTCTTTCCATTTTTGTAGTACTTCTGCACCAGTTTACCCTTCCCCACCTAAGATTGGAAGGATAAAACGGATGAGAGCAGTCTGGCACAGCTGCCCTGTGAAAATGGGCACTGCCAGGCTCTGCCAGCGCTGACATGTCCAAGGTGCTCCCGTCGCTGTCGGCCGCAGGTACCTGCCTTCTTCCCCAGCAGACTGAATTCGTAGCAGAGGATGCTGCGGGACACGGGCTTCTTGTCGTGCTTGCGCTCTTTCTTGGACTCACGCTCCTCTTCGGGCTGGGACTTGGGCTCGTTCTCCAGCTCGGGCTCGTTCTCCAGCTCGGGCTCCTCCTCAGGCCAAAGCTCCAGCTCAGACTCCTCCTCGGGCTGGGGCTCTTCCTCAAGCTCCTCCTCGGGCCGGGGTTCCAGTTCAGGTTTCTCCTTAGGCTGGGATTCCAGTTCAGACTCCTCCTTGGGCTGGGATTCTAGTTCAGGCTTCTCGTCGTCGGGCCAGGGCTCGAGTTCGAGCTTGTGCTTCTCCTTGGACCAGGGCTCAGGTTCGAGCTTGTGCTTCTCCTTGGCCCAGGGCTCGTGCTTGGCTGCGCTTGCAGGACGCGCTGGTGTCCTGCCTTTGGGAGACGTGCGTTCCTGGGAAGACTTGTAGGAAGCGGATCCAGCTTGCTGTAACCCTGCAGAGCACGGGAGGGCCTCTGTGCAGCAGAGGGTTGGCAGCGCCCACCGCGGGGCTGCCCGGCACCGCTGCTCTGACTGGGGGAGTGGGAGTTCCTGGCTGAAACACTCCCTCTGACACTCTGTCTGTTTCCTAACAAGGGCAGTCCAAAGTGCTCAGCTATTTCAGAGCACAGGATTATGATAAAAGAGAGCATTTTTTTCAATTACATATATACACACATTTGTGTAAAGAGCAACTTTTTGGGATAACATTTGGCTCCACACACTGGAACCGACCATTTGAGATCCCAGTGCTGCAGAAGCCTCACTGCCCTGCCATTCTCTCTGAAAACATGCCCATATTGAAAATCTGGTTCACCTGTCAAAACTCCTCTATCCAAAGGCTGCTCAGTCATCTACAGCCTGGGCTAGGAATTGGTGGAATAACCAACCACCTGATCAGGCAAAATATGGGCAAGACTCATTTTGGCAGTTCTATTTCCTAAGGGCTTGGCTTTGCCAGCTTAGCCTCTCAGGTCAGGTTCTGTGCATCTCAGCTGGAAACATCACAGATACATACTGAAAATCATGACAAACTCTGTGCAAAGATGTGCCTCCTCTTGTGCTCATGTATGAGGGATGATTTGTATCTAATTTACTGAGATTGCATGTCTGACAATGAATGAACATGTCGCTGTATAAAATCCCCCAGTTGGAAACCAGCAATTCCACTGAATGCACTGTTGAGATAAATAGACAAATCCATAAGGAAATACCAGCTCACCTTTAGTGGCACTCAGCCTTAAAGACTGGTCAGCCAACTCTCTAGCCAGGTGTCTCTTCTGCTGCCTGGAAAATAGAAGTGTTGTTGACACCTCACGTATCATGTTTAGAAAGCTGCAAGTAGTGGATACCCCTGCTTTAGGAACACAATTTCTGAATCTGTTTTTCTCCCTGCTCACAATTCCAAGTAATAAGCAGCAGAATGTCACCAAAATACTCATACTCAACAGAAAGGAATTGTGCCCACACAGATTCCAGTGAACAGACTGCCACTGCAGTGAAGGAAGGAGAGCTGAATATTGTAATGGGGTTTGGATCAGTATTTCATGTGAAAGAGAAGGACATATGCCACAAGATCAAGAAAACAGCTCATCTCCAAGAATATTTTCACTATTGTGTAGCTTCCTATGAATCTGACAGTGGCTTGGTGTGTGCTCTGTACATAGTAGGAGGCACTTGCACCCTCAGACTGTGAAGGATTTTTGAGGAGACCAACAACTTACTTCCAGGTGTACTGGTTTAGTTTTCCTTTTCCTTTAGGGAAAAGGAAAACTAAACTAGTACACCTGTGGCTTAGACTTTCCCTGGAGGCTTAAACTCTTGCACAAGCTTTGGGTCTCCTGCTAAACAGCCTGAGAACTTGCAGAGTTCTTGTGTGTGACTCTGGAAACTGTAATCCAAACACAGTTTATAGATCAAAACAGAAATACAAACACCAGCTTTATTTCAGTGCCAGAGGTAGAAGCTACACCCAAATACTGTCCCTTCCCACAGCTGTGGGTTTTTTTGGCTCTACCTGTCACTAGATAGTTCATCTGTCAGGATTGGAATTAACATTTCACTCAGCACATGCCTTGCCACCTCCTTGAGCAGCCTGGCAATAGAGGAGCCAGGAGGGACCAGAGAGAATCAGGACTGGTGCCTAAAGCAAAGGTTTCTCTTCTTTCGTTCCTCTACCTGCAGTTTCTTATCGCTCCTTTTCCCCTCAAACTCCCTGTTGTTCATTACACAGACCTGATCCCCAGTCCTCCTAGTACCTCTGGCTGTCTTGCTCCTTTGACAGCAGCAGGTTGGCTTCAGAGCTGAGGGATTCCTGGGTGCTGACAGCTCTGGGAAGGCTGCTGGCATCCTCGAGCTTCTTCTTCTCCTTCATGATGAACTCATAGAGCTCCCGGCTGCGCTTGCAGCAGAATTTCTAGAGGGGAGAGAGCAGAGCTGTGAGCGTGGCTGTTCCACAGCAAAGCCCTGCTCACCCTCCCTGCCAGCTTACGTCCTCCTGGTCCTCGGAGAGAGGCACATCCTGGGAGAAGGGGAACGGCCTCAGCAGGTTGCCACAGTACTCGCAGGTTGGCTCAGCATCCTCCTCTGCCTGCAGCGATGGCGAAAGGATGAGGGGCACCAGCCCCCAGATCCCCGGTTAGCACGGTGAAAATGCAACACATGTGACAAAGCACCTAAGGGCACTCACAACAGATCCACGTCTGGGATATCTTGGAATGACTCAAAACATTAGGTTCAGGAAACCACCAAAGAGAATAGCAGATGTGTTATAAATAAATCAATAAATGCCCCCAAACAAAGGGAATGATTGGTATTTGTGAGTTCTGCTCCTTCCCAGGGAAGCTGAGAGCACAGAACACTGGAGCTGAGGATTTGAGTGCATTACAGAGAGAAAAACTCCAGTTGTGGGAGTTTCTGAGGAAGCACCAGCAGACTTGGTGATACAGAGCTGGTCACATCTGACCAGATGCAAACCAGGCTGACAGGAGGGTGTGCTTTGAGGATGAGTACTGATGGCCTGAAACAAAATTGCTCCCCACCTCATGCCTTGAGTTAACTCTTTGGTAACTTTGCTCTGCTACGGGGAACTCTGTGCCCTGCTTGTATTAGGTGGCTGTATCTATTTATATACATTTTTTGTCTGATTTAGACAAAATATTCTGCTGGGAAATTCTCAACAGAGGATGCAGCGGGGTTGGGTGCATAGCCTCTTGCTGCCCAGGCTGTTTCAACAGCCTCGCAGAAGAAAAACCTGTCATGAAGGGGCTCCTTTGCGGGCTCGGCAAAGGGCGTTGGTTCCCTGTTTTCCACGTGGAACCGTGTGCATGAAGCAGCGGGGAGCGCCCACCCCAACTGACCTCGTGGTGTACGTTTGCCTCTGAGGACTCGGGTCTGTAGGCCAGGAGGGTGGGCAGGACCGTCGGGGGAGGGGTCGGCTGCGGGCCGGCCGGGGGTGTCCCGGGGGGTGTCTCGCACTGCGGCTCTGCCAGGGGCTCTGCGCCCTCCTCGGGGGCCGGGGGCCAGCGGGGCCCGCCCGCCGCATCGTCCGCCCCTCCGCTGGGCTCCGCGGCCCGGCCCGGCCCGTCCATGCCCGGCCCGCTGCGCCGCCGTCTCCAGGGCGACGCCGGGGGCGCGGGGCACGCCGGGACCGCGCGGGCGGCCCCGCCCCAGCCCCGGCCCAGCCCCGGCCCCGGCCCCGGCTCCGGCCCCGGCCCCGCCCGGTACCCGGCTCTGGCCGGGCCGCCGCTGTCCCGGGGCGCTGCTCCTCCGGGCGGCAGCTGCGGCTGCTCCGTTCCCCGTGCCAGCCTCGGCGGGGCTGCGGGCTCTGTGCCGGCCCCACTGCCCGGGGCCCACGGCCGGGAGCGGAGCCGGGGCGGCTCTCACGGGGCAGCCGGAGGCGCCCGGGCTGTGCGGGGCTGCGGGGGCCCGTGGTGCTGGCGGGGGCCCGAGCCGCCGCGCTCGGTCCTGGTCCCGCCGTCCCGGCGCTCCGCGCCTGCCGAGCCCCGGCGCAGCTGGGAGCCGGACTGGGGGTGACAGGCGTTATTACCAAACCCGGCGTGACTGCCTGTTCGGACACGACCTGTCTGCACCTGAACACCTGCCCGAGTGGATTCCTTACACCTGTGTCACACGCTTGTCACACATCTTCCCGATCTCTCCCGTAGGACTTGGCTCTGTCGAACCTCTCCAAGGAATCTGCACATACAGCTCGGAGAATAAAAGAGAGAAAACCGTCTTGCACAAACCCAGCCAGGTTTGGATTCCCCTCGGGAGAGCAGGTGTGTGCTACCTTACCTGTGCTGTCGGTAAGAATTCGCAATGCCTTACTAGCACGTGAGTTCCACAACGGAGAAGTCAGTTTCACGTACTTTTCAGACAGCAAGAGCACGTTGAGGTGCAGCCAGTGTCGAGAACTCCCCATAGCACTGCGACATCACTTGCATGGTCCCGACAGCAGAGGGCCGGCAGCACGGCCGGGGCAGGCCCTCGAGGTGAGCTGTGCTCGCTCTAAACCCATCAGTCCCTGGACAGGCGCATTTTAATTTCTGTCTGAAGTGGAAATAGTTTCTAGGGAGAACTCTAGATCCACAGCAGGTGCTCCTGGTGGGCTGGAGAGCAGCCAAGGGGCTGCAGGGCACCTGGCTGGGGCTCTGCCCGGCATGCAGGTCTGTCTGCTGCCAGTTCTGTCTGGATGTGCTTCACCCTCCCTTTCAAGTCTGAGGGCTTGAGAGGGGTCAGCTCTGTTCAGAGAACCAGGCAGGCCTCAATAACCTCAATGTCTTGGGGAACTTTCACTTGGCAAGTCGTATCAGCTGCCTTGGGAAGAAAACCTGAAACCTGAGGGAATCCTGAAATGAATGTCACTTGTCTGCTCAATGACCTGAACTGGAAACACCTCCCTTCTTGGCAGTGCAGCTGAGGTATTCCTTATCCCAAACTCAATTTCAGTCAGAAAAGACACAAGGTGATGGGTTTATTTTGTGTGGGTTTTTTTGAAGTGAAATCTAACAAGAGTTTGCCACTTCTTCAGAACTGAGTGGTCTGGACAGACCTAATGATAACATGTGTTAACTTATCTAATGTGGATTATAGGTAACACTGGAGTAATTAATCCTGCTGTATTCAAAGACACACTCCGGAATTCTGCTTTATGCAAAAATCCTCTTATGTCCCAGCTGTCAGTAAGAAAACTACCTTCCGCTACAAGTTTTGCTGAATTACAGAAAAGTTAATCAAATCCTTAGGAATTCTTGCTTGATGAATCCTGATGAAAGCACAGGTGGTAACAGGTGTTGGAACCATGGCATGACTTTGATCCTGCTTATGCAGGAGGCAATTAGTTCACCAGGCCAGAGTTCTGCCAGAGCACAGTGTGAGACCAGGTGTAGAATCTTTACCTGTTGGTGTTCAGTGCCTAGAGAATAAATCCTTGGGAGGTTTTTTCCATGGCTACTTGCAAGTTCTTGCAGCCAGACTGAGCTTCCCTTCACTGAGGCTGAACTTGTTCTTGTGCACTTTTCTGAGGGCTGGTGATGCCTGCTATGGGCTTGGACATACAGCTCTCCCAGGAGGAACAGTCAGGACTGGTTTTCCTCGTTTGTATGTATTTATTCACACCGAGTCTCACCCTTTCCCTGCCATTTTCCACTCCTGTGAGCCTTCCCCTGGCAGTGTCACCCCATGGCTCACTGCCTGCTCCAAAGGGCACACACAGGGACGAGGTTTGGCACGGCCTACGGGAGCTGCGGTTTGCTGTCAGTGATTCAAGCACAACGACCCCATGGCAGAGCTGGGAGCTGCAGGCAGTTCGCTGTGGTGCCAGCACGGTGGCAGGGAGGTGGCAGGGGCAAGGACCCCTCCAGGGGGTGCCAGCTGACCCAGCACGGCCGAGCCCGCGGCGTAAGCGCGGAGCAGCTGCCGCGCACTCGTGGGTTAGCACAGCTCCTCAGCGCGGGTCTTGCAAAATATTTATTGCAAAATAAAAGAAATATGGCAACAAAACTTAAATACCAAATGACAAGACACTGGCCATAAAGCTCTTGCTATATTATGAATCTTTTACAATAATCAATAGTAGAATGTGTCCCAGGGCAGCTGCACGTGGACAACCCTGTGTCTCTGGCTCCATCCATCTGCAGTCTGTGGGACTTGTGCCTCCTGCTTGCACCTGTACCTGGCCTGATCCCCCTAAAGCAGACAGGAGCCAGCAATTCCATGTGAAATGTACCATGCCATACCCCAGCCCCTTCTCTCCTTTTTCCTGTTGAAGCTACCACCACAGCTGACCCAGTGCCCTTCCCTTCCATAAGGTAGCAGGGAATGGAGAAACATTGCTGATGTACCTACTGTTCCCCCCACAGCTTCTCCTGTGAGAGGTTCCTTGGATTTCTTTCCTTTCTCACCTATCAGGAAAGGACAGGCAGCCAAGGAGGATTGTGAGCAGCCAGGGATCAGGTTAGGAATGCTAAAGCCTGAAAGAATTAAATCTGGCCAGGGGCATCAAGGGCAGCAAGCAAAGCAACCTCTATAGGTACACGGGTGATAAAAGGAAGACTCAGGAGAATGTGGACCCTCTAAGGAAGGAATGGGAGCCCCAGTTCCCTGGGACTGGGAAGGCTGGAGAGGGCTGAGCTACTCAGCCATGTTTCTGACTCAGCCTTCGCGGCAAGCTGCGCCAGCCACTCTGCCCAAGTCGCAGGAGGCAAAGGCAGAGAGAGGGAGAACAAAGAACTGCCCGCAGCAGGGGAGGATTGGGGTCGGGGAGGTCGAAGGTACCTGAAGGTGCACAAGTCCATGGGACCTAATGAGATGCACCTGCATGTTCAGAGGGACTGGTGGAGGAAGTGGCTTGGCCACCATCATCCATCGTGTTTGAGAAGTTGAGGCAGTCCAGAGGAGTTCCCGCTGACTTTGAAAGGGGAAACATAACCCTCTTTTGTTAGAAAGAGGAAAAAGGAAGATCCAGAGCTACAGGTGGTTAGGTCTCACCTCAGTGCCTGGAAAGAGATTGGAGCAGATCCTCCTGGAAGCTATGCTAAGGCACATGGAAAACAAGGAGGTGATTGGTGATAGCCAACGTGGCCTCACTAAGGGTAAATCATGAGAACTTAGAGCTCCTTCCAGTGCCTAAAGGTGCTACAAGAGAGCTGGAGAGGGACTTTGGACAAGGCCCTGGAGTGACAGACAAGGGGGACTGGCTTCCCACTGCCAGCGGATAGGGTGAGATGGGATATTGGGAAGGAATTGTTCCCTGGCAGGGTGGGCAGGCCCTGGCACAGGGTGCCCAGAGCAGCTGGGGCTGCCCCTGGATCCCTGGCAGTGCCCAAGGCCAGGCTGGACAGGGCTTGGAGCAGCCTGGGACAGTGGAAGGTGTCCCTGCCCATGACAGGGGGATTGGAACAGATGATAGTCTCTTCCAAACCAAACCCTCTTGTGATACTAAAGCCTTTCCTTAAAGCTCACCAGCATCAGAGGGAGTCTGTACTGCTGATGAAAAGGCTTATAGGTGTGCTCCAAACTGGAGCCTCTTAAGCCATATATCCAATGGAAGCACTCTTCACATAAAATATAATTAAATTATAAAAGGTAACTGTGTGTGTAATCTTCCTAAGGCACCCAAGAATTTTAAAAGACCTTGTCCTGATCACATTACTTACAGCACACTCTTGTTCCTCTTCTGCCCAAAGTTGCAACCGTTGGCTAGTCAGAAACCTTAGCATACAAGATGACACAGTTGAACAGCGTAAAAAACAGGAACCAAAACCAAACCCCAGTGAAGCACTACATCCAGCCAGCTCGAGTCTGCCAGCAATGCATCACGGGCAACACATAGAAATGGTCACGTTGATGCCGAGGTTTCCGTTGTCAGCAAAGAGGTGTGCAGTGGCCGTATCAAAAACGAGGCAGTTGCTGTTGCGGATGGCCACGAGCACGCCGTCGTGGATGGAGCAGGGAGACGCCTCCCAGGTCAGCCGGTGGCAGCTGCCGTGCAGCTCCAGTCTGTACTGAAAGTTCTCTGCCTGCTTGCGGGTGCCAATGAGCAGCACGGTGGCAAAAAACTGCTGGTGACCTTCACACTTCTCCTGTTTCTTCAGCACCAGCATGAAGTGGTGACCAAAGCACGACTGCATCATCACCCAGTCCACTGCCCCTGGCAGGTTAATGTCTGTGGCAAGGAAAATGATGTCTTCTCCCTGAAGGGTGGTAATGCTTTTGTGGGCATGCATGAGGTGGGACATCACGGCTTCCAAGGATCCCTCCCAGTCACAGGAGGTACCGGGGCACGGGCAGGAGTAGGGACGGTACTCACAGATGGCTTCATGTTTTGGCTTTTCTGTGTGGTGGAGGGTCAGGGAGCAGCCTGTTGTGGCATACTGGAAAGAGACCAAACACAAGCCGTCAGGAAAGGCACCAGCACTGGTAGGCGCTGCTCCCACCCGTCAGCTGCAAACACAGGTGATCAACCAGAGCTCCCGTGCTCATTGCAAATATTACATTACTTGTACGGAGCCCTGGATTCAAGCTGAGCTTTACTTAGTTTTTGTTTCCACTTAAAATGGATTCTTCTTGTCTTTTGTGGTTGTTTTTTTCTAATGCAAGCACTTAGATAAAATGGGCTGTATGGCTGAGTTGTACTTAGATCTGCTGCTGCAGTTAGATCTGATCCGTCCAGATCACCTGGAGAGGTCCTGGCTTGGATATTCCTTTTCTTTAAAAAGAACAGAGGATTCTAGTTTCAACAACTGGGGTGGTGGGTGAGTGTCCTCTGCAGGGGGGTGTGGGTGGTGGTCTGGGGATATGGATGTGGGGGTGATGGCTGGGGTTTTCGGCAGGGTGCAGGATCGGGGTGATGGCTGGGGTTTTCGGCAGGGATGCAGGGATCGGGGTGATGGCTGGGGTTTTTGCAGGGGTGCACAGATCGGGGTGATGGCTGGGGTTTTCGGCAGGGGTGCAGGAATCGGGGTGATGGCTGGGAGTTTTCAGCAGGGGTGCAGAGATCGGGGTGATGCTTGAGGGTTTTTGGCAGGGGTGCAGGGATCGGGGTGATGGCTGGGAGTTTTCGGCAGGGATGCAGGGATCGGGGTGATGGCTGGGGGTTTTCGGCAGGGATGCAGGGATCGGGGGTGGTCCGGGCCCGTCCCCTTACCCAGCCGCTCATCCTTACCTTGCACGGGAAGAGGACAGCCGAGGCCACCTTCTCCATGGCCAGGTTCCTGATGTTGGGGGTGAGGGAGCCCCGGCAGGTGGGACAGAGGCTCAGCTGCTGCCGGCATTGCTTGCACACCAGGTGCCCGGCCTGGCACTGCAGGATGGGCGGCAGGACATAGTCGAAGCAGATGGGGCACTCGAAGAGCGAGGTCAGCTCCTGCTGCTGCTGCTGCTGTTGCTGCTGCTGGGGTGGAGGAAGAGGAGGAGGAGGGGGAGGCGGCGGAGAAGCCCCGCCGGTCCCCGGCAGAACGGCGGCGGGGGACGGGGCGTGCTGCTGCTGCTTTCCGCAAGGCTTGCTAGGGCCGGGGCCGGCGGAGGACGGGCGGCTCATCGCGCCTCGCCACCGCCGCCACCATCGGGCCGCGCTGGGGACGGGGCGGAGGCGGCGGCTCAGGAGGAGGAGGAGGAGGAGGAGGAGGAGGAGAAGGATGGACGGGGCGGCGCTGGGCGAGCGGCGGCTGCGCGCGGCCCCCGCCCCGCTCCCGGCGTGCCCCGCGCGGGCCCGCCCAGGACTGCCGGCGCTGCGCGGGAGCGTCTGCTCAGCGGCACCGTGTGCCTTTACCGGCACCGTGTGCCTGTACCGGCACCGTGTGCCTATACCGGCACCGTGTCCGCTCAGCGGCACCGCGTCCTGTCAGCCCCTCAGCGGCACCGTGTCCCTTTACCGGCACCGTGTCCCTTTACCGGCACCGTGTCCCTTTACCGGCACCGTGTGCCTTTACCGGCACCGTGTCTCTTTACCGGCACCGTGCCCTGCCAGCCCCTCACCGGGAGCGTGCCCCATAGCGGAACTGCCCGCCCTCAGCGGGCCCGTGCCCCACACCGGGCCCATGCACGCCCCGCGGCCCTGGCCCCTGTCCCGGTGCGGCGGGAGCTGCGGGTGCCCGGGGCCCGCAGCGCCGGGGCCGAGCCGCGGCCCCGCAGTGCGATGGCAGACCCCGCGTCTGCTGGAACCAGCATCTCCTCATCCCGGCCCAGCATAATCTCGGGCTGGGTGCCGCGGCTTCTTTTTGTTTTTTGTAAAATTCAATAAATCGGAACCAAGTTTCTGGATCACTTGCAGAAGGTTTATTGTTCTCAATTGTTGTTAGCAACACAGTAAGGGTGTGACTTACAGGTCGTTCTGGAGCGATGACAATGAAAAAGGAAGTGGACAGTGGTTTCTGTCAGCTAGAAGCAATATGCCCTGCCCATGCTTGACAGGTGAATGTAGGGTGCCAGGATTTGGCAAAGGCAGTAAAATCACTGAACCACATAACCCCAGAGCAGTTTGGGTTGAAAAAGCCCTCTAAGACCCAGTAAGTTCAACCACTACCCCAGCACTGCCAAGGCCACCACTAGACATGTTCCCAAATCACACATCTGCACAGCTTTTAAGTCTCTCCAGGGATGGAGACTCCACCACTGCCATGGCATCTTTGCTAGCGCTTGACTCTTTCCTTTTCCTGCCAGCTGTCGTGGGGAGCTGGAGAACCTGCATCCTACCACTGGAAAAGGCGTGCAGTGGGACAGGGTTGCAAGTCACTGTTCCTGCAGTGCACGCTTTTGCAGTGGGTGTGATGCCTTATGGACAGGGTGTCCCTTCAATGCACCAAAGGCTGTTTGACTGGGGAGAGAGCTTTTTGTCCTCCACACTGCAGTGACCAGTGCAGCCGGTAGTGTGTGGGACATGGCAGTGCCTGGCAGGAGCAGGGGTCCTTCCTGCTCCCTCCTCAGAAGAAGGGGTCTGTCCCGTTCCAGCTGACGGTCGCACCTGGCCACTTGGTCCTGATTGCCATCTCCAGGGCTGGGCGCCTCCTCCCTGGGCTGCAGGGGCCTTCCCTCTGAGCCTCTTCCCAGTGATGCGAATGAGTGTCTGAAGAGGAAGTGAAAAATAAATGTCTAAAAAAATCTTAAAAACCCAACCCCACTCAAAAAGGCTTCAGTGACAGCTAAAAGCAGAAGCCTCTGCAGCTGCATTGGTGTAGATGTGCTGCCATCCTGCCCCAGGGAGCAGAGGGAGGCTGAGCAGGGCCTCCCGGGCTGGGGACTGCCCCTGCACCGAGGGCCCCCCGGAAATTCCGCTGCTCTGGGTGCAGCTCTGGGCTCCTTGCACCATGTGTTTGCATATTGCGTTTCTGGGCAGATGCTCAGATAGCATCTGTGGCCACACCAGGTATCATGACACTTATCTCAAATCACTCTGCTTCCTTGCAGATTTACCCTTTAGTTTCAAGGTTCTGACTTTGCTTTAAATGCTGCAGTGAAAGGAGAGCAAGGAAGGAGGCACCCAGTGAGGAAGGTAAGTGACACACAGCAGCAGAAAAACAAGAACCTTGCACCCCAAGCACAAAGCCTGGTTCACAACCCAAGCATTGCTACAGCAGCAGTTCATCCCTCCTGAGGGGATATGAAACTCGGTGGGGAACACGAGGGCCGTGGTGGCAGCTGGTGCTGGGCAGGAGGACAGACTTCAGCCGCAGTCAGCCAGGCAGGTGGCCCTGCTGCGTGCCAGCCTTGCTGCGTTGGTGTGCAGGTTTCGTCTGGGATAGAATTCATTGCCTTCCCTGTGTCTGGTATGGAGCTGTGTTTTGGCTTTGTGCTGAGCACAGGGTTGGTTATACAGAGGTGATTTTGTTGCTCCTGGGCAGTGCCCCCACAGCCAAGGCCTGTTTGCTCCCACCTGCTGCCGTGCTGGTGAGGAAGGTGGGAGTGCATGGCAGGCTGGGAGGAGGCACAGCCAGGACAGAGGAGCCAAAATGATCAAAGGGGTATTGCAGACCCTGTGGCATCATGCTCAGTATATGAACTGGGGGCAAGAAAGAGAAAGGCCTTTTGAGTATGGTGTTTGTCTTCCCAAGTCACTGCTGTGTGTGATGGGGCCCTGCAACACCTGCCTGCCTATGGAGGAAGCCAATTCGTTCTTTATTTTCCTTGGCTTGTGTGTGTGTGGCTTTTGCTTTTCTTATTACCCTGTCTCTATCTGGACCCACAGGTTCTTTAGCTTCTACCCTTCCAATTCCCTCCCTGATGCTGTGGGTGGGGGAGTGAGTGAGTGAGCAGCTGCAAGGGGCTTGAGGGCTGGGTGGGGTAAAACCCCGACAGCTGGAGAGAATGTTGTTATAAATGTTGAACTAATCATGAAACAGTCCAGCTTCCTGGTGCGTTTAAACTTTGTATTGAGTGTTTAATGCAGGAATGAGTTATCTGTGCTGCCCATACCTCAGTCCCTGGTAAATCTGGGTCCGTACCTATGGTCAGGCAGGCTGTTTGGGTCTGCTCCTGCTGCCCACTGTAGAAGTACAGGTGGAAAATTCTCTCAGCTTTCCAGTCGGAGAGCAGCCGGCTGTCGGTGCCGAAGAGCACGCTGTGCCTGCCCGAGAGGCTGCACAGCCACACAGGCAGCCGGGGCGTCCGCAGCCTGGGGCTCACCTGGCCAGGAGGACACTTGTCGGGAGCCTGGGGGTCCCACTGGCCGTGGGGCTGCCCTGCGCTCACCTGGGCTGTGCCGTGTCCCGCTGTGTGCCCTCCGCTCACCTGGGCTGTGCCAGGGGGTCCCGCTGCCCGCTCTGTGCCCTGCGCTCACCTGGCTGTGCCGGGTCCCGCTCTGCGCCCTGCGCTCACCTGGGCTGTGCTGGGGGGGTCCTGCTGTGTGCCCTGCGCTCACCTGGCTGTGCCGGGTCCTGCCATGTGCCCTGCGCTCACCTGGGCTGTGCCGGGTCCCGCTGTGTGCCCTGCGCTCACCTGGCTGTGCCGGGGGGTCCCGCTGCCCGCTCTGTGCCCTGCACTCACCTGGCTGTGCCCGGTCCCGCTCTGTGCCCTGCGCTCACCTGGGCTGTGCCAGGTCCCGCTCTGTGCCCTGCGCTCACCTGGGCTGTGCCGGGGGGTCCCGCTGTGTGCCCTGCGCTCACCTGGCTGTGCCCGGTCCCGCTCTGTGCCCTGCGCTCACCTGGCTGTGCCGGGTCCCGCTGCCCGCTGTGTGCCCTGCGCTCACCTGGGCTGTGCCGGGGGGTCCCGCTGTGTGCCCTGCGCTCACCTGGCTGTGCCAGGGGGTCCCGCTCTGTGCCCTGCTCTCACCTGGCTGTGCCGGGTCCCGCTGTGTGCCCTGCGCTCACCTGGCTGTGCCGGGGGGTCCCGCTCTGTGCCCTGCGCTCACCTGCCGCTGCCGCCGCGCCCGCTCCCAGCGCAGGAAGCCCACGCGGCCCCGCGGACACGCCGCCTCGCCGCCTCCGCCGTGCCCAGCGCCGGGCTCCGGCTCCCGGCCGCCGCCGCCGCCGCCGCCGCCGAGCTGCCGCGGGCTCGCCCGGCCCGTCAGGAGCAGGCTGAGCACGGCCTGCGGGAAACGGCCCGCTCGCACCGGGGACACCGGCAAACGCCCGTGCAGGCCAAGGCCTGCTCCCAGCTTGTCACCTCTGCTGCAGGCAGGGCAATGCCGGGCTGCCAGTGGCATTTTAGAAATTATTGTTACCATCATCATCATCATCATCATGATGACTTTTTTTTTAAGTCCACAGTCATGATTAAAATTGCAAAATAATTTTTGATGAACTTAGGCTTATTTTTTCTTTGGATTAATTACCAAGTGATATTTTTTTTTCCTAAATTGGATGTGGGAATAATAAAACCAGACGCTTGAGACATGTGTCTGATCCTACCTCCGTACAGGTGATGTTTCCAGAGCTGATGTTCAACAGAGGAGCTGCGTCACCCAAATCCTCTTGGACCCTGTGTGGCCGAGCAGAGATCATCAGGGCAGCACTGGGCCTGTGCCAGAGGCAACACTGTACCTCCCTGCCTGGCCACCAGAAATGGGAGGAAAGGAAAAGGCCTTTCAGGAGATGTAACCAGACTACAGGAAAATGTTTAAAAAGCAAAATATACCTTTCAAGTGTCCTAGAGAAAAGTAAACTGTATAAAAATAGGATCACTCCATGGCTTCCTTCACCTCTGAACTGAAAAAAGAAATAAGGCATCACAGGGGAGAAATTATGTCCTATAAATCATACTTAATTAAAACAATTCCTCTGCTTCAATACAGCCCTAGGTGAGTGTATTGAGTTAGACAAGTAAGGTGTTATTCCAGGAAGATTTTGTAACTGACTTTGTTTAATAGGTTCAGGTAAAAAATGAAAGAAGAAACTTCCAGTTATTGGCTAAACGGGTTTTGTATATTTTTTCCCATATTTTTTCTGAGGCTGCAAGGAATCACATCTTTGAATGATGTACAAAATACTGCCCTATTTACTCAATGTTTGTGGACTGAAAGATCTGGAATAATGGGCAAAGTCACAGGGGTTTACATGGGAGCAGAATCCCTTCCCATAGGAAAGGCTGGAAATGAACTAACTGTACCTTAACTGTGTGAATGTCCTGATGATGTTAACACTGCTGTGTCCAAAATGCCCGATTTGAATGGGAAATAAGATGTAATTTAGCAAGAAAATAACTTGGATAAAGCAGTTATCCCCACTTACACAGTTTATGTGATCAGAGATGAACTCCTGAGCAGCAGCTTTCTCTGAGAACTCGAACAGCTGGATCTGTTGGGCATGGACACCGTGAGGGTGGTGCAAAGGAGACACGAATTGTAACAAAAAAGCTGAGCTTTTGAACCTTGTTGTCCGTTAGTCAAGTGAAAGAACAATGCAAAGGTTTGCTGTGCCCCTTGCCCAGCTGTGGCAGCAGCTCTGTGTTCACAGGACTCTCCTTTTTGCAGGAGAAGGAAGGTGGGCTTTGGTGAAGGGGAGGTGGGGGTATCACGGACTGCAGCAACACCTGGCTCTGGGGTGATCCCTGTTTGCAGGGCAACATTGGTGGGGGAGCAGGTGCAGGAGGTTCTGTGTTTTGGGCCAAAGGAAAAGATTTTCTCTAAGGAAAACCCCGTTGGCAGAAGACGGTTCCATACTCACTCTCTCTGTGAAGCTGTTGGCCCTGCAGCCTTCCCCTGGCATCGTGGTGACAGCGGCAGTGACGAGGCACACGACAGCTCTGCCACCTCCTCCTGCTGCCCACAGGGTCTCTGCCAGGGCCGTGGCCAGTGCCTGGCCCTGCTCCCTGTGCCCGAGCCGGCACAGCCTGTGCCAGGGGGAAACCAGGGGCTGCGACTGTGACACCGCAGAGGAGGGGGCACAGCCACTGTCCCAGAATCAGGGGATTTGGTGGGAAGCAGGGGGTCAGCCAAGGCTTCTCTCCCAGCGCATAGCCCCACCTGAACCTGGATCCAGTTTGCCTGAACCCAGAGGCTGGCACTGACCAAGCAATGCATGGAAATCATTTTCATGCATCCCATGAGGCCCAGCAACTTACCTTTCCAGGTGAGTACATTCTGTCTCTCTTGTGAAGAGCAGGTATGTGATGATGTGTGCTTGTACAGCTGCCAGAATGGCTCTTGTTCCTCCCTAGGAACAGAAAAACAGCCCCTGCCATCTGAGGAGTCTGAAGGAGCACTTGTCACACCCAGCAGTCCCTGGCCGGGGGGACAACAAGAGGCCCTCATGGAGAGGAAGCTGCAGGGTAGCCCTGGCCATGTGCATGATCCTGTGGGTGGGAGCCCTTCCTCCTCTGTGCCAGGGAATAGCCCCCAGCTCCGGGGACCCTCTGTGCTGGGAAGCTCCAAGGTTTGTTTTTGGCCTCGCAGCAAAGGGACAGAGGTGCTGGGGCAGCCCAGGGCTGATGTGAGGCTGCACACAGGAGTGCCTGTGCCCGCTCCGCACCGTGCTGGCACCCACCCGGGCTGTGCTGACCCATCGTGCTGACACCCACCCGGGCTGTGCCCACCCACCCGGGCTGTGCTCCCTCCGTGAGCACCGAGCTCTGGAATGCAGGGAGTGGCACCCGTGGCTGTAGCCAGCGTTCCAGCCCCTGGACAAGGTGGGGGGATTTACAATTCGAGTGTGTACCTTGGCCTTCTGCTGTGGGTGCAGCATTGTGATGGTAAATAAAGAAGAAAACCTCCATCTCAGAAAATTATAAATTATAGTCTAGGTGACTTCACTTGTTGGATTTCTAGGTGGAGCAGGAATAATTGGGTAAGTCTAATTCTCTGAAAAGATACGAGCATTTTGCAACCTGCTGCATCTCTCCTGAGCAGGTGTGTGGGGCACAAATGTGCAGGGTGCAGGTGTGCAGGATACAGATGTGCAGAGTACAGATGCGCAGGGCACAGGTGTGCAGGGTACAGGTGTTCAGGACACAGGTGTGCAGGACACAGGTGTGCAGGGTACAGATGTGCAGGACACAGGTGTGCAGGACACAGGTGTGCAGAGTACAGGTGTGCAGGGTACAGGTGTTCAGGACACAGGTGTGCAGGACACAGGTGTGTGTGCTGCCGGGGCCCCTGCCCCGCTGCCGGCTCCCACGCTGTCTGTGGCAGCAGAGCTGTGGCAGGTGCTGTGTGGGGTCTCACCTGCCCTGCCTGCAGCGCGTAGGCCAGGTGGGAGCGCGGCGGGTGGAACCTGAAGCGCGCTGCTGCCCACTCGCAGCTGAAGAGGGGGGCCGTGCTCCCGAAGAGCAGCTGCTGCAGCCTCTGTGGAGCAGGAGGCAGAGGGGCCGGGGTCAGAGCTGCCGGCCTGCCAGGAGGGTCTGTCCCCTCAGGGCTCTCCAGGTGCGGCTGCTGAGCGTGCCCTCAGCCGGAGCACAGCACCTGCCTGGAGCCAGGCCTCTCAGCTTCACAGCAAAGTGATGTTTGAGCTCAGTGCAGGGACTGCACACAGCACTCAGCCACTCTGCTGGAGCTTGGTTGTACATTTACATTTCACATTTGGGTACAGTGCACATTTTAGGGAAGATTGCACCGGGGCCCATCCTGCCATTGCTGCAGATCTGCCGAGCTGCTGGACAACAGCACCTGGCAGCAGTGCTTTTGGGGCCAGGCACTCAGCTGGAGCTGAAATCCCTCCCTGATGGTGTTCAAGGCCCTTTCCAAGCCAAACAGTTCTAAGATTCCGTGATCCTGCCTCCTGTCCTGAGGCTGTTTGTCAGGGAAGCCCCCAAGTGCGGGGAAATGTTGCCTGTTGTCATTGGCTGGTTCTCTCCCGAGAATTATTGTGTATCAGCTTTAAGGTTGCATTCCAGCCGTGTTTGTTAAGAGTCTCCTAAATAATCCATCCCCATTCCACACCCTGTTCAGCTGACAGCAGGCTGAACCCTGCAGTCAGGGCACCAGGAAAGGCTCCCCAGCCTCTTTCCCTTCAGGAGATTCAATTACAGCTCATACTTAATTCAGCAGGCAGCTCACCACGGCCGTGTCCGGGGAGATGGGGCAGCCGCCCATGCCCTGAGGGAGCAGGAGGGGCCGGGGGACGCTGGAGGGGGGCTGTGGCCCCGGGGACTCCCCGGCTCTGGGCGCTCCGTGGCCAGCGCTGCTCGGTCCCTGCTGCGGGGAGAGGGGCAGGCAGGGCATCCCTCACCGGGGCTGCTGCTCCCCCGGGCATCCCCGGGGGCTGCTGCTGCTGCTGCAGCACCCAGCGTGCCCCCAGTGCCCCCAGTGCATCACCCGGGGCTGCTGCAGCACCCAGCGTGCCCCCAGTGCCCCCAGTGCATCACCCGGGGCTGCTGCAGCACCCAGCGTGCCCCCAGTGCCCCCAGTGCCCCCAGTGCATCACCCGGGGCTGCTGCAGCACCCAGCGTGCCCCCAGTGCCCCCAGTGCATCACCCGGGGCTGCTGCAGCACCCAGCGTGCCCCCAGTGCATCATCCGGGGCTGCTGCTGCTGCTGCTGCACCACCCAGCGTGCCCCCAGTGCCCCCAGTGCATCACCCGGGGCTGCTGCAGCACCCAGCGTGCCCCCAGTGCCCCCAGGTGGGCACAGTGCCTGGGCTGGCAGGGGGCTGGGGGCACGGGTTGCTCTGGAACGGGGGTGCCCTTGAATTCCAGCTGTTTTCAGACACTCCCAACACAGCCCTCCGAGCTGTGCCCTTGAATTCCAGCTGTTTTCAGACACTCCCAACACAGCCCTCCGAGCCGATGACTGCAGCAGGTAATAGTGCTGTGTTTGTCTGAATTACAGGGAATAACTTCAGTGTCTCCCAACCGAAGGGCACAGCAGGCTTTCCAAATACTTACATTTTAGAGATCTTAGTTTGTTTTCTAAAACTCACCATTAGTTTTTAATGGAAAGGTTAATCAAGTGCAGGACTGGTCTGCCTCTTTAACTGCAGAATATCTGAAGTCTGTTTCTCAAAGAAGCAGCATGAGAAATGAATCTCCATAGATACCTGGGCTGCAGGTATGGACGTGTGCCACCTAAGGACAGTCCAAAACTCACCAGACAAACAGAAAATATTACCTTTGGAAAAGGAGTTACCTGATGAGTCGTGCTGTTGATTTCCAAGCTGAAAGCATAAATAAAGTACAAATGAAAACACCCAACAGAGGTATTACTAGCATGTGGGGAAACTGGAGTCCAGCCAGAAGAGAACCCCAGAACAAAGGAAGAATAAGACCTGTAGCATTTATATTACCGGGTGCACAAGGACCTTTTGTCATTGTCACATAAGTTTTGTAATAAAACATAACTTGAAAAATTGCGTTAAATAACCACCTGGAATTAAAACTGTGTCAAAGAAGCGGAATAAAAACCTTACCCACAGAAACTAAAGATTTCCCTCCATTTGCTGAGGTCGGAGATTCTGCTGGCGATCTCCTGCAGCGGTGCGGGCGCAGCGTGCCCGGCGCCCGTGTCCCCCATGGTCCGGAGCGGGGCCGCGCTGCCCCTGGCTGCCCGCAGGCACCGAGAGAGGCACCGAGCCCTGCCGCCCGCCGTGGGGAGCGAGACAGCCCGGAGCATCAATGTTTAATGCGGCAGGAGCGGCTGCTGGGGAACGCGGGGCCGGAGCGGGGCCGGCAGCGGGGCGCTGTGCAGCATGGAACAGGAACGGGGCTGTGTCCCAAAGCGGGGCAGGAACGGGGCTGTGTCCCACAGCGGGGCAGGAACGGGGCTGTGTCCCACAGCGGGGCAGGAGCGGGGCATTGTCCAGCATGGAACAGGAACGGGGCATTGTCCAGCATGGGCAGGAACGGGGCTATGTCCCGCAGTGGGGCAGGAGCAGGGCTGTGTCCCAAAGCGGGGCAGGAACGGGGCTGTGTCCCACAGTGGGGCAGGAGCGGGGCATTGTCCAGCATGGAACAGGAACGGGGCTGTGTCCCAAAGCGGGGCAGGAGCGGGGCATTGTCCAGCATGGAACAGGAACGGGGCATTGTGCAGCACGAGCAGGAGCGGGGCTGTGTCCCAAAGCGGGGCAGGAACGGGGCTGTGTCCCCAGTGGGGCAGGAACGCGGCTGTGTCCCGCAGTGGGGCACAGCGGGGGCATTTCCCAGCACGGGGCAGGAGCAGGGGCATTTTCATGGATGCAAGGGGGTCCAGGGTCCATGCTGGGGCTCCCCCAGGGTCCTTCCTGGGGTTCCCTCAGGCTGCAGGGTGGGATGTGGGGGTGGTCAGGCCGGGCTTTGGGCACAGGGACCCCTGTGAGCACTCCCAGACCCCAGGCTGGGGCTGCTCTTGTCTTCACAGTAAAGGAGTGGTGTTGGGTTCGCTGTATAGTAAACAATACCATGAGATTCAACACAAATTATGCTTTAAGAACATACATTAACATTAGGAGGACTATGCATATAGTTTATGAAGAAAATGATGAAAGAAGCTGGGAGTTGTGCTGACTTGCAGAAGCCCTTCCACACTGATGAGATCCAGGGAGATGAGGAGGCAGAGCTACCTTGGGAAAGATGCAGCTGACAACCTTTGCAACAACCCGGCAGTGTTTTACCTTTCACAGTAAAAATACAAAAAAATGACATCAAAGTCAGTAAGGCCTTGTGGGCTGGTAGATCCGTAAGTGCAGAGGGCTGTGATACCTGGAACCTGGGTCTGATCTGTACCTGGGCACTGGGTGGATGCTGGCAGGGATTGCCCCTCACTCCAGCTGGCAGGGATTATTCCTCACCCACAGCTGGCAGGGATTGGCAGGGATTGCCCTCACCCACAGCTGGCAGGGATTGGCAGGGATTGCCCTCACCCACAGCTGGCAGGGATTGGCAGGGATTGCCCTCACCCACAGCTGGCAGGGATTGGCAGGGATTGGCAGGGATTGCCCCCACCCACAGCTGGGCACAGCCCCCCAGATAATAAATGGGGCAGGGGCTCTGTGTCTCTGTGTGTTCCTGTGTCCTGCGAGGAGCAGCTCATCTCCGGGCACCCAGGTAAGCCCACAGGGGCAGCGTTTGCTGGTGTGATGCTCAGCCTGGGGAGCATCCCGTGCTTTAGCTGGCTTGGGGCGGTCCAGGGGCGAGGGTTGATGCATCCATCTGTTCTGGCTTCCCATGCCAGACCCTCCCGTGTTTGTCCCTCAGTCCCTGCTGAGCTGCAGCCTGCAGGAGAGCCTGTCTGCTGTGCTGTTGCTGCCCTTCGCCAGGGGTTCTGATGGGGTTTGTTGGCATTGCTTGATGAGAATCTGCAGCACTGTTCTCTGGAGGGGGCAGTGGAAGGTGGCGGTGCCTGGGCTCAGTCCCTGGCTCTGCCCTGGGAAATGCCCTTTGCCTGGTGAGCTGCAGAGGGTTTGCTCAGCTCTGCCAAGCCTGGCTGCCTCCCTCAGGCCAGCAGCAGCACGTGGCATCTCCCCTGCATCTGCTGTGCTGTGTCAGCTTTGTCACCAAGCTGCAGCAACTGCTGGGGAGACGAGGGCTCCCAGTGCTTTGGGTTTGGAGCAGTTTGGTTTGTTAAAAGGGAAAAACCAGAGAGTTTCATGGAGAGAAACGATGCTGCTGCCATGCATGTGGAGCCAGGTGGGAGTGCAGGTGTTGGGTTGTGCCCTCTGAGCGCTGCAGTTGGGCTGAGTCTGGGTGTGCTGGGGCAGAGCCTGGGCGCTGCCCTGTGCCTTGCTGGGTGTCCCTGGCCCTGCTGCTCCGGCGTGGTCTCGGCTGCACCCTGGCCCTCACCAGGGCTGAGGGCAGAGCTGCTGCTGGCGAGTGTGTGCTTCCACTGAACCCATTGACTGGACTTGCCAGAGTCAGGGCAGTGCTACTGAGATTCCTGGTTTTCTTCATACCAGCCACTTTTTAAACAGTTTAAAAGGGAAAAAAATGTCTTAGAGGGCTTTTCCATCCAGGCATTTCCATACAGCACATCTTCTTTTGTTCACTGCTTACACCACATTAACACTTATTTGAAACTTTCCCTTTTTTTACCTTCTCTAGGGCAATTGTTCACAAATTGGTACATCTGGTGGTTGTTGATGTAATAGTGATAAATTTCTTTGCTTGAAATGTTTTGAAATCCCATCATTTTAATACATCAAGTCAACCGCTCCTGTGATTGTCCCTGACTCTTCTGATTTTGAAAAGGGAAATTCAAATCCAGCAAATCGGATTAGCAGGGCATTGAGGAAGTGCACCAGGGAGCAAACCAGGATGGTCCAGAAGGAATTTGCAAACTGCTCACTGTGAGTCTTGAATGTAAAAGTTCCCTCTTTGAAGTTAGCAATTTTTTCTGAAAGGTGGTGGATCTTCACCTCTGAGGAGAAGAGAATCATGATGAGGCAGCCACAGGAACCTGAAAGGGAGGGGGACATGCTCATTACCTCAGAATCTCTCAGCTGTGCTGCACGATGTATGCTGCAGCCCAGGGAGAATGTTTGTATGGCCACACAGCTTTAACAGGGATTATTTTTGGAATCCAGGCCAATGGCTATTGAAATGGGTAAGCTTTTTTTAATTGAGTTTGGCTCAGGACCCGGAATATTTAGCATAGCTGCTTTAGTGCCCT
Source organism: Zonotrichia leucophrys gambelii (assembly GCF_028769735.1). Taxonomy (NCBI): domain Eukaryota; kingdom Metazoa; phylum Chordata; class Aves; order Passeriformes; family Passerellidae; genus Zonotrichia; species Zonotrichia leucophrys. The sequence continues at coordinate 25,181,527 of NC_088179.1, read as the reverse complement.
GAGCTAGTGAGGTGTCTGTGTTCATGTTCACCTTTAAGTTGCTCATTGTCCCATTGAGCATAACGGAGCTCTCTGCGTGCCTGAACATAAAGTTGTGCTGAAGTCCTTTGTGAAATCATGGTTGTAATGTGTAACACCTTGTGAGGTGGGGGTAAATCTGCCTGTCAGCGCAGGGAGCAGGTGTGTGGCTGCTTTCCCTGCATGGCAGTGCTGCTGCTGCCTCGGGCTGCCCAGCTCTCCTGTCCTTGGCAAGGCTGTGCTGCTCTGGGTGCTGGCCCTGCTCGCGTTGTCTGGACCCCTCCTGTTGAGGAACCAGCTGCATCACTGCCATATTTTGGTTATTTTGTGCCCCCTTTCGTGCTCTGGGTGGCTCCTGGTTCTGGCTGTGTGTGGGGTGTCAGCGATGCCACCCCAGCTCTGGGTCCCTGCCATGGCTCCTGCAGCTGCCTGCCCATTCCCATCCTGCCACCCCCCTCTGGGGGATTGCCCCAGTTTATCTCCCAACTTCAGTTTGGAAAACACGTGTTTTGACGTGGCAGAGCCCCCACCTTCCTGCCTGGCTTGCTTTTGCCACTGAGAGCCCAAGCAGGCCCGGTTTAAGCTGCCCCTGTGCTGAGCAGTGGGCGCTGCTGGCAGTGCCAGCCCAGCCTGGCACTCACAGGAGATGAAGCTCCACAGGTACAGCCCCACGGGGCCGTGCAGCGTCTCGTAGGGGCTGCCAAAGGCATTGAACATGAAGAACCCTGCTCCCACCAGGGCGAAGACAATCAGCACTGTGCAGAACAGAATGACGCTGACATGGATACTTGCAGGGATAATTCTGAGCAAATCTGGAAAAACTGAAAACAAAACAAACACAACATTATTATACACATTAGGCAAAGTTGTCTCTGATGTCAGGCTGGGGGTTCTGGCTCGTTTGTGATAATTGTTTTGATCCTGCTCTTCTAAATGCAACCAGATGAAATAATTCACTAGAAATGGTTTTTCATGGATGTTTGGAGGCAGAAAAATTCTGTGGAACTCAGAGGCATAGGCTGGCCAGGAGGGAGAGAGACCAGCTCCAGGAAAGCCTCTCCTCCCCTTCCTGAGGGTGCTCTTTGCTCCTTAATGTGAACAGCATCTTTTGGGGACAATCCAGGAAGCTGTGATTGGGAGACAGGTCTGGCACAAGGTGTCACTGAGGTCTCTTCCAGTGCCAGTGTTAGGGGCTGATCCCCCTTGGCTGAAGGCTCGGCCATCCCCTCTTCCCTGGGAGTGGGACAATAAATGTTTCTTTAGACTTTTTTCATTGGTGTTCATGAGGTCCCACAAAGGGTTGTGACATGGGAAAGGAAATTGTGCTGTGCACAAATTCAGGAATAATTTACTCTAAATATTTTTGTGCAGCTTTTAAGCTACTGTTTCAAATTGTGGTCCTGTTTGTCTAGGACACAGAGATAGACGTTCAGAGAGCAAGAGAGAATGATTTTTAAAAATTCCTGTCTGTTTGGCAAAAAAGAGGTGTTTTGGAAGGAACTGTGAAATATACTTCACTGTTCCTGATCTATGGGGGCATGACTAAAGCGAGGTAATAATGCCTGGTGCTGTTTTGCTGTAATGTGTGCAGAGTAAAGCAGCCTCACATCAATTACCCCTCTGTGTAAATTCTGTACCAACAAACTGCTCTGCAGCTCCATGCAGTAGCACAGGGCAGCAGGTAACGAGCTATCAAATCCGATTATCCCCCTGACTAAATGAAAGGGAAATTAATGAAATAAATGTCTTGGGAAGTTGGGCCAGGCCCAGTGCGAGGTGCTGCCTGTGGGATGGCCAGGGCAATCCCAGCACAAAGCCAGGCCAGGCTGGTGGGGAACGTGCTGGGAGCTGCCCTGAGAAGGACGGGGGTGCTGGGGGTGAGCAGCCCCCCGTGCTTGGGCAGGGGGCTCTGGATCAGACCCTGCCCTGGGCTCAGCCCCCCGTGCTTGGGCTGGGGGCTCTGGACCCAGACCCTGCCCTGGGGGTGAGCAGCCCCCCGTGCTTGGGCCGGGGGCTCTGCACCCAGACCCTGCCCTGGGCTGGGCCACAGCGTGAGCAGCAGGGACAGGGGGATTCATTCTGCCCCTCTGCCCTGCTCGGGGGGCTCCCTCTGCAGAGCTGCCCCCAGTGCCCAAACACACAGAGCAGAGTGAGCCCTAAGGGGCCAGGCTGGGAGAGCTGGGGGCGCTCAGCCTGAGGCCTCAGAGCCCCTTCCAGTGTTCCCTCTGCAGGATTCCTACAGGGAATAGTGTCACAGGAACTATCTGATGCTTTGGGAAAACATGCAAAACTGTGTATTTAATAATGCAATTTTTAATGGTTTAAGAAAACAAGTTATGGCATGGTATTGAATCCTCCCCTGGGCACCTGCATCTACAGCTGGTTCTGTTAGTAACATTTTATAAGTGATTTATCTGGAAAACTTAATTTCAGAAGCAATGTTGTCTTGAAAGTAAAACATTCCTCATGGTCCTGAATGAACCCATGTGTGCTGTGCATGAGAGACCTTTAGAAAATGAACCACTGACCTAGAAACTGATGGGAATGAGTGGGAACAAATGGAGCAGAAGTCTTCCCCAGCTGAACTGGGTTTGCTGGCAGAGCAAATTCATATTACAATTAAAAGAGATACAGTGGTCAGAGGGGAGCACTTAATGGGAACAAGCACAGAACTAAATCACGTAGCCTATTTTCCGTGCCTGTTCTCCTCAGACGTGCTGCAGTGCAGTGAGTGCATTGAGCTATGGCTGTGTATTTTATAAGTTTGTCCTGTTTTCTGGGATGCTCCTGGTGAGCTTCCAGGTACGGAGGTGATGGGAGGGGGCTGCTGCAGCCCCGGGGAGCAGGAGCAGCACCTTGTCCCCAGGGCTCTCGGGGTGAATGCTGCTGACCCCTCACAGCTGTCACTGAGCCACCCTGAGTGTCAGCGCCACAGCTGGGCCAGCCCTGGGTCATAGCTGTCACCTACAGCAACCCAAATCCTTGGGAGGGCACAGACCCCTCTGAAAATACAGCCATGGTGCAGTGACACTGGGATGGCACACAAAGCAATCAACAGGGAACTGCAGTGGTACACACAGACTAGTGATGGAATTCAGAGAGAGCAAATTCTAGTACTATATCAAATTAGCTTGGCTTACTATTTTTGGAAAATGTTATATAGGAAATAATTTCTAGTACCTAGTCTGGCAACCTTCCCTTGCCTTAAATCACGGATGTGAGCAGTTTCCATGTGCTGTTGTAGCAGAATCCTTGTGATCTGCGTGCTGTAGTAACTTCAGGGGAGGTATTGTACACACAGCAACTGGCTTTTACTGCCTGTTCTGCCTGCTGCTGGATACTATTGTGTCTCACTTCATCATTTTCTCATTGATCTTCTTATCCTTGTAGATTAATAGGTTATGAATGTAAAGTGAAGCCATTACTAATACTTTGACACTCCATGTCAGGTACCAAGTCAGCCAGCATTCCCCAGACAGCCTCCCCAGCCCTTCTTCCAATTAGTGCCACAGAATGCAAACTTTTGGGCTGCTTGGTTTCTCAATAGCAGCCAGTGCCCCAGCTCTTTCCTGAGGTTCTTGCTGGTTTAGCTCATTCTTTTTGGCAGCACAGAGGTAATGTTGTAATGCTGGCACACAGAGGAAGATGACAGAGATTAATTGAACCCCCCAAATAGTCTTTCTAAAGAAATATCATAAATCTCTTGGGATGTGGCTACCGGTGTAACTGCAGTAATAGACTCTTGAAGGCATCAGGCAGGCTGTACCAGTACCATAAAGCAAGTTACTGGCCCTGCCGATCGGCGCACGCTAAAGGGCTGGGTGTCGGAGCGAGGGGCAGCCCTGTCCCGCCGGCCGCAGGGTGCGGGCAGCCCGATCGATCGATGGATCGATGGCCCGCGGTACTCACATGAGAACTGCAGCGGTCTGCCCCCGAGCCCGCACTGCCGCACCCGCTGCCCGGAGAAGAGCCCGTACTGGATGGCGCCGATGAACTTGTGCAGCTCGGGGCCGCTGGCGTTGACGAGCAGCGCTCCGGTGCTGCAGAGGATGGAGCCCCGGACCCAGAGCTGGCTGCCCACGGCCGCCGCCGCGCCCAGCGCGCAGCCCAGGCTCAGCAGCCCGGCCGTGCAGAACAGCAGCTTCTTCTGCAGCGCCGGCATGCTTCGCTGCGGCCGCGGGACGGGCTGCGAGCGCCGCTGCGGCTCCCGAGCGCCCCGAGCCCGGCCAGAGCCGAGCGGGAGCTCCGGCACCCGGCCAGCCCCGATGCTCAGAGCCCCGGCCCAGCCCCGAGAGGGAGCCCCGGTGCCCGGCCAGCCCCAGCCCTGGCTGGAGGATGCTCCTGGAGGATGCTCTAAAGGCTCCCTTTCCCCGTGCCCTTCTGTACAGCTTGCAGACGTTTCAGTGCATCCCCTGTCACTTGATAGCGAGGGTTTAGGGTGACAGATCTCTGTAATTTGATGAGTGCTCTGCCTGTCCCAGCCCCAGGGCAGTGGATGAGTTGGGGGTGCAGAGACGAGCTTGGCTGCTCTATCTGATTGTCTGCTCTCCATAAAGGAAGCTTCCAGAGGGTTTATTTTTCCAGGTTTTTTTCTAAAGCCAGTAATGCTGAGCTGCTCTCTTGTATATTTCGGTTGTTGTTTTGTTTTCTTGGTTTTGGTATTTGTTTTTCTTTTTATCAATCTGGGTGCATTTCTTTTTTTGCTGTTTTTTAAGGTAATGCCCAGCACCCTGTCAAGCCAGGAGGCCCCACTTCAGTATCCAGTTGCATTTGGGCACTTTCTTGCACTCACTTTCCGTGTCAGGGTGTTCTCTGGCAGGGGCAGTGTGTCTGTTATGTACACTGCAGTGTGCAGAATGCTCAGCAAACTGTTCAGTCCAGGTTTCAAATATACACAAATAGGTTTTCTCTTACAGCTTGACAGAAGGTCCAGCCCACCCTGGGTTCAGGAATTCACAGCTCCTGTGTCTCACGTCCTGCTGCTGCTGGCTGTCACAGCACACACGGGGCCTGGGTTTTCTCTGAATCACATCAACTGGCTGGTATGCACACACTCTGCAGGTGGCTCAAGAATTTTATACCATCTGGGCTTAAAGACTGAGTCTAGTTACCTATGGAGGTGCAGAGTGCTTGATGGATGGTGTCTGTGCATTTTGACAGTTGAACTTCCAAAGCCCCAGAGAATGGTTTGGGTTGGAAGGGACCTTAAATATCGTCCAGTTCCATCCTCCTGCCGTGCTCAGGGAACTCCCACATCCACCTCGGCAGGGCAGGTTCGGGTGTCACCTGCTGGCAGCCTGCCTGGCCGGGGACGAGGCACGGGGTCCCCAGCCGGCAGGTTCCCGGAGCCCCGTGCAGGGTGTCCCGGGAGCCCGGGCAGGTTCCCGCAGCCCGGGCAGGTTCCCGGAGCCCTGTGCAGGGTGTCCCGCAGCCCGTGCAGGTTCCCGGGGCTGCCCAGCCGCCCCACGGCCGCTGGATGTCGGGCGCTCCCCGCTCTTTGCGCTGCGGGGATGTCACCACGCGCGGTGCTGTTTGTCTTCTTTTTGTCTCCTGTTTCCTTCCCCTTCATAAACTTCTGCTTTTCCCTGGCAGAGGAGGCTGTAAGTCACGAGGCTGTGTGCGCTGTTTTCAGCCGGCAGCTCACGTAAGCCTGTAAGGATTTTTGTTTTGTAAATAGCATGTCCACAGCTAGGACATCTGCCTAGTGACATTGTTATTGTTGTTAGAAATGTTCTTTGAAGGACAGCTGTCCGCTGCCTGTGTTTTGATGTGAGCCCAAGCGAAGCATGTTTGGAACCTATTTCCTGCCTGTTTTTCCAGTTTTAGTACTTGGTTTGAACCTTTACAATGGATAACACGTGTTTTAGTGGTGGTTGGCAGTGCTGCCCCGGTGGTTTGGTGTGATGCTCTTAGGAGCCTTTTCCACCCGGAATGATTCTGTGATTCTGTCCCAGCTGGCTCCTGTGTGGCAGGTTTCCATACAGGCACGGGCTCCCAGCAGGGCTGTGTGCAACCCAAACCCAGCACTTGGTGTGGCTGACAGAGGCTCAGCTCCTTGTTCATGAGGTTTCAATAATGATGGCAGCTGTTGAACTGTTCTGGTGGGAAGGTCTGGTGGCCCATAAAGATGTCACTTCACAATGAACACAGGGACAGGGCTGCTCCTGGTGAATGTGGCCATGTGCACTGGGCAAGGACAGGACCTCTCATTCCTGGTTCTCTCTGACTTGTGTGGGTTCCTCGGGAAATTTGCCTGAGTAGGAGGACTCAAAATCTAGAAACCTATTCTGTGTCATAAAGCAGTAAATTCACTTTCTCTTTAGATGGGATTGCAGAGAAAACTACTGACCTTATTTCTGGCCACAAGTATTTTCCATGTGACATTTCCTTGACTCAAATCATCTCCTGTGCACAGCTCCAGAATGATTTTCACAGTGGTGATTATTGTCAAGGTGTAAATCCAGTAAACAGTCTCTATTGCTACTGTACAGTTTTCAGTTGGAATAAATTTTATTACACCATATTCTTGGAACACGAGTGACTCACCTGCAGCCCCAGCTGGGCAAGGAGTTGATTTGGGCAGAAACAGAGTCCTCGGAAGGGTGATCTGGAGAATGCAGTAGTGACTTTCTCATGTGTGTAACAACTCCTCTGAGTTCACCTGTCATTTTCCTAGGGCTTAAACCCACTCAAATTTCCCCTAACACGTGAACTACGCGTATTTTATTATCCATCATAGTCTGTCACAGGTACCACCATGGAAGGGAACTGAGAATGAATGGCTTTCTCACCTCTTTAATCCATTTTAATATGTTTAGAATGGTTGGTGAAACCTGAACTTGCCAGTCTCCTGTGTAGCAAAATACAGCCTGGTTAAGTATAGCTCCAAATACCCCTCAGCAGTGGGGGGATCCCTGGTAATGCAGCTTGGTAGAGGATTTTCCAGCCAGTGTGCAGGAGTGAATGTGATGTGACAGAAGGGAGTGATTGATGTTTAATTTCTTGAAATCACTATTAGAATCCTGGAACTCCATGGATATTTATGCACTTAGGTCTCTGCTTTTAAGGCTTAGGGATGTGTACTTGTATTTAGTCTTGTTTCTGATGTTGTCTTTGAAGTCCATCTGAATTCTTATGATGCCAAGAGATGTTTTTCACTTTAGAGTGAAAAAGTCCTGTTTTGAATGTGGTTCTCAGGAATGGGGCTTGTGACAAATGCAGAGAGTTGATATTTGTGTTTCTGAGATCACATTTTTGGAAATGACACAGACAAACAAAACTCCCCACCCCGCTGTGGGAAAGAGCTCTGATGGGTCTTGGAGTCACAGAGCTTCAATTTAACATTTGTAATTACATTTGTGAGGGACCCAAATCTGAGTGTGCTGGGCTGCCTGACAGGAAAGGGAGACAAGATGAGCAAAATAATATCTGCAGATTCAGTCTGTTTTCCCAAGCACTGAGAAAGTGGAGCATGTTCTGAGCAGTCTTGTAATAGTTTTAATAATGCAGTTAGCATTACTTTGGTTGCTCAAATTGCTTAGTTACCTGTCCGGGTGTTTTCATCCTTAACTGTTCCAGCAAATCCAACACCAGGTTCCTGCTCATCTGAAGGAGTCAAAGTGCAGAATCTCTCTGGAATGTAAAAATTTATTCTGTGACTTGAATAACTGACAGTGACCTTGAGAGGAGCACACAGTGTCAAGCCTGCTTTCCTTGTGACCTTGCTGCTCTCTGGGGCAGCAGTTTGAGCCCCTCTGGTGAGGGGTCTGTGCTTGTCCAGGCCAGACCAGCTGCAGTGCAAGAGCCCAGGTCAGACAAACCCAGAGCCTGGTTATTCTGAGAGGCTGATGCGTTCTGAGTGTGTGTGAATAATGTGGTTCTGGAAGGGAGGAACCCTGAGGTACAGCCTTTGTGACACAGGAAGCCTTTGTGTGGCTCCACTCTTGTTATTTCCAGTCAAGAGTGAAGTGACATATGTGATGGTCAGACCCTGCAGCTTCTCCTGTCCCAGCTGCTGCCGGGGCCCTGAGTTCCAGAACCCAGTGGGAATGGCTCTGGCCGTGCCCAGCAAGTCTGCATCAGTGGAGAGCGGAGTCTTTGTTCTGCGTTGCCTTCAGAAATGTGCAGCATCCCTGTTCTGTTGGTAGTTGGCTGATCTCACCACAGCAGTGGTGGTGCCTTTGTGTTGCTTTATTTGGGCAAGAGAAAAGCATTTCCCCTGCTCTCTCCAGCCCCTGCCCTGGCTCTGTGTGTGCACAGCAGCCTCGCTCAGCTCAAACCCGTGTTCTGTTCTCCTGAGCTGGGCACCTGCAGGCAGGAGCTTCCATGCCCTTGGCTCTGTGATTCCCAGCCACTCTGGGGAAGTGTTCCCTTGCTGAGGGAGCTGTGCTGGGCTCCAGCCCCTGTGGTGGCCACTGCTCTCTGAAGCTTCCGCTGATCTTGGGCAAAGAAGGAAAAGCACATCTCTTTGGTTTGCAGGTTGGTATTTTGAAGTCTTCAGACATGGTGGCCAGCTTAGGAGGGACAAGTGAGATCAGCAGAGCACACAAGGACAGAGGACTGGATATAATCACATTACATCCCATTACTGCTCTGTAAATGCAGGGTTCTAAACACACGTGGTGTTTCTTTAGAATGTCAGAAATAAAATGGAGCTTTTGGGGAGTTTTTCACCCATGCCTATCTGACAGATAACATCTTTAGAGGCCGGGGGTGTTTTGTTTGCTGTAATGTGTCAGTGTGATGCAAGTCACAGCCTGGAAACAGACAGAGGAGGGCTGGAGGAATGAGTGTGTAAATCCTGTGGTGAGTGGGCTGGAGGCTCTGTGGGTACTGCTCCTGTTCCTCTTGCTCACAAAGCACATCACCCTTCACTGCTTTTATGAAGCAATTTTGTCATCAGGTAAAATTTTGATTTGAGTATCATCTGTATGAAAACTGGGGACATGAAAAGTTTCTCTTTGGCTTCCAGTTTATATTTCATATGAGAACTCTGCAAAGAAAGCAAATGTGTGCAAGTGACAGCAATGTGTGTGCTGGGAGCCCAAAGCACAGCTCATTGGGCTTTTCCTCCTGCAGAGCCTCAGGCTGTTGGGTCAGACCAGCTCTGGGCTGTGTCACCAAGGGGGTTTCTCTGTCCTGCCCTGCACAGGCAGCCCCAAACCACGAGCCCATGGTGATGCTGCCCTGTGAGTGGGCTGTAGGAGCTCTGGGAAGCACAGGGCCATGGCTGTGCTCCATCTGTAATTTACACAGGCAAGAGAACTCTCCTCTTGTAATAACAGTGATCCTGGAAGTTGCTTTCTGATCCATAAGCCAAATTGATTAAATAAAACACCTTAGAACTAACCAAACTAGTTAATAGGAAAAGCATGTCATTCTAGAACGAGTCTGGACTTTATGCAGAGGTAAGAGATTGTAGTGGTCTCAGATGCAAATGCTGGGGATATTGTGTGCATTTGTGTATAGCAATATAGTGAATTTGAAGTCCTGGATGAAAAGAATGGATACTCACACTTTTTATCTTCCTTTTACAATTCACTTGAATTTTCTGCAATAACGTGCTGTTAGCTTTTCTTGTATTCATTGAGGCAGCAGCAGGGAGAGACAGTGGAACTTGACAAGAAGAGGAAATTTATTTATGAAGCCTGCAGGTGTGGTGTAAGCAGATACAACAATTTTTAATAAGTGCAGTTTAAAATTCCTTTTTGGAGTAAATAATGCCCTCTGAAATGCTTTTTGGTTAATCTTGTCAAATCAGCTTTGCAGCTGAAGAGCTGCTGTTTGCTAATTTCTTCACTTGATAGCATCAAGTCCTTTAATAGAGTAAATGCACAATATTTAACTTTGTAAAGGTGAGTCCAGGTGTCTGCCATAAATAATTCCAAGACATATTTGAGTCTGAACACGTATTCTCAAGCGTTGCTGATGCCTGGTGGGTCAGCACTGTTCTTTGGGCTGTTGGTGAAGGCATCCCTGGAGGCTGTGAGTGCTCAGGGCACAGTGTGAGCGGTCACTCAGCCAGAGGTGTTCCTTGGTGGTGTTTCCCTCCTGCCTGGGCTCACGGCTCATCAGGAGTGCTGTCAGCAGTGCTGCCACAGCTGCAGTCCCCCAGCAGCTGCCAGTGCTGCAGGTGGGCTCTGCTCTGCTGCTGTTTCACGGGCAGGGCTGCAGCTCTGCCCTGGGCTCTGCTGCTGTTTCACGGGCAGGGCTGCAGCTCTGCCCTGGGCTCTGCTGCTGTTTCACGGGCAGGGCTGCAGCTCTGCCCTGGGCTCTGCTGCTGTTTCACAGGCAGGGCTGCAGCTCTGCCCTGGGCTCTGCTGCTGTTTCACGGGCAGGGCTGCAGGGCTGCCCTGGGCTCTGCTGCTGTTTCACGGGCAGGGCTGCAGCTCTGCCCTGGGCTCTGCTGCTGTTTCACGGGCAGGGCTGCAGGGCTGCCCTGGGCTCTGCTGCTGTTCCACGGGCAGGGCTGCAGGGCTGCCCTTGGTTCTGCTGCTGTTCTACATGCCGAGCTGCAGATCTGCCCTTGGCTCTGCTGCTGTTTCACGGGTAAGGCTGCAGCTCTGCCTTTGGCTCTGCTGCTGTTTCACGGGCAGGGCTGCAGGGCTGCCCTGGGCTCTGCTGCTGTTTCATGGGCAGGGCTGCAGCTCTGCCCTGGGCTCTGCTGCTGTTTCACGGGCAGGGCTGCAGGGCTGCCCTGGGCTCTGCTGCTGTTTCATGGGCAGGGCTGCAGCTCTGCCCTGGGCTCTGCTGCTGTTTCACAGGCAGGGCTGCAGCTCTGCCCTGGGCTCTGCTGCTGTTTCACGGGCAGGGCTGCAGGGCTGCCCTGGGCTCTGCTGCTGTTTCACGGGCAGGGCTGCAGCTCTGCCCTGGGCTCTGCTGCGCCGTCTCCGTGGCCGTGAGCGCCTTTGTCTCCTTGGGGGCCACAAAGGCCTCGGTGAATTTCAGCCTGAAGGCCTTGGACAGGTGGTAGTAGAGCAGGGGGTCGAGGCAGAGGTTGCAGACGGCGAGGAGCAGCGTGGCCTCCTTGGCCTTGAAGAGGGCCCGGCGCAGGGGGCAGGCGGTGCCGGCACGGCCCTGGCTCAGCGTGTAGGGGATGCGCACGGCGTGGTAGGGCACGAAGCACAGCAGGTAGGCCCCGGTCACCAGCAGCACGTGCGCCAGCGCCCGCCGCGCGCGCCCGCCGCGCTCCCCGCTCTGCCCGTGCCGCCGCAGCTGCCGCACCGCCACGCAGTTGGACACCAGCACCACCGCCGAGGAGTTGAGGAAGATGGCTGTGCAGATGAAGTTGGTGAACACGTGCCAGTCCCTCCCGAATTTGGTTTTGAGGTCGATGCAGCCGACGCCCGGGCGCTCCTCGATGTGCCTGATGGGAATGGCCATGTTGGGCACGGTGATGAGCAGAAGCATGGCCCACACCACCGCGCACAGCGTCTTGGCAAAGCCCGGCTCCTGCACGCGGTACATCTTGGAGCTGTGCATCAGCTGCAGGCAGCGGTCCATGCTCACGAATCCCAGAAATACGATTGACAGATACATGTTCAGGTAGATGAAGCAGGCCGTGACTTGGCAGTGGAATATTCTCAGACTCCAGGATGCAATTCCTAGGTCAACAATAATCTTCACTGGCAGTGTCAAAGTCAGCAGGAAATCTGCAGTGAGGAGGTTGATTAAGTAGATGCTCATGCACTTTTTTTTCTGGTCCTTCTGTGTGAATGCCCACAGTGCAAAACAGCTTCCAATAATTCCCATAAGAAAAATCAAGTAGTAAAAATAGGTAAAGGGTTCCATTTCTTCATAGAGATGACATTCAGAAATGTTGCTTGACATTGTAAACTCCTTGTGTGAGTTGGTTTTGCTGACAGGAGGTATCACAGACCTATGAAAGAACCAAAAGGTCATCAATGCCATCAGCCTTTCCTCAGCAATAGTAGCTATTCTCTTAGAATTTTGCTTGATTAATTCTAAAAAAAAAATACAGTTTGGAAGAAATATTTTTCTCTCTCTTCATGGTGCTTCCCAAATATTCAGGAGAGTTTTGTTCTCATGCTGGAAGAATTAGGAGTGCGTTAGGATTTGTTTCTGAAAGAATAGAGCCTTATGAGCAGCATTTCCACTACAGCAGCTTTTCTGGCAGTGTTTGCTCCAACACCCTCCTCCAGCCAGAATGCTAGAGAAAAAGGTTTGGATCTGTTTAAGCATCTGGTTAATAACAATCATACAGAAACATCATAACCTTTGAAAAAAAAGGTTTCCAGGTTCTATCATAACCTGGAAAAAAAAAAAAGGTAGTATTTGTAGCATCCCCTTTCTGTAAAATGCATTGGGAGTTCTGAGGGAATGCACTGTCCAACCAATATACAGATATATCAGATGGGTGAGCAAATGGTCATCATCAGCCCTAAGGCTGCAAACTGCTCTCCATTCCTGCTTGAGCAGAGAGCTTGTATTTTTATGAAGCGTTTAGGAAAAGCACATTTTCAAAGAAGCAGATAATAGATAATTTTGCTCACTTCTTTTGTAGGCTTCAGTAGAAAAGGAAAGTAGAAAATTTTGTTCCTAATTTAACTAAATACTGCTCAAAGACTGAGGGATTTTTGTTTGTTTGCTGCAGAGAACGGCTGTGGGAAAGGCTGTTCCTTTCAATTTCTTGGAACCAGCACATTTATGCCTTCAGTGGCATCAGACTGCAACACTCTATTTCTATATATTGCACAGAATATTTTATACAACATAAGAGAGCTACTGCACACGCAATTTAATCTGTTAAATTGTATCCAGATTTGCATAGTTTGTAAAGCAAAATGACCGCAGATACTCGGGTGGTTTACAATGTTGGAGAAAGCAGCCTGGCCCTTGCAGCTGGCCCTGTGCAGGTGTCCCTGTGCTGGGAAGGGGCTGAGGTGGCTCTGGGTGAGGGCAGCAGTGCTGCTGGTGGCAGGGCACAGGGCAGCCCAGCTTGTCCCCGTCCCCCGTGGGCAGGGGTACCCAGCTGTGAGCAGTGCCAGGGCTGCTGCCACGGCCAGGGCCTTGCCAAAGGCTGAGCTGACCTCTGGAGCATCTGACAGCTGGATTTTGGGCTGTCCATCCGCGGAGATCTGAACAGGCTCTACAGACAGAGACTGAAGCCACTTACCTGTGCTGGTGGCCGGGGGTGTCCTGAGCATGGTCTGCAGAGATCTGGGGTCCCTGAGGGCTGCTCTGCAGGGCTGGGGGTGTCCTTCTGCCCAGGCTGCTCTGCTGTGTGTCCTTCTGCCCAGGCTGGTGTGGGACCTGCTGCCCAGGATGCTCTGCCGGCCCAGACGGGGCTGTGGTTTCCAGAGGGGCTGATTGACGCAGTTAAACCCAGATTCAAGCAGCTGAATCACGTGGGGATTACCCAGAAAAGCAGTGACAGAAAGCAATAAGAGCTCACGGAACAGCCCGGAGCCCTCGCTTTCCTGTTCTGGGGGAGAGGCGTGGGGGCTGTATCTGTGTGGCATCAGCTCCTTTGCTTCTGTTTTCGTCAGTCTGGAGCTCTCCTTTCCCCCTTCCCCACGTGTATCTCACATTTAAAATCCGCCTGAAATCAGGACTTTGCAATGTAGCTGTTCCTCAAGGTTCTGGGGATCTCATGGTGTTTGTTTTAGAGTTTCACCTTAGCTGCCAGACCTGAAGACACCTAGGGGTTCTGCTGATTGCAATGAACATTCTTAATATTTGGATATTTTCCAAGGACTATTAAAATAACTTGGCACATTAGGGAAGTCAGGGAAATCTTTATTTTTTGTTTGGTTGGTTTGGGAAACCGCGAGAAAAGCTTTGACCCGTGCTGGGGGTGAGGTACTGACAGCAATACTGAAACTCCAGCTGGTGGCCCTTGGTTGTAATTGAGAATCCACAGGAATTTACAAACCCTGCACCAGAGCTGTGTGGGGGAACAGATGAAGAATGTCTGGTTCTAGGTTTAGTCATGAACTGAAAGCTCAGACCATATTTGTCAAAATGTTTGCAAAGCTTAATAATCTGGAATGATCCCGTGTCCAGCTGCAAGCAAACATCAACTCATTTTGTAGTGTTGTGCTCATGCAAAGCTGATTTCCTATACTCGTAGGGGTTTTTTGGGCCCAAACTGCGGCACTGGCAGTCGTTTCTGGCTGTGTGTCTCTGTCAGTCAGTCTGCCCTTTTCTGCAGAGTCAGTTTACAGAGCAGGGAACTTTTCCAGGCCTAAAAAGACCAAGTGATGGTTCAGTGAACCTTTACAGTGTAATGGTCTGCCCTTCCTGCAGAAGTGCTACGGGAAGAGAGCAGATCTTGGAATGTGAGCAGCTCCCTGAGTGTGTGAGCAGCTGCCTTGGGCTGTCTGACCCCAGCCTGATGTGCTGGGAAAGCACCGAGTTTGTAAAAATGTTCACCCTTGGATCTGTTTGGACTGAAACAAAAAGCAGTGGCAGAAAGATATTTATGTTCCTATAGCTTCTTTAATAAGTAAAATGAAGACATTCAGCTCCAGAGCCACTCTCAGAAAGCTTTAGTGGATACTTTAGGCCCTGCTGTGTTTTTCCTGTACAATAATAAAATCAATTAAAAAAAAGCTGCTCTGAAAAATAAAGTTATAACAGACATTATATTTGTATAGAGCAGGTTGGGGGCTTTCAGCTGTTACCTTGGTACAGACAGAAATGTTTTGTTGCTGTGTAAAAATCACGGAAAATCAGCAAACCTTTCTTTCTGGATTTAAATGCACCAGAGTTTTTACACAGCTGTACTTGGATGTTCCCAGATGGCTCTGTGGTGCTCTTGCCTCTTGCTGCGCCAGCACTGAGGGAGTGGCTGCAGAATGGTGTGGGGATGTTCCTGTTCATGCAAGGCCAGAGAAGCAGATTGCTGTGGCTTTGGGTCTGTTGGACGGTCCAGGCTCTGCCCTCTGTGTTCCTGAGATCCAGGTGGGTTGTGTCACACCCCAATGCCATCAGGCCATCAGCTGGAACAGCACACAGTGAACATATTGGCACATGCAATGCTGGGTTTAGGCAGGGAAGTAGCACTTGGTGTTTTGCTGAGCCCCTCTCCTGCTTGTGTCTGGTTATCCTGTGCTCTTGTTTCTCTGTTTCTTCTCTGTTCATGAATGATTTCCTGAAATGTGCGTTATTGTGGAGACACAAACCTACATGATGTTTATGCTTTCCCCAAGCGTATTTGATCTTCTGGATTTAGAAATTTCAACCTCACTTGAAGCTTTCGGCTTGAGGTGCAGCTTTTGATACAGCTTTTCTCTAAAGGGGAGGCAGAGGAAAAAATAAATAATGGGGTCAAGGCAGACATTTGCTGCAGACAGCACCAGAGTGAACTCCTTGGCGTAGAACAGCGATTTTTGGGCCTGGCAGGTGAACTGGGAGCTGATCTGGCTCAACGTGTATGGGGTCCTGCAGAGGTGGTAGGGCACAAAGCAAATGACAAACACAAACATGATGGTGAATATGTTCCGGCTGGTTTTTCTCTTGGCTGTGTCTGAGTTCCTCTGGAATTTTTTGTAAGAGCTGTATATTTTTTTGGATATAGAAGTGTAAAATACGATTAGCAGGAAAAAAACAATCCAGAAAATCCCTGTGCAAATGTAAGTTGTTGCTTTGTGCCACTGTCTGCCAAGCTCGCTTTTAAGACCTATACATTTTGTGGAGTAACTGTCCTTAGTGATTTCATTAGTTAAAATCATGTTTGGAAATGACATAATCATTAGTAACAGCCATATGATTGCAGAGACCACCTTGCTGTAGTTAACGGTGTGGACGAAGGAGGTGAACAAAGGCTTGACGATTTTGTAGTACCTGTCGAAGCCTATGAGGCCGAAGAAGGTGATCCCGATGTACATGTTCATGTAGAACACCACGGCCGAGTACCTGCACACGAACAGGCTGAGCTGGGCGGGGGCAAGCCCCGAGTCAGCGAGGATTTTGAAAGGAAACGTCAGGCTCATCAGGAGGTCGGCCACGGCGATGTTCTTGAGATAGACGATGAAGCTCTTAGTGCTGGGCACGTAGAGGAAGACCCAGGCTGCCAGGGCGTTGAGCGAGAGCCCCGCGAGGAAGATGAGGCAGTAGAGCAGCGGGATGACCGTGGTGGTGACCACCGTGCTGTGGCTGCAGTTGTTTCCCGAGGGGCTGCTGCTGGAGTTGAGCATCTTGCAGTATCCTCATTCCTAGAAGCAGAAAAAGGGAGTGTGAGCGGGGCAGGGTGGTGCTGGGCTTTCTGCTGACTGCTCTGAGCGTTCTGCCCTCACTTCCAGGCAAGCTCGGTGAGCCCCTCACAAACAGCTACGTTCCACAGCTCGGCACTGCCAGCAGGGAATGGAGAGAGCTCTCTGAGCAGGGCCATCTCACCGTCTGGTGACGTTCCATGTTGTTGCTTTGAGCAGAGGCTGCATTTCCTCCTCTGTTTGACTTTAACCCCTTCCCTTCCAGCCCAGGGCTGCCCCTTTCCTGCAGGCATGTGCTGTGAGATGGGACTGACCCAGGGCAATCTGGTGACTCAGGGTTAATGAGATGTGTTTTTTAAATGTTAAATGTGGATTTTTATCATTGATTTGCCATGAAACATGAGGGATGTGAATAATCCTGGTCAAAGTGTTCTGTAAAAGCTCCTGTTAGTCAAGGCTGGAGATACCCAGCTATGGCAATATATCCCAGTGTTCCCTTCCAAGGAACTTGCATGTGCAGCTGGCAGAGCTCACTTTAAAATTCCAGCAGCCCAGCAGTGTGTCTGTGTTAGTTTCTGATGTGGGAGTTTGAGCTGGCTTCTCAAGTCAGTCAGATTTACATTTTAAAGAATCTCCAAGAAGAAATCACATCTGCTGTCTGCTTTTCTTTGCCAGAATGTTTGTGGGGGTGGATTATCCTCTGTGGGGAGGGCAGAACAAATATAGATATAAATATAATGCTGCTGTATTTGGCAAGTGAAACCCTGGGCAACTGGAAAATATGTGCCTTGGAGCTGGGAAAAAAAACCACCTTGTCTTGTAGAAAATAACAAATTTCCTTTTATCCCCATTCTGAGTCGGTAACTGATGTCTCTGTGGAGTGGGTTGGAGCCTGAATGCAAGCTTGCAATAGCTAGAAATTGACATTTTTTCTCAAATAGGTAAAATGGTCTCCTTTGGTGCGTTTGTTTTCTGTACCTCTTGAGATGGTGTGAAGGCTGATCAGCTCAGGTGTGCTCTGGAGCATGGGGTGGCTGTGTTACCCTGAGACACCCAAAGCCTGCACTGAACCTCGCCCTGGTCACTATCCTGACAGGGCAGCAGCTCCTTCTTTGTCATCAAGGCATTTGGTTTTGTTTGGCTGGAGTTCTAAATGATAAAGATGGTTTGGAGAGTAGGTATTAAACTACCACAGGTACAGGTGTGTTAGAGCTGGGAGGTTATGAGGGTAGAGCCTGGGGTGATACTGCTGAAATCAGAAGCATCTTCTGGAAAGGCACTAATAGCAAATGGCATTTTAATTTAAATACTAACACACTGCATTTAGAAACTGTTCTCTCCTGCTGTGTCCCTGCTCCCTTTGTCCCTCCAGGCTGTCTCTGCAGGACCCTCTCTCTGCACGCGGTGCATTAAGAACTTGCTCCTTCTCTGCAGGGTTTTCTACAGCCAAGAACCCCCAGGTGGGTCTGTCTGTGCTTGGATTTGGGGGTAGGTATTAAATTGTTTAGAAGATCATGAGGTGTGTTTTGTGCTGAGGCATCATACAACAAAGGATTATTTCAGAACTGTGTGACTGCAGATGTGGACACCAAGTCTTTGTGACATCCACAGTGTCTGTGCAGCACAGAGGACAGCCTAGATGAGTTTTACACCTGAAACCAGCAGATTGATCAGCTGTGTGTCACTGAGAGGGGGCCACAGGCCAGGCCAGGCTCTGTCCATCCTTCCCTGTCATTGGCACGTCCTCACCTCCCCTCAGCTGCCTGCTGTGGCACGGGGCTGTGCTCTTGCTGGGACACCTGTGGGGGACACAGACACAGCCCTGTGTCCTGGCAGAGCACACCTGTGCTGCTGGGGGGCTCCCACGGCACACAGGGGCTGTGCCAGTGCCAGCATTTGGGACAGGTGGCACACAGAGTGTGTCAGTGCCATTTGGGATTGGTGGCACACAGAGAGGCTGTGTCAGTGCCAGCATTTGGGATAGGTGTCACACAGAGTGTGTCAGTGCCATTTGGGATCGGTGGCACACAGCCTTTCGTACTCAAGCAGCTGTTCTTGTTTGAATGCTTGGACCAGCATAAAGTACATCGATTCTCTGTGAATAATGTCAACTAGTTGTGCAAAACCAGCAAACTTGATTCACCATATGGCCAAGATGGTTTGGGTAAAATATAAAAAAGTTCTGAACTTTCTCAGTGTGTAAATCACGTTGTCTTGGCACAACACACCAAAGGGAAGCTGCATAAACCATTAGAAGTGCTCTGTCCCTTCTGAGGTCAGGCTTGTGCTGTCCCCTGTGACTCTTCCACAGTAGCATTAAGGCAATTCTTGACTTCTGTGACATGGCTGTCAAGTTTCAAAGTTCACCCTGCTTTACTGAACATAAGAATAATATTTATAAGTTGTTTTTTAATTTATTTACCCTGGCCTTACCAGAAGTTGTGTTGTTCCAAGTACACATTTTAGCTATTTATGGAAACGAATGCAGCTGTTTAATAAATATGTAATACAGTTACTGGGTCAGGAACTGGTGACAGCGGTCACTATTGCCAGAAGTCTTTTTGAACTGCAAAATGGAGTTATCAGGGGAGGCAATCAGGGTGGATGGTACCTCTGATGCTAGGAGGAAGCTGCAGGAGGAAGAGGCACCACACACACCACAGCCATTGCAAGTTGTGCTGAGTGTGCTAAAAGAAGAACCTTATTTTAAGATTTTCTCTCTGATGTGGTCGGAATGTTGGTGCTGTGGAAGTTGCAGTGCTGTCCGTGCTGTGCAATGCGGTGCAAGGCAGCTGGGGGTGAGGCTCAGGAGCGTGCTGGGCACTGCCAGGGGCTGGGGGCTGCCTGGGGGGAGCCTCCTCCCCAAACCCCAGGACACCTCTCACACTGGCCTGGTGTGGCCAGGGCTGCTCTGAGCCTGCCCTGAGTCCCCAGGGAGGAGCCCAGCCCGGGGATGTGCCAGGGGGAGACACGCAGGGCTCCGGCTGGAATGGCTGCTCTGCTCCAGAGGGCACTGCTCACCCTGACTGTGGCTGGGGCACTGGACTTGTTGTGAGTTTGCCAAGAGACTGAAATTTTGTTATTTACTGTTCTTATTATGACATTTGTCACAGGGCAATGTCTGGGCTTTAATACCTAGGAGAATAAAAGTATGCAAAATAATGGGATATTTTAGCCTCTAGAAATGGCGTGTTGGTTGGTAGCTGTTCTTGTTTGGTGTAGAATGTAGTGGAGGAAAATGGGATGAATGCTGGAATTAGGATGGCAGAAAAAGCAGGATGGCTGGAGAACAGGGCAAATGCTGGAATTAGGATGGCAGAGTAAACAGGTGGCATTCCTGTTGCAGGAGGCAGTGAGGGAGGATCTGCCACGGGGAAAGTGGGATGAGCTAGGAGGGCAGAAGAAAGAGGTGGCATTCCCATTGCAGTAAAGGAGGATCTGCCGTGGGTCAGGCAGCAGGGCAGGGCTCAGGGCAGCAGTGCAGGGCTCAGGGCAGCAGTAACCACTGCTGTCTCACCCGTGCCCTCCAGCTCTGCTGTCTGGGCCCCTCAGGTGTGCTGTGCAAGGACAGAGCACACAGAGCCGTGCCTCTCCCCAGCTGCTCCCTGTGACAGTGACTGAGAACAGAGCGTGTGTCCTGTGGTGTGGCCCTGGTGACACGGGTGTGCTCTGTCTGCACTGCTGGCAGAAATGGGGAGGAAGGACAGGTGGGACTGCCTCTGTGCACGTTAGCAGGACATCCCCCTTGTGATCCCAAAGGCCAAATGCAGGGTGCTGTGGTGAGGAGGGGCAGGGGGTGGGATGGTGTCCCTGCAGCGTCACATCAGGGAGAGGATCCGTGATGTTCTCCTGGCACCTGCAGAGCTGCTGGAGCTCTCAAGGACACGGGGACAGGGCCAGCAGGTGCACAGAGAGGAGGAGATAAGGTTCTGCATTTCCATTACAGCCATGGCTCCTCTGGGTGCAGTGTCAGGACACCTCAAGGGCAGAACTGTACTTCTGTCTGGCAAAAACCGCCAGGGACTGTTTCATTTCTTCTTCCTGTCCAGCAGCCTCTGTGCTCTCTGGTATCTGGAATTTAACAGCTTTGTCTTCCTCATCAGCTGAATTTTTCATTCTCTTTTTATGTCTGACTTTTAGACAAGGGTATGCATTATTCTGAGCACGCTTTTAACCTTAAAAGATTGTAGACGGACGTATTTGCGCAAACCCTGATACTCAGATGGAAACTTGGACAATGCCTTGAGCTCTTTGCACACAGCATAATTTTCAGAACTAATTCAAATACTCAGTTTTTTAAATTAAGTCTCAAAATTCTTCCACTAAGAGCCTTCCTATCTCATCAGTTTTCATACTGGAATTAGGGAGTAGTGGATGTGAGAGGAAATGTTAGGTCAGGTAAGAGTAGCTTAAGAAGGTAATAACAATAATAATGACAATAATAATAATAGATTGTAATGAAGGAAAATAACAAGGAGAGAGATAAACCCCAAGAAAAACAAGTGGGTCAGCTTTCCTGGCATGCCCTTCTGCACTGGCAGGGCATGAGAAGGTGCACCTGACTTGGTGCAAGCCCTGCTCATCAACAGCTAAACCATCAGGGTTCATCAGAGAACCGTCACTCTCATCCCAAACCCAAACACATTTCTATACCAGCTACTGGGAGAAAATTAACTTTATCCCAGCTAAAACCAGAGCCCTGGGTCAATAAAACATTTTAATGATTATTAGCTGCATCGTCCTGAAACTGGGTTTTTAATAGTAGTAAAAAGCGGCTCAAGAAAGTTTTCCCCTTTAATATTATATTTTAGTGGTAGTATTTGTCATTCAAATATTTTAAATTCAATTTTCTGATGTTTTAAACTATGAGTTTCATATAGTTACATTTTCTCAGCCACAAATGAAAACAAAACTAGTTGCTTAAGAAAAATATCTTTTTAAGGCAGACAAGAAGAATCCTTGCCTGCAGGTTCTCTGTCTGCTGCCACAGCTGGAGCCTGCTCTACGGCTGAAACAGTAGTTTCTGTACCGGTTTCGTTAGTTAGTTAGTTAGAACTGCTCGTTTGTGTTATTAGTTGTTAGTGGTTTGCAGAAGGCGCGGACGCTCGCCTTATTTGCCAATTTAAAAAGTAAAATTGCGGTGGCAGTTACTCAAAAACACGCGAGGGTGTTGGAGCGCGTTTGCAGGGGACGGGAGCGGGTGCTGGAGGCAGCGTCTCACCTGGGCAGCGGAGCGGGGCGGCGGCGCGGTGCCTCCGGTGCTGCGCCGCTCCGAGAGCTCCGGCCGGGGCTGAGCGGGGATCGGCCGGGAGCCGCTCCGGGGATGGATCGGTCAGGGGATGGATCGGCCGGGAGCCGCTCCGGAGAGGGATCAGGCAGGGAGCCGCTCAGGCAGGGGCACGGATCAGTCTCGGAGCCGGTCCCGGGAGCCGCAGCCGCTCCTGCCCGCCCTCCGTGCCCGCATCCCGCCGCTGCCCCAGCGCAGCCCTGCGAGGATCGCGAAGCAAAAGGGGAAGGGCTGGCGAGCCGTGCCGTGCCCCTGCCCAGCTGTGCCCCTGCCCAGCTCTGGCCGTGCCCCTGCCCAGCTCTGGCCGTGCCCTTGGCCGTGCCCGGCTCCCGGCCCGCAGCTGTCCCGGCTGCAGAGCAGCGCCGAGCGCCTTTCGGGACAGAAAGTGCAGCTGGCACAGCAGCCGGAGGGCTGGACTGCCGGGCTGGATGGAGTTTGCTTTTCCTAAGCTGTTCCCAGGGCTGGCCGCGACCTTTGCTGTGACGCATCCTGCCCCGGGAGCCGCGGCTCGGAGCTCGGCAGGGATTGAACCGGAGCCACGGGCTTGCGTGGTGCCTGCCGGGGCTGGGACATGGAGTCTGGGGATTCGTGATGGATCCTTGGTGTATGGCTCTTTCCTTTCTCTTCTTTTTTGTGCTTTATTATTTTCTTTTAAGCTTAAACACCTGCTTGGCTTCCTCCCCTCCTCTTCCTCCCAAAAGTTTTGAAATCAAGTGCAGAATTAGTGGAGATGTATGGTAATAGAAGAGCTAATATCTTCTCTGTGGAAGTAGGAAAGGAGTACATATTCTGAGAGAGAGCTGAGGTTTGGGGAGATAGATAAATCGAGGTTTAAATGTTTATTTAAAAACTGTGAAATACGTACATTGCGTACCTTAGAAAAAGTAAACATTTAGTGCAGGACTTGAGCTCTGCTTGACAGTGTGTCACCTAAAGCCTACAGAAAATACACAATTCCTCATGGACTTTGCTTCTGTGAGAGTGTATTTCTGTAGAAGAAGGGCCCAAGAAGGCCCTAGAAGAAAGGCACAGGGAAATAGATGTACCTTCTCCCTGCATGTTGCTGCCCTATGCACATCCTTTACATTGGGCCACTGTGAGCTACCCTGAACCTCCAGTCCCTTCCTTCCCCAGATTTCATTGAACATCTCTCAGTGCAATAAGGAGTATCTTGAGAGGCAGAATTGTCTGCACATTCTTGCCATTACTCTTGTCCCCTCTCCATCCTGAGACTCACAGCCCAAAGCTGCAGTGGTCAATCCAAGGCTTTGGGGTTGGGGTGTTGGTTTCAGTGACAATTTTGTAGTTTCCCCATGGATCAGGCTGAACAAATGGGGCACGAGGCTTCTCAGGGGCTCCCCAGAAGACACCAGGCAGCCAAGCTTTTCCTCTATTTCCGTGCACCCTGTGGTAATTTCTTGAAGCAGGGATGGGGAGGAGTGAATCAGATAAGGCTTTGGTTTAAAAGCCACAGGCTCTCTAAGAGAGAGAAGCCCCAAAGAAGAGGATGTGCAGTGTTCTCCAGGGTAAGATGCCAGTCTGTGATGGATTAAATGTTGCAGCACAGTTAATTTTTTGCAGTGAGAAGTAAGCAGTTGTCCAGGGCAGAGGATTAAGGGCTCAAAGAGAGGGAGGGGAGCCTGAGCTCTGTGTACAGCTTCACCCCATTGGAATGGCTCTGGGCAGCTGGGCAAACCCAGGGGCTGCTCTGTTGTACAAACATGGGGATTTTTCCAACATGCCAGCCAAAGCCAATGTTTAAGGATCTCAAGATATGGCTGTTGTTGCCAAAGGGTTATAAAGTGGGCAGTGAGCATGGTCACTAGAAGGCCCTGCACGCTGCCATGCACTTTAGGTGGCTGAAGAACAAACTGATAATGTATTTTACCTTTAGCCATACCCGTCTGCTTCTTCCCCCAAACACCAAAATTCCCAGCTGCTGGCCGTGCTATTGAGAGAAGCTGTTAACACTCTGCCTGAGCGGAGGGCCCAAGAAGGGAATCCTTTGCAGGGTCCTGGTGGTGGGATTGTGCCCCAGCGAGGGGAGAGCGCTGCTGGCGTGTCCCAGCAGGTCTGCTCTGCTGGCAGCAGCGCTGGGCTGCGTTGGTTCCTGCCCTGGCTGGAGCAGCAGTGCAGGGAGGGCTGGCAGCTCTGCAGCCTGGCTGGGCTGGTGGGTCCTGCTGGAGCTCTCAATGCAGGGGTTCCAAGCACAGCCCCAAGCTTGGCCTTGGGGAGGGGGGTCTGTGCCCAGGGTCTCTCCTGTGCCCGCCCCAGCCCAGCTGGCAGAGCTGCCAGTGCTGCCAGCCCTCCTGAGCACGAATCCAGGCAGGTCCTGGGCTATCAGTGGCCAGCGCTAGGAACTGCTGAAAGCAGGATGAGCAAAAACCAATGTTTTTTAGGATAATCCCCCCAGAAGCCAGCTAATTACAGAAGTATTGCAGGACTTCCAGTTGTGTTTTTGCCCTGTCAAATCTGCCAGCAAATGTTTTCTGCTCGGTTTTGTTTGGGTGATGGGTGGGTGCCTGCTGAGCCCTTACAAGGATCTGTCTGGGGCTCTCTCATCAAGCTGTGCCCACGTTTGGGTGGCACCACTGCTGCTCCAGGCTGGTGTTTGCCCTTAGGGGGTGGCAGGAGAGGGGACTGAGGGAGGGGACTGGGCTGGACTGAACTAGAAAACCCTTCGTGTGGGATCTGATAGAGTAATTTTCCTTACTTAGTCAAAGCAGGCTTTCCTGCAGATGGTCCTCTTGTCCTTCAGCCACAGACAGCAGTTTTTCTAGTTGCACATTTGTACTTCAAAGGCCATTGACATAATTTTTGCAATTTCTCCCGTGTCCCTTCCTCAAAAGACAATTGTGTTTAAAGCACCTCATTTTCTGACTTCAGAATCATGCATTCTACATCTGCAGCCTTTCCAGGAAATGGGGATCTTTTGATTTCCTTTTGTGTTCAAGACAAACTCTCCTCAAAAACTGAGGACAAAACAAATAAACAAATAACTCCTTTAGCTTTTCTGCTGCCTTCTTTTTTTTTTTTTTTTTTTTACCTTTTTCTCTCTTGCTTTTTTCTCATCCTTCCACCATTTCTGGTCACAAGGTTAATATCTGGTCACAAGGTTAGTATCTGGTCACAAGTGTCTTGATCACAAGTCTATATCTGGGTGAGCACTGGGCATACACGAGGACAGAAATCTTGTGAAACGGTGTCACTTGTGGGGAGGTGAGGAGGACAAACACATCCGTCTGTCCCTGCAGTGCTGTGCTGGATTCTCATGCCCCAGTCAGATGCAGAATTGGGGCACCTTTTATCCCTCAGTAGCCCCTGATGTGTGAGGCTCTGTGGTGGGACTGCAGCCCAACCTTCCGGTGTCTGTGGGTGCTCTGACAGGACATCTGTGTAGGTAGGGCTGGGTTTGGTTTGCAGAGCATTTCTGGTTAACACAGACCACAGGGCTCCATCCGCCCCGGCGCCTGCACCACGGGCCCCTTGGCAGCTTGAATTTTGCATTTTCTTCACTGGCTTTTGCTTCCAGCCCTGACCAAGCTGGGTGAACCTGCCACGGCCACTCTGCTTGTCAGTGCTTTCCCACTGCTTCATCCAGCTCGAGAGTGGTGGGTGCCAATGCAAGGACAGATTTTTAGAAATTTGGTGGGTTTAGTTTCCTTTTTTAGGATTCCTGTGAAGCTGTGTCGGTATAAAGTCACAGGAAAGGTCATTAGTAGAAGAACCACAAAAGCTGAGTGCAAAATAAATGTGATGACAAAAGTCCTGCAGCAGTAGTGATCTGGAGCTGGCTCTGAGTACAGGTTCAAATCACATTTCTGCCACAATAATGCCCTGGCATGGAGAGCTCTGCCTTGGCTATTCAATCAGAATATGAAAGATATAATTGCATTTGAGTTACAAACACTGTAATGCACATCTTCCTGAGTGTAAAAAATCCCAAATGTTAATGAATGGTTCAATTGTTCAGGAATTGCTCCTTGCATTCTTGGGTCAGATCTGCTGTTGTAGTTCCACCAGGAAACTGTTTCCTCTTAAAAATGGGACTCTGGGTCTGCAGAGCCAGAGTTTATATCCATGTCTGCTCTGATGAGGCTCTCTGAAAGGGCAGTCACAGGTCAGAGACTTTCCACACAACTTCCTTGGGGCTTTTTCTTTCACGATGAACTCTTAGAGACCAAATTTCCATGTCAAATCTGGATAAATTAAATATAGTTATCTGGTACTTGGGGATTGGGATGTTGTTGTACAATTCATATTTAGCCCTGGGAAAATACTTCCCAAGGAGCATCTTCAAAGAGCTGTCATGCATGCGGGTGTGCACAAAGCAGCGACCAGATTGTCACAGATACACCCTGTCGAGGAGAGCGGGCTGCTCTGGGGCGGCTGTGCAGGGCAGGGCTGCATGCATGGGGGGCTCAGCTGCAGGGCTGCAGGCATGCAGGGCTGCTCTGGGGTGGCTGTGCAGCGCGGGGCTGCATGCGTGGGGGGCTCAGCTGCATGCGGGGCTCAGGCTGCAGTGCTGCCTGCAGGCTCACTGCAGGGCTCAGGCTGCAGGGCTGCTCGGGCGCTGCTGCAGGCGGGCTGCAGTGCTGCCTGCAATCAGGGCTCAGCTGCATGCGGGGCTCAGGCTGCAGTGCTGCCTGCAATCAGGGCTCAGCTGCATGCGGGGCTCAGGCTGCAGTGCTGCCTGCAATCAGGGCTCAGCTGCAGTGCTGCCTGCAATCAGGGCTCAGCTGCATGCAGGGGCTGCTCCTGCCTGGCCTGCATGCTGGGGCTGCGTGGCTGTGCCTTCCCTTCCCACATTTCACATGGATTTCCCTTCTGGGACCCTTCCCAGACGCTGCTGATTGCTTCATCCCTGTGGTCCCTGCACAGGGGGAATATTCAGGCTGTGCTTTGGAGGGCGCCATGCCATCACCTGAGTGTGGCTGCTTTGGGTAACAGGTATTTTAGTGGAAACCTCTTATGTGGGAGTTCAGCAGTTTCTCTCCTAGGAGGAAACACCATGAAAATCCATCCTTCAGTTAAAAATTCGTGGGCAGTGAGAAGGGTGCCGAGTGTGCATGCTGTCAGGAGGGCACGCAGCACACCGGGGGATGCAGGTGCCCTTTGGTTGTGTTTGCAGGCACCCCAGCACCGCCCCAGCAGCTCCCCCCGTGCCAGGGCCGACCCCAGCCCTGCTCTGCCTCCTCAGCTGCCTTTGGTGCCCTCTGCTAGGGACCAGGGGGGACATTGCCCCTGAAGGGGCTCTTGGGGCTTGGCTGGGCTTGCGGGGGAAGCCCACCGCCCACCTGGGAAAAGGCCATTGTGGATTTAACACAGCAATCAGGCACAATTTAACAAGCCATAAACCCTCGGTGATCTACACTTGTGAAAGGGAGACCAGAAGCACTCCGCCTTGATTGGCTTTAACCATATAAGACCTGAGGGGACAGACTTTGGTTAGGAACGTCAGTTCTGTGGGCAGATCTTCCAGTCCTCAGTGCTATCACTCAATTTCATCTGGTGCTTGTCAGAATTTAAGCTGCACAACCCAGTCCCCAAGCTGGCTCTCTTAATATGGTTTTGTATGTGCATGGACTGCTCAGGGTGCAAGATGGCAGATTTGGTCCCAGAACTTGTCTGCTGTGTGTGGACAGTTTTCTACAAAGCTGATTGGGAAACAGGGTTTATCTGTGGTATTTTAGCTATTTAAAATATTTTTATTTAAAGTAGGATAAATAGCCAAAGTATTCTGACTTCCTTACCAGAAATACTCTCTCCTAATCATGTAAGTGGTTTCATAATACTTGCATTAATCCAAATATTATCATACTTACATTTCAACTTCTTAATTATTTGTAAACCAAAATCTAAACCTAAACCGATAGTGTTAAAAAAATAGAAGAAAGAAACTGCTCTTTCAGTGGAAAGCTTTATGAAAGATGTTCTCATGCAGAGCTTAATTTTGTCATTTGGGTGCTGCATTTTGAGGATTTTCTGGTGTGTTGTTTTTTTGGTGTGTGTATGAGAAGGGAAGTGGTTGGAGTGTCAGACAGTGGCCGACGGGCTGTTGCCATCTCCTGCCTGTGCAGCTGCACTGCACCAGGCTGGCTGTGAGCACAGCCTGCTCAGGGCTCCTGCCCGCTCCAGCCTGCCTTTGCCAGCTCGGGCAGGTTTTGTGCCAGCAGTTTTTGCTCTAAACAAACCTGATTTAATCCCAGCGAGCCCAGGACAGACTGACCCATGTGGGCATCACAGGGTGCAGGGGGTTCAGTGGAGGTGCCGGGTGAGGGACACGGAGCCCTGGGGCTGTGGCACAGAGCTGAGTGGCACCAGAGCCCTGCCCTGGGCACCCCGAGGGTCCCCACGGGGCCTGTGCCACCTCCTGCCCTCCCCTTGCCCTGCTGCCTTCTGCAGACCCTGGGGAACAGTTCCTGCCAGTGGGTCTGCTCAATGCCAGAGCCAAATGCCAAAGCCTCCCAGCCCCACGGAGTTGTGATTTCTAAACCAACCAACCCTAACCAGCCAACCAACCAACCCTAACCAGCCAACCCTAACCAGCCCTAACCAGCCAACCTGCCCACCCACCCAAACACCCCCAGCCCCACAGAGCGAGCCCGATCCCTGCGGGGATGGAATCTGAGGTGGATGTTGGTGAGCTGGCACAGAAAAGCTGAACGTGTCTGCGCATCCCTCAATGAGATTCCGTGGTCAGACACTTAGAGACGTTTTATTTACATGATATACAAGCGCCCTCACAGGTCAGCGCAGTCTCTGGGGTGCCCTCAGACGTCGGTGTACTCGTGGTAGATGCGCACCTCCGACCTCCTGACGCTCTGCAGGGACCTGATGCTCTCGCTCCTGGTTCTCATGTTGGATTTCCTGAACAGCCTTCGAGAGAATGATCGGCACATGAAAAAATAAATGATGGGATCCAGACAGACGTTGCATGCAGACAGGAACAGGGTCATTTCCTTACAGTAATACAAGATTCTATGTGCAGAGTCATCTAAAATTTTGTCCAGATGACTGAAAGTGAAGGGTATTCGGCACAAATGGTAGGGCAAAAAGCAGGTGAAAAACACAGCCACGACAACCCTTATACTCTGGTTGTGCTTCCTCTTGCGGCTGGAGGAGCTGATGAACTGTTTGCTGGATTTGTAGATGTACCTGGAGATGGCAATGTAGCAGCCTATCAGCACCACCAGCACCACCACGAACATGCAGGTGTTGATGTAGATGACGGCCGAGTGCCACTTGACTCCCAGGGGAGACTTCAGCTTCAGGCAGTCGTCCACGTTGCGCCTGGTGGGGTATCCGTTGGTGAGGATGAGGTTTGGCAGCGCCAGGAACGCCATCACCACCCAGACGCAGGCCGACAGCACCTTGGTGAAGGTGATGCTGTACATGCGCGAGTCCCCAAAGGGCTTCACCACCTTCAGGTAGCGGTCGATGCTGATGAGGCCCAGGAAGACGATGGTGGTGTACATGTTGGCGTAGAACAGCACCGTGCTGTAGCGGCACAGGAAGGAGTTGAAGTGCCACGGGCCCAGCCGCGAGTCCTGGATGATCTTGAACGGGAACGTCAGCGTCATGAGCAGGTCCGCCACCACAATGTTCTTGAGGTAAAAGATGAAGCTGGTCTTGTTCCTGATGTGGAAGAAGATCCAGACGGCCAGGCCGTTGAGCAGGAGGCTGGCCAGGAAGATGAGGAGGTAGAGCACGGGCAGCACGATGGTGGTGAACTCGTCCCGCGCCGCCGAGCTGCCGTTGGGCCAGCTGCTGTTCTCGGGGCTGGGGCGGCTGTCTGCAGGACAGGGACACCATGGTAAGGATTTAGGGTGCTTTACGGGTGGGGACAAGGGAGGGAGACAATGGTAAAGCTTCATGGTGCTTTGCAGGTGGGGCCAGGCAAGGAAACAACAGGTAAAAGTTTGTGGTGCTTTACAGATGGGCCAAGGGAGGGAAACAACAGGTAAAGCTTTCTGGTGCTTTACAGGTGGGCCAGGCAAGGGAAGCAATGGTAAAGCTTCATGGTGCTTTACAGATGTGCCAAGTGAGGAAACAATGGTAAAGCTTTCTGCTGTTTTACAGACAGGGCCAAGTAAGGGAGACAATGGTAAACGTTTATGGTGTTTTACAGACGGGACCAAGCAAGGAAACAATGGTAAATCTTTCTGCTGCTTTACAGACTTGGCCACTTTGGAGCTGCCCTCTCTGGCAGTCTGAGGCTGCTGGGTGAGCCATAACTCAGAGCTGCGGGTTGTCAGCTCTTGGCTTTCTTGACAGAGTGTGACTTGTGAGCTGAGATGTTTGTCATGGGACAGGGCTCTGGAGAGACTCCTCAGGCCTATCAAAACGTGAATTTTAACTTGGTTTACTTAAATGTACTTAAAAGTCACAGTCTCTGGGGGATTTTAAGATTTCATATGTAAATGTTTGCGAAAAGCTTATAAACTGTGCCATAAATGTCAGTATGTTTTGTTTCATGTTGTTTGTGCTCTGACCTTGTCTGGTGAGGCAAAGCAGGCTGGCTGTGGGGCAGGCTGGGCAGTGCTCACACAGCCGTGCTGCAATGACTGATTTCTTTCAAAAGCTGGTAGGAACTGACAGTAATAACATAAACACTTATCAATCTCTTATATTTCCATTGTTATTTTACCTGGCAGTTTTCCATAGGACAAATTGTACCCCATCCTTTGTGTTGCTGTAGGTTTCCGGCTGAAATGCTCTTCAGGAGTCCCACTGGCAGCCGTGGGTCTGGGATGCAGCAGGGCCTGTGCCAGGATGATGTTCTGGGGAAAGAAAATCCAAATTGAAACCAAAGGAAAATAGAAGAGCCCACCTTCTTGTCCCCTGCATGAAAGGAGCTGCCTCTGGAGTTCCCAGAGAGGGAGGTGAGGTGGCTGGCACTGCACAGTGGTTCTGCTGTCAGGGCCCTCTTCTTGCTCATTTCAGTGAGTAGATTTTTTTTTTAATCATCACTCACTTCTTGAAGCAAAAAGTTTTATCAGTAATTATGAGATATGTGTCTATAACTTCATGGTGTATTCCCCAAATTGGGGTGGAAATGGTGGAAATGACAAGTTCCTGTTCCTTTTTCATAGAAACTGGCACACAAGGAGCACTGAAACCTGCAGAAACTCATTAATGCCATATGGCATCACAATACTTGATATTGTTAAAAGGGATTTTGCCAATACCAGTTTGTAATGCTGTGCTCCAAATTGTTCTTGCCTCAATCAGTATGCAAATGCAGTAACTTTTCTGGGATTCATTTTTTGCTTACAAATTTTGCTAGGAAAACTGGAAAAATGGTTCAGATCTCACCAATTCCACAAGACCCAACTGCTCTCATGGGAACGAAGAGAGGGTGGGATTCCTGCAGCCCCTTTGCAGATCAGAACTGTTCTAGGTGCCAGCCCCATGTAGGAACTGTGTTGTGTGGCACTAGATGGCACCAAAGCAAGTAATGGTGTGTGAAAGCATCAGTAAAAAACTTCAATTTGGGTATTTTAACCTTTTTACCAGTCTGGCTTCTTGGCTGGCGCTGTTTGCTCTGACAGTGACGAGGCTGTCAAAGGGGTTGCAGGTGTTTTGTTTTCTGTGTGTCTGAGCAGCAGCAATCCACCATGTTTTGCTGTTATTGAGGAGTTGCAGCTCTCTTTTCTGCCCAGCAGGCAGAGATCAAAAGAGTACGTGATTTTATGAAAAGATGCATATCTAACTCCTTATGTAAATAAGGTGCTTATTTCCCTGCTTTTCTGGGTTTCTTTTAAGTCTGCATAATTCCTGGCCCCTGGAAATCTCCCTGTTCTCAGGTTCTCCAGGCAGGTGCTCCATGAAACCCTCTGTGCAGGGAAGGCAGGAGGTGCTGGATGTGGTACCTGGGGATGGAGCAGAGCAAGAAGGGGCTGCTGTGTGCCCTGTGTACCCCTGGGGATGCTGCAGCATGGCTGGGGCTGGCTCTGTGTGCCCTGTGTACCCCTGGGGATGCTGCAGCATGGCTGGGGCTGGCTCTGTGTGCCCTGGGCTGCACGCAGCTGCTGTCCCTCTGCTGTCCCTCTGCAGTGCCCCCATTCCTGTCGTGGCCCTGCTGAGCCCTGCCCAGGGCAGACCCTGCCCCGTGTCCCTGCCCAGGGAAGGTGAGACCACCCTCACATTGCCCAGGGACATCCAGGCCCCTGGAACCATCCTGGGAGCTGGTGTGCAGGCCAAGCCTCTCTGTGTCTTCTTGTTCCTGATGTCGGAATGTGTTCCAAAATGATCCCAACAAACGTGGTTGGAAAGAGAAAGCAGCAAACTGTTCCCCAGTGTGAGCTGGGCCAGGGGGCTTTGGGCCCTGCCCTCAGCACTCCTGAGCTCAGCATTGCTCTGGTGGCTGCACCTGCACCTGCCTGCCCTCCCCACACACCAAACACCTCCTGCAGCTCAGAGCTTTGGAGGCTTCCCCAAACAGGGCTGTGCAGAGCTGTGCAGCAGTGCTGGAGGGATGCTCCTGGTGCAGAGCTGCTGTGTGATGGAAGGGATGCAGAGCCATGTCCTGCAGCACAGAGCTGGCTGTGATGGAAGGGATGCAGAGCCATGGTCCTGCAGCACAGAGCTGCTGTGTGATGGAGGGGATGCAGGGCCATGTCCTGCAGCACAGAGCTGGCTGTGATGGAAGGGATGCAGGGCCATGTCCTGCAGCACAGCTGCTGTGTGACAGAAGGGATGCAGAGCCATGTCCTGCTGCAGAGCTGCTGTGTGATGGAAGGGATGCAGGGCCATGGTCCTGCTGCAGAGCTGCTGTGTGATGGAAGGGATGCAGGGCCATGTCCTGCTGCAGAGCTGCTGTGTGATAGAAGGGATGCAGAGCCATGTCCTGCAGCACAGAGCTGCTGTGTGATGGAAGGGATGCAGGGCCATGTCCTGCTGCAGAGCTGCTGTGTGATGGAAGGGATGCAGAGCCATGTCCTGCAGCACAGAGCTGCTGTGTGATGGAAGGGATGCAGAGCCATGTCCTGCAGCACAGAGCTGCTGTGTGTCAGAAGGGATGCAGAGCCATGTCCTGCTGCACAGCTGCTGTGTGATGGAGGGGATGCAGAGCCATGTCCTGCAGCACAGCTGCTGTGTGACAGAAGGGATGCAGAGCCATGTCCTGCTGCAGAGCTGCTGTGTGATGGAAGGGATGCACAGCCATGTCCTGCTGCACAGAGCTGCTGTGTCATGGAAGGGATGCAGAGCAATGTCCTGCAGCACAGAGCTGCTGTGTGATGGAAGGGATGCAGAGCCATGTCCTGCTGCAGAGCTGCTGTGTGATGGAAGGGATGCACTACCATGGTCCTGCTGCACAGACTCGGCAGTCCAAAGGTGTTTCCAGAGTTCCCTACCAAAGCCTGCCAGGCTGAGGGGTGCTGTGGTGGGCAGAGCACTGAGAGCAGTGTGGCTTCACTATTTACACACTG
The DNA here is from genome assembly GCF_028769735.1 of Zonotrichia leucophrys gambelii. NCBI lineage: Eukaryota > Metazoa > Chordata > Aves > Passeriformes > Passerellidae > Zonotrichia > Zonotrichia leucophrys. Next base: position 25,148,612 of record NC_088179.1, on the reverse strand, counting down.
GGGTAGGTGATCTAGTGTAGAGCTGGGGTATCTGTCCCCTGTAGCTTCATTCTTTCCAACAAAGCCTGCTACATTGCAGATTCCAGGGGTAGGAACACATTTGTTATATGGAGAATTCACTCTTTTTCATGTGTTTTATCGCAACAGGAGATGAACACTGTGTTCTCTTTGAAGAGTATTTTAGGGTATTTTGCAGATGCTCACTGGCTGTGTACTCTAGTTGTGGATTTTGTACTTGTCTGAATACAGTATTTTTGTGCTCAGCAGGGCTGCCTTTCCTCTCCTTGTCCAGTTTTCTGGACACTTTCCTCACCAATTTTATCCTAAGCAGCTGTCTCAGTCTGCTATACAAATATATCCTGCTTGGAAGGCTTTGAAGATGCACCAGAAGCTGCTGCTTTATCCAGGCAGCTTTGTAAAGCAGAATACATTTTACTTCTTGTAGCTTCTGTACTTTGTCCGTGGTTGATGAGATAATCTCTTGCTGCTGATGCGGACAGACTGGTTTATGTTCATGACTGATGTAACCTCAGAGAAGAAATGAAATAATAGGCTGGATGGCAGCCTTCAGTGTCAGGTGGATAGGGAATGACTGTAGAGTTTTTCTGGTGACTAAGGCTTTAAGTTACCTTCCTGTTTAAAGAAATTGTACACCCTCAAATCTAATCTTTTTTCATCTTGTTTAAAACTTTTGAGAGTTAGAAAACTGTCTTTGTGGCCTAGGCCAGCTGTTCTAGGTCGTGGGGCTGCAGAGTCTCAAGCAATGTTTTTTGTTTGGGTCCATAACTTGTTGGTGTCTGTCTCCTTGCCTCCTGCTGCACTCATCACCATGGTGATGAGTGGATAAGGGTGGGCAAATGACAGGGTTGGTGCAGCAATAGACATGTGGGGCAGATATTAAACCTGCCCTAGGCTGCAGCAAAGCTCTTGCTTCCTTTGCCCATCAGAACCAAATCACAGAGCTGTTTGTAAAGATGCAGGGGGAAAGCACTGGTGCAGGGTAAGAGCCTGTGTGCATGGAGCTGCTGCAGTCAGGCCTGAGCCTGTGCCTCTGCTCTCTGTGTCACCCACACCTGTCCCTGTCCCCGAGCAAGCCTCCATGCTCTGTTTGCCCTGCCTGCATCCCTTTCTTTGTCTGACTGCTGTCTCCTGCTCCCTGCAAGCCCAGTCCCAGCAGCCCTGGCACTGCCACCTTTCCCTTCCTTGGAGGCTTCTCTCAAAAATGGTCCAGCTCCCTTTTGGTGGAGGAGCATGTTAATGTGCTGGTAATGCACAATGGAAGAACCTGAAATTCCTGTTTGAGTCGCTGCCTGCCTCGGTGAGTTGCCCTCCTTGCTGGGCTGATGGTTCTGGTGTTTTGTAGCACTCTCTGATGGTTCTGGTGTTTTGTAGCACTCTCTGATGGTTCTTTCTGGTGTTTTGTAGCACATTCTGATGGTTCTTTCTGGTGTTTTTGTAGCACACTCTGATGGTTCTTTCTGGTGTTTTTGTAGCACACTCTGATGGTTCTTTCTGGTGTTTTTGTAGCACACTCTGATGGTTCTTTCTGGTGTTTTTGTAGCACACTCTGATGGTTCTGGTGTTTTGTAGCACTCTCTGATGGTTCTGGTGTTTTGTAGCACTCTCCGATGGTTCTTTCTGGTGTTTTGTAGCCTGTACACCTGGTGCTGGCCCTGCAGGGTGGGGTGGGGGGTCCTGGGGTCCCCCCAAGCTCTGAGCAGTGCTGGAGCCCCGAGCACCCCTGGTACTGAGCATGGGGTGTCAGACCCAGCAGGGTCTCTCCCTTGCTTGGCTGCGAGAGGGTGAGAGCAGTGCCCTCTGTGCCCCCCGTGCCCCCTGTGCCCCCATGCCTGTATAACTGTCCCAGCTGCGGCTCGTGCTGCCCCTCTCCTTAGTCCTAGCCAGAAATAGGAACCTGCATCTGCTCAGAAAGCTGCTCCAGCATCTGGCACAGCACCCCTTCTGTGTTTCAGGTTCCTCCTCGGGCTTCCCCCCGTGTCCAGCCCAGCTCTGCTCCCACATGTCTCGGAGCAGCATCCAGAAAGCTGCTGTGCAGCTGGCTTCCCTCTGCCTTTGGCTGCTGTCCCTGGGACCCTGGCCCTGCCCTGTCCGTCTGTCCTCGGGAGGGACAGCAAGGGCAGTGGCCAGGGGGCACCCCTGCCCGGGCCCTGAGCTGGC